>NW_009259239.1:1453474-1474562 GCF_000687185.1 Egretta garzetta | reverse complement strand
AAACATAAGCATTTTATTGTATTGTTTGTTTGCAGGATTCCCAGTGCTGCCCACGTCTCATTTGCTATTTATTATGTTGGGGTTTTTTAGGGTAAGTGATAGCTAGTTCATTATCCTGGCGTTAATAACACTGCCCCATTCGAGCTCCAGTAACTGTCCTTGTCCGAGCTCTTAACCTACATAAAAGCTTGCAAAATAATTTGACCTGGTGTACCGTAACAGCGCTAAACCAAATTATCTTGCATCTGCCATAGTTCAAAAACCCCACGCTAAGAGTTCCCGCGGCTCAGCTGATGTTGTGGCTTACATCATACGGGACGTAACACCACCCCCTGCTCTGAAATTTATTTTCTTGTTTGTGGCTGGTGGGAGCTTGCTTTCATGTTTTTTGCCAGTCAGGATGCAGGTCTTGCTCGCCAATACACATTTATGGTTTGCCCATAATCCATGTCACGTGCTTATACAGGGCTGGGGCAAGACAACGCTGATGTGGCTGCGATGACGTGGCGCTATGATTGCTTCCGACTGCAGCAATTGCATGTTGAGTATCGCTGCGCTACCGCAGAACTTCACTTGGGTGCAAATGCTTTTCCAAGTTCACAAACTCCCTTTTCCCCATTCACAGTCCTCCCTTGGGAATTGTTTTCTAATGCCTCTAATTATTTACACAAGCACAGAAATTTTGATGAAGGAAACAAACTGAAAAGTTAATCCATGTGGAAAAAGCAGCTGGTATGTTCGCAAGAGGTTCTAATCTTTGTTACTTAAATATTTAATGTTTTTCCACTGAACTTTTGCCCTGGTGAATCTAAGGGTTCACTTATATCAAGCAGGCTGGGTTTCTTGAAATTTTGCTAGTTACATTATTAATGTCTGCTCTTCAAAACCAGAGTCACTGCTGAATTTCAGAAGTGTCCATTTGAGATAGATACAGTTACCAACTGCTTTACAGTAATAGAATATGCAGTAACAGTGTGTGTATATATGTAGAAATATACAATATATGTTATAGTAATCATATATATAGTAAGTAGCCCCAGTAAACAGCTAGTTACAAACCTGCCAGTTTGAGGAAAAGAAGATAAATGTACAAATCAGTGCTAGTGTGATGATCTGAAGCACAGCATCTGTTTAGGCTCCCATTCTGCTTCTGCTGAAACCAAAGAAGCTCCAGTTAACTTTTAAATGTGGTTAAGAGGGCACTGAGAAGTCTTGCAGATGGAAATCGGATCAACCTCTACTTCAAATCCACCATGCTTCTGAATGCAGAGCTGGATGGAGCGTGCTTCTGTCTCCTGTGGGAAGGAGGAATACTTACCTTCCGCAGAAAGGGAAAACGCTCGTTCCGTTGTTTGGAGAAGACCAGTTCTAATGACGTTCGCTGTAGCAGTTCACTCGGTAGCCACATAAAGACCTGTGTTCTGATCTATCAAGTCCCTTAAGCGAGATGCTAGTTCCACTTAAAGAGCAAGACTCTCGGGAAACACCACTATGCTTCCCTGAACACAGTCAGATCCACTTTATTTTTATTTTATTTTTTTTTAACAAACACCTTATATCACATTTTTTCCAGTAACACGTATGTTCCAATATGTATCCAGGTCTTTCTAACGGTGAAGCTGCTACACAAACTTTCTGACCAGACCATTCTGTTTACAGTCAGTATTTTGTGAAGAGTGAAACTTCAGAATATACCCCTTTTTAGGATTTCTGTGAGATGGGTCTGCCATACCTCAGGTCAGACTGAAAGAACAGGCTTGAATTCCCCCAGTTAGCTCTTCTACTTGGGCCAGTAAGTTAAGAATTAAAGCAGAAGGGAAGAAAACTATCGTTTTTCCCATTACCGTTCATAAGGTAAGCAAGGCACGTGCTGGCCTCGCTCCTCGGACGCAGACGCATGAGCGGAAATTTCTGCTCCTATTTTTTTAAGACTTCTGGAACGGCCCAGTTCAGGATAAGCAGCAGAGGAAGCATCATAACTTCAGCGGGTGAGGCTGAGCCACCTGCCCTGGAACATCCCCGCGGCCCTTCGGTAAATGCCAGCAGCAAAAGAGATGCGGCGTACTGACGCCTTCAGCCCGTCATCAGCAGCGCCACGAATACCGAGCTTGATTAATAGAAAGCACCAATGCACTGTTTACAGTACATTAATACTTTTTTTAAAATTTATTTTAATTTTTTAAAAGTCATTCCATCAATACGATGAATAGTTCTCTCAAGTAACTGAATCCTTAACAGAAAGACTGAGGTTTCGAATGTATTTTTCTCCAGCCCAAAACCAGAGGACAGCCTTCCAAACAGCGTGTTTGGGTACAAAGTAAGCTCACCTCACAAAAATCCAATAAATGACTTTATTAAATATATTCTTTTCCTCTAAAATATAAATATTTGCTATACTCTTATAAATGTGGAGTAGGTCCATATTTCGTTTGTCTATCCCATCCAAATATGAATCAGTCCAAAATCTGAAAATGAAGAAATAGCATCTGTAATTATCATTATTTTTTCTATAAATATATATAATATGAATTTTCTTTGCAAACTTTTGTTATTCACTTATACTTCATATAGTACTGAGCACCTTAGATTACATACTGTGTCATTTAATTGGTACTAATATAGGAATTTGTAATATTTACAATGCACATACATAGAATCATAGAATCACAGAATCGTTTAGGCTGGAAAAGACCTTTAAGATCATCGAGTCCAACCGTTACCCTAGCACTGCCGCGTCTGCTAAGCCATGTCCCTAAGCACCACATCTACGTGTTAGGTATAACATTCCAGTGATTTCTGAGTGTTAAAGGAATAAGGAAATAGTGCAGTGTAGTTTACATATGTATTTCACCTACCCCACAGTATGCAAGTTTTCACTTTAACCTCTGGAATTTTTTATAGGAGCCTGCGTCCGAATTTTTAAGTTACACTTGGCACAGCAACAAAGATGTCCTGAATCACTTTTTAAAGATTTGACACAGCAGTTTACTTGATGATGTGATGCGAGTTCATACTCAAAACACCCGGTCCCCCAGCGTACCGCCTGCTCTCAGCTTCTCCAGAGATGCTCTCCTAGAAGCTTCCAAGCCAAAGGAGACCCAAGTAACTGCCACAGAAAGTTACGTGACCAGCAGTGGTCGCTAAATGACAAACATCTGTTTGGAAATTGTTGGTAAGTTATGCCCCATGTTATCTCCTACCTTGTGAATTTACACGAGGAATTAATTTTTAAGTGCAAGTACCATGACAGTAAAGGCAAAGCTCACAACCAGGTGAATCCCCTCCCGGGCTTGCTTTTGCCTGGTAAGAGGTGCTGGGAGTGGGGCTACTCTTCCAAATGGAGATTGAGCTGCTGTTCTTCAGTGATTTGTTTCCTGTATTTGTGAATTCAGCCCATGATCTTAATTTTTTAATTAGTTTTGATGATTAAGATACCTATGGAAACCACCACGAACGAATTCCTATGCTGAGAATAAACAGCATGACTTAAGCTTAACGTTCAAAGACTTAGCTTAAAAACAACATGGAACCAAACTGTGTTTTTAATTTTCCTCTTTGCCAGCCCAGTGATGCTAAGTTGAAATTTATGTGCTTTCTCAAGAATACGAGAAGTGGTGTAATATGGCAAGTGAACTTCCACAGACTTTGGATTTATTAGCTCCTGTCCTTCGAAGTGTGAATTTAGGGTGAAAGTCTAAAAGCAAACAAAACCTCACCCCTATATGAAGCAGTTCTATAAGTTGCCCTATAAGAGCAACATAAATGCCATCCCTGTTCTTCTTTCTGTTCCCACCCGGCCATGTTAAGCCAATTCAGTCGATCCAGGTGCAAGCTGTGTGTATCATCTCTGTGGATGAAGGTCAGCATTCCCGCCTGCTGTCTGCTTTGTGCCCAACATTTAAGTGTGAACAAGGCCAAAACTCAGCAATGCGCATGTTTCGGGTTAGAACAGTAAGCTGTGGTGCAGAACAGGAACTAGTATGTTAGGGTATGGAGGTGAACATCTTGCAATTCACCAGCAAGAGGTAAATCTGGACTTGCCAAGTCATGCTCATAGGAGCAGTTCCTTCCATATTAGGGCTTTTCTGGCAGTGCAGCTCGTGTTCCTGCGCCGGTGCATTTCCTCACTGTTGTGGAGCTGCTTTAGTACCTTTTCTGATCTAATCTAGAAAACTGGAAAAAAAAAAAAAAAAAAAAAAAAAAACAAAAAAAAAAAACCCCAAGTCTTTCTCCTTCCTCACATTTGCTCATTTGCTCTTCTGTCAAGACCACACAGCCAGCCTCAGCAGAGCTGAGGGGGTGACACTGCTGGCGTAGGAGGACAGGAAGCTCTGCATGGCATTTTGTTGGAAAACTCTGCCAGGGAAATGTGCTGGCAGAAGCTTAGGTCATGTTTCAACATGGATTCAGGTAACGTGAGGACGCTCCTGCCTACGCCCCACTGACAGGCGGTGCTCCGTACACTGCTACAGCTAGTCTTGCTTGGGATCCATCACTAGGAATGTACACAGGATGTCTATTGTTTGATCTGAAAGTGCCCCGTGGCAGGGGCCCTCCAGCTGTTCACTGACCACAGCTGTATTGCTTTAGCGCATCCTGCTCGAAGATGCGTATTTGCGTGCTCTGCTGGGTCGTCAAGCAACGGGTTCGGACAGCGTCCAAAAGAAAAACCTTCTGTAGGCGGTGCTCAGCTTAGAACTGAAAAAATATTTTACTTTTGGGTGGTGGGACAATCTCATTTGGAGAACTTCTACTCTTAACAACCTTGAGCTTGCATCACAACCAACACCCGCTCTTGTCTGCTTAGCCCTTTACTTATTCTATATAAACAAGTACATTGAAATAGGCACAATTCATGATTCTGAAACATTTACACGTATGGTACTACATGCTTTTACTGTCTCACATGGGGTTTTAAAATCCCATTATTTACAACGAAATCCACTGTTTTACTTGTCGTGCCACCTCTTTAGCTGATCAAAATGAAACCTGGGCCTTGGAGGACTGCAGAAATGGCCAAGGCCCGGTCCTGAACCCCAGGCTGGTGTATGCTGCTAGATGTAGGGGTTGCTGCTGTTGACAGTACTTCAGATTAGCATGGTCGCTCCGTCTTTCTTTGAGGAAACAGATGTACCCCACTTATGCCACCAAGCCAAGTCTTGTAATCTTTGCTGACAGGAAGGAATGAATGATGAACACAATTGGTTTTGGGCAGGAATGAAGGTCCAGTTGCTGAAAGTACAGAAAGAAATCAAGTTGAGAATGATTAGATTAGATTACAGCTCAAATAAGCAATCATTTATGGAGTACTTGATTAACTGCTGCCTGGTATTTTTCAACAGACTTCTATTAATAACAACCCTTTATTACAAAGTATTGTCTTTCCTTTGCATACAGCTGCAAATATTTAGGTTGCTAAAAGTAATAAGCATCCTGAGAGCAGATGAGGTCCTGCTGCCTCTGGGCTTGCATCCACCTGGGTAAGCAGCAGTGAACTGAGTCAGATGCTGCAACCAGTTTTCCAAGAGGTTCAACCCCTCCACCTTTTCCAGCTCTGTTTTTGACCAGGGATGGTGGTGGGGCTGCTGTGTCCCACACCCAGTGCATCTGCTGTTGGTCACAGCTGAGGCCAGGGTAGTTCACCCTCAGCTGATGCTGCACGCTTGCTCCTCTGTTCACACAGCCAGCAGTGAGACCAAACTGAGACTTCTTTTTTTTCCCCCCCATAGTCATGGTTCAGATGATCTCGCCGCGTGCTTGCTAAGCATGGCAGACTTGTCAGGGTGGACAGCAGGTTCAACACGAGGTTCACATCAAAACAAGCTAGATTTGCCTTTCCACCACTCATTATCAACTTTATTGAGAGCTAGGAACAAATTCCCGTCTGAAAGCCTGACAATAAGCAGTTTGCAGAGTACGTGTTATCAAAGGTGATGTGAAGAATTAAGCAACCAACATGCTCAGGAACTGCTGAAAAAATTTGGCAGGAAAGATCATGTTTACATGCATAATTTATGGTATCTAAACTGCCTGTAGGAATAAGCACCTTATTTTAGGCATTGTGACAGCTAACTTAGAGGCCTAAGCACACAGTTTGCACTATATTGGCAGTTTTCAATTTTTTTCATCAACTAGATGTTCAAAAATGTCTAAAACATAGCTTGTTGTCATAACATAAAGTCCCTATGTGTACATTGGAACTAGTAATAGCTTGTTCTTAAGTTCTTCCAACCGCAATCATTTAAAAAGTGAAATGGATACATACAAAAATTCTAACATCTGGCTATTTAGAGATACAGTTTGTTCTTAAATGTAAGAAATCTTTCATCCCTCTCTGTATGGTTTTACCATTTTATCTCTCTTTTTAGTTTATCTCCTTCTAGAGCCAGACTGTCATGCTGTACTAGAAAGCACGGCATCTAAATACTGGTACTGGAACCCAGTACTGGCCTGCTGTTAACAGAATAGAACAGAACACAATAGAACATTCCAGTTGGAAGCAGAAACAATCATCTAGTCCAACTTCTATTAGTGCTTCTCCAGCCCCACAGCCTGAAGGACTACAGAAGAGATGGTAACGTGCATCCCCTTGCCAAACGCAGTACTTACAATTTCTCCATCCTTTCCTCCGAAGTCTAAATAAAGCATCCTTATCCCATCATCTGAGGATATTTTAAGTTTTTCATAGGGATATTGTGCTATTGTCTTAGAGAAGGCACCATCTTGCGGTTCAGTTGTAAGAGAGAATCCATGTTCGTAATGGATGGTCAAACGGCACTCCTGGCTTTTGTATGTGCAAGCTGAAGAAGGATACAAAATTTAGTCTGTAACGTTCTTAAAAGCAACAAATTTCATTTGGCTGCAGATACCTGCATTTTACATTCAATCTCAACGCTGTCTTGTGGAAACTAACCTTTCCTAAAACTGGGCTCACCATGCTCTAACTGGAAACCTGCAGCTTTGGAAAAACAGCAGAAATCTTTCTGTTGTGCGAGACCCAAGCAAGGTTTGTTAGTTATGACGTAAACACGCAGACTAAAACTGTGCTCGGCAGTAGCAGCACTGATGTCAGTCCTCTCAGTTATTCGCTGCATTCCTCATGTTGCAGCATACATCTACGTGCTGACACAAAATCGATCTACAGAAGTTTAGGAAGGCTCAGGCTGGCATTTCCTCCTTCCAAACCTTGACAAAGTCACAGCTACTCTTCTTCTTACATCTGACAGACATAGACAAAATCAATAAACGCGGCACACAACGCACAAGAAAATTAGAAGCTGTAAAGGGTTTCCCTAAAGTACTTTGACAAAGATGAAGACACTCCTGAGTCCTCATTAGTGTTGTGGTAATTGAAAAAGGGCCCAGATAATTGTATATAATAGCTGCTGCAGCAGAAAGTCTGCATCTTCCCCTCAGCTCGGAAACATAGGCCGTGATCTAAATTAAAAAATGAAGAGTTCAGGTGTTCACATCCCAAATTCTCTTTTCCACCACTTTCCTGTGAACAATTCTGCCAAGAAGGGTCCTTGGCACTGGGATAAAAGAACCACAATAAAAGAAGGGGCTAATGCCGTCCTGCTTTTGGAAAGGCACCCATGTCCCTGGGCTGAGGAGATGGACATGCCCTCGAGGTGGTGCCCACTGAACGCTCTGGTTGGTTTCCACATCAGAGGCCCTCGCAAAGCCTCCTGATCTCCCCGTGAGGCAGCGGGCCTGGCAGCCCATGGGCAGGCATCCTCATGCTCAGCAGTGTGTGGCTGTACCTGATGGCTTCATGGCTTCGGAGCTGCCCTTTGCCATGGAGTAGGTTTGGGCATTTGCTCTTGCTCTTGCGTATTTTAGGCAACGAGTGGAGATAATGTTCAACTTTAACAGCCCTGTCAACTGGCAAGCTAGTGGAGGAAGGACTCCCTAATCCTGGTGGCACTCAAGAGAAAGGCACAGCCTCAAAGCCCGAGAGCCACCCCAGGCTAGCAGCTCTCTGGCCCAACGGGGCATCGCGACAGAGCATCTGCAGCCAATTGCTTTTATTCATAGAATCATAGAATGTTTTGTGTTGGAAGGAACCCCTAGAGGTCATCTAGTCCAACCCCCCTGCAGTGAGCAGGGACACCGCTAACTCGATCAGGTTGCTCAGAGCCCTGTTGAACATTTCCAGGATGGGGCCTCCACCACCTCTCCGGGCAACCCACTCCAGTTTTTCACTACCCTCATTTTAAAGAATTTCTTCCTTATACCCAGTCCCAATCTACCCTTTTTTAGTTTAAAACCATTACCCCTTGTCCTGTCACAGCTGGCCCTACTAAAAAGATTTTCCCCGTCTTCCCTATAGGCCCCCTTTAGGTACTGAAAGGCCGCAATCAGGTCTCCCCGCAGCCTTCTCTTCTCCAGGTCTGTGCTGAGGGCTCCCGAGCTGGACGCAGGGCTCCAGGGGAGGTCTCCCCAGAGCAGAGCAGAGGGGCAGAATCCCCTCCCTCGACGCTGGCCCCGCTTCTCCTGATGCAGCCCAGGGTACGGTTGGCCTTCTGGGCTGCCAGTGCACATTGCCGGCTCATGTCCAGCTTTTTGTCCACCAGCACCCCCAAGTCCCTCTCGGCAGGGCTGCTCTCGATCCCTTCTTCCCCCAGCCTGTATTGATACTGGGGTTACCCCGACCCAGGTGTAGGACCTTGCACTTGGCCTTGTTGAATCTCATGAGGTTCATACAGGCCCACCTCTCCAGCTTGTCCAGGTCTCTTTGGATGACATCCCATCCTTCTGGCTTGTCAACCACACCACTCAGCTTGGTGTCATCTGCAAAGTTGCTGACGGGACACTCAATCTCACTGTCTATGTCATTGATGAATATATTAAACAGCACCAGGCCTGAGGGACACTGCTCGTCACTGGTCTCCATCTGGACATTGAGCTGCTGACCTCTACCCTCTGGATGCAACCATCCAAATAATTCCTTATCCACTGAACAGTCCACCCATCAAATCTCTATGTCCCCAATTTAGAGAACTGGATGTTGTGGGGGAGCATGTCAAAGGCTTTGAGGAAGTCAAGACAGATGACGTCTGCTGGTTTTGCACATACAGAAATGCTGAGAAGCGGCACCCTGATGGGAGGGTGCGAAATGACTAGCTGTCAAAATGTGGCTGTTGGACTGGTTTGTATTTTTTTACTCTTCTCAAGCATGCAGAGCTGAGTGAATAAATGACCAACTGATACCTGTGAATGTGCCAGTCCTCCTCGGCCTCCTCTCTCTGTGGGAGAGACTCCCGCCAGGCTCTCGGGAGCCTCCTGAATCTCAGAAAAATGTTCTTTTCTGGACAAACCTCTGACGATCACTCCTCTGTGACCTGCAGCCCTATATGGCCAACTACAGACTTGTATCTGAAACAACATGCCGAAAACAAGACCAAAAGCCAGAATGACAGTGACTGTGTCATTGGCCACAGGTACCACACCAGCTGGGACTGGCTCAGAAACCAGGGGGGAAATTTTTTATACACATAGAACCCTAAATATGTACATTTTTTTAAATTAATCACCTCAAGCGGAAGGAGCCTGAACTACCCGCGAGTGTCATGTGGAGGCATTACTCACATGTGGTGATTTCCGTGATGAGCTCCGCAGAATTGTGGCAGCCCTGCACTATGCTCCTCGTCCACAGTGAGAGGTCCCGGCTAGTCTCTGTCCTGAACAGATGGGTTTCAATCCCTTGTCTTGTACCAGTACGGGTTGCAAAAGACAAATCCACCCCTGACTGCGGTGAGCCTTTTCCTGGGCCAGAATGGACCAACCTGCAATAGGATTTGAAAACACATCAGGGAATTCTAACACTGACACAGCACACTCTGCCAAAATCCCCACCTGAGCATGGCTCTGCTCTGTACGTTCCTAAATGTATGTGGTTGGGAGCACCAGAACGCGCATCTCCTCTGTAGCTGAGCCTGAAGTGTCTCCTAGCGACACGCAGGAGAGTTAAGGTCCAAAGCAGTGACTACTGGAGCATCTGGACATGCAGGGGATGATGTGGATGTCCCAGAGGGCCCTAAACTCCTGACACATTGTGGAAAGCACCCCTTTGGATGAGGAACCGAGAAAAATTCCCGGCTGGTCTGTGGCACTGGGGTTTGGTGCAGATACAAGTGCTCGCTCAGGTGAGACAGCTGAATCCAACTTTCACTGACAGACTGCGGTTGCCATAAAGCTGCTTAAATATCTGCAGACAAATGCAACGATAAATGCTGTCGGATAAAGTAAGAAGTCCTGTAAAATACGCAGATGCCAAAGTACTGTCTTGTGCATACCTTTCCCATAAGGAACCCGGAAAATGCAAAATGCTGCAGCTATTTGTAATGTGAAATTCTCTCACATTTTGCTGCAATTAACATTTTTTTTGCCTGGCATCAAGAGCTGATCTCCTGTAACCAGGAAGGGTTTGTTCATCTGGGCAAACACTAATTGCAGGGAATATTTTTTGAGCAAGAAAATCAACACCTCATAATAGTTAATTCTTCTTTAATAATTCCTTTTTGGCTTCTTTTTTTTTTTTTTTTTTTTTTTTTACTGCAGAAGCATGGACAATGAATACAGATTACTCTCAGGGGCATGACACTGACTGAGATGAGATGAAAATAACAATCCAAAGGAGTTCCAGAGCTCTCTCTTTGAGACCCAGGCACTAAACTTCCGAGGGAGTCACAAAATGAAACCACGGAATTTTTTCTGAAAAGCTTATTTCTGTCTCGTGTCTCCTGCTTCCCTTGCTATAGGCAAACAATATACTTCATAGGAGACTCTAAAGTAAGTACGTAGCATGGCAGTAGAATACTTGTGCTGAAGCATAAAGCATTGGATTATACTAATCATCTACTGAATGCTAATTCACCCTCAAATTATTGT
This sequence comes from Egretta garzetta, assembly GCF_000687185.1. Lineage (NCBI taxonomy): Eukaryota > Metazoa > Chordata > Aves > Pelecaniformes > Ardeidae > Egretta > Egretta garzetta. The sequence continues at coordinate 1,463,669 of NW_009259239.1, read as the reverse complement.
TTTGCATCTGGAAGAATAGTTGCCTGTTAGCTGACACTGTAGAAGTACGCCATCAAACAGAGATGTTTTAACAGGGAAAAAAACAGAAAGGAAAGAAAAAGCACAACTTTAGCTTTTCAGTTACTGAAACGCTAACCATAGGGCATCTGAAATTTTCCCTGGCAGTCCATGCTGATATTTGGGATGCGCATTGTGCTGAACAGATGCATCCTGCTTTCATACCCCTCCCAGAGCATTTGCAAGATTTGTTCATGCTCAGGTTTGTGGTAACTTTGGATTTTGGGCACCTGCCTTGATTGCATGGTCCCGGGAAGTCCTAGGAGGCAAGGGGCAGGGTATCCCCAGGCAGAGCTGCCCTGTGTCTGGGCAGGAAAGCCTCTTCCAGAGAGGCACCACCACCCTCTCGAAATGCTTTGTTTGCCTCCAGAAGGGCTGTGTTAACGTCCTGCTCAGCTTTGATACTCAGGGCCCTTTGGATCAGGAATAGTGTGGCCAGCAGGAGCAGGGAAGTGATCGTCCCCCTGTACTCGGCACTGGTGATGCCACACCTCGAATCCTGTGCTCAGTTTTGGGCCCCTCACTAAAAGAAGGACATTGAGGTGCTGGAGTGTGTCCAGAGAAGGGCAACCAAGCTGGTGAGGGGTCTGGAGCACAAGTCTGATGAGGAGCGGCTGAGGGAACTGGGGGTGTTCAATCTGGAGAAGAGGAGGCTGAGGGGAGACCTGATCACCCCCTACAGCTGCCTGACAGGAGGCTGTGGTGAGGTGGGGGTCGGCCTCTTCTCCCTGGTAATGGATGATAGGACAAGGGGGAATGGTTTGAAGTTGCGCCAGGGCAGGTTTAGGTTGGATATTAGGAAAAATTTTTTCACTGAAAGGGTTGTTAAGCATTAGAACAGGCTGCCCAGGGAAGTGGTGGAGTCCCCATTCCTGGAGGCATTTAAAAGATGGGCAGATGAGGTACTTAGGGACATGGTTTAGTGGTGGACTTGGCAGTGCTAGGTTAGTGGTTTGACTCTTTGATCTTAGAAGTCCTTTCCAACCTAAATGATTCTACGATTCAATGATTCTAACTGCACCCTGGGTAGATTTTGCAGCTGGGGAGTCACCAGCAAACAAACAGGCCAAAAACTTTTAATCACTTTGATTTGGCAGGAGGAGGAGCAAACTCTGAGGAGGAGCTGCATCTTGGTGATTAAGGCAGGAGATGGGGAACTGAAATCTCCAGTGACTTCTGCTGCTGCCTGGCCCCATCCTGTCACTCAGGCGCAGGCAGGGCCACCGCTCTGGTGCTGCCTTCTGCTACCTGGACAACTGTGGGAAAGCAGCCTGGAAAATCACCTAAAGTTTGTCCTTAAAAGTAAAACCATCCCAGCTTCTCCCTGGGTCATCCCTTCTCTTTTATACATCAGCTGTGCTAAAAATTGTTTTCTAATACTTGTGATACTTGTGATATGTGACAGACAGATGGTTCCAATGTTTTTCCTTTCAAATCCATCCCCCAGCTCCCCTACAACTTCATGCTTTATCCATAGCACTGGCATTGTAGGTTTTTCAGCGTATAGATAGAATGGAGATGTACGTCACAAATTAAAGTAAGTGGACATTGCTTCTGCCTGCTCATTTGCATTATCCCTTCATTTTTAAAAATTCAGTCTCACTATTTAAAAATCCTTTTCTGTCATACAGCTCAAGACTGTGCTTTGGAAAATCATGCAGTTAAACATGAACTAGACAAATATGCAGGGGAACGGTTTATAGTATTTATCTATCAGCTGTCAGTACTGATGTATTTGGGTACAGGTCAAAGGATTCTCAAGCTTCTATAAAGTTGCATTCACATTACGTGTTTCATTTACATGAAAGATGTTTTATCCTAAAGACCACAGAAATACCCTAAAAGGCAAAAATTAGTCGTAGAAACTTCACAGAAGGCTTCCCCTTGCCCTCACCTCCTGTCACTCGACCGCAGAGGAGGTGGTGTGTGTGGTGCACGCTGCACCCCAGAGCCGAAAAGACACCTCAGGGTCGGGTCTGGTAATATTCAACTACAGTCCTTGAAGGTTATTGGGCTCTCTGGAGGTTTCTGAGATGCCTGTGAGGGTGCAGGAGCCCAAGCATGCTTCCCTGGAGCAGCCAGAGCCGCAAGAGGGCAGGAGAAGGTTGGTCACGATCAAGGCTGTTTGCACAGTGCGTAGATAGCAGGCAGTGGCTGTAAAATGCAACTCTTGGCATGCTCCAGGGAGCCAGGGACATCTTCTCTAATTTCTCCCTCTACATTTTGGGGACCTTTTTAGCACTTTTTAGCATTATTCTTTGCAAATGTGTGATAGCAAGATGGGTACGGTCCAATGTGAAGTGCTGGTGCTGGGCGAGATTCACTGGGACCTGCTTCTCATTCTAATGCTATGAAAAGAGTTTCAACCATTTACTGCAACAGCAAAATCTAATGGCCTCTTCAAAAAGGACAGCAAAACCAGCACTGACATTCAAAGCAAGTGTTCAGCTGCTCATTTATCTCAGAAGAGGCTGTGATACACGTTCATCAACAGTTGTGCAGCTCTGCCCATCTGCATCAACAGTCATGCAGTAGAAAGCCACTATCATCCGACCTTTCTTACGTTGAAGCCACTCCCTACCCCTGACTTAGCATTTGAAACCTGCTCTGGAATGGCTGTACTCTTTGGAAACCTGTGCACAGGCCCTCATTCATCCGAGCTCTGCATGGAGGGAGCCACCAGCACTCTCACTGCCCCAGGAAGACAAGCGGAGAACTTGTGCTGCTTGCACGCCACCTCATAGACCTTCCCTGGGGTGCTCGGGGACCCAGTGCTCCCTGCCTGCCCCTCTCTCCGCTTGTAGAGATGACTAACGAGTGCCCAAACTCCTTTCCCAACTTTCCATGGCATTAACTATCAAACTGCTTTAATACTTTCTGGTTACAGACCTCAGCTCTGCACAAAAGCTACTTACCTGATCTTTAATCAGAGTCCAACACGGGCTGCTTTCTTTTCTTTCCTTTCATATCTGGCTACGACAGATAACGCAATTTGATTGCAAACATTTCAGATGTAATTACTTAAGCCCCATTCCCATGCTAGTGGGGAGGCACTGTTGTTCAGGCGTAAGGAAACACTGAAACAGAGATTATGACAAACAGGTCCTTGGAGTCGGGGCTACGAGCCAGCTGTTCTGCCTCCCAGTGCTGAGATTTAAAGGAACAACTTAAATCTCCTGATCTCAGTTTCATTTGAGCTATTACTTATATTCTGCACAAAGCTGGGAAAGACTGACTGGAAAATATTTTTAGGTCTTAATAGCACCCATAGGTTGAAGGCAAACTTATCAACAAACAGAAAGGGCATGTTGAAATTCTGCTGTTAAAATACTGTAGGAAGACTGTAATCCTTCTACCACTTTCCAATTTTCTCTGCTCATTATGTCTCGGGTAGATTAAGCATGACTCTGTACAGTATCTGGCACGGAAGTTTTCCAGTTTCAGCAGCTTTTCAAATATGCATTAGCTAAGCAAAAATTTTTCCCAAGGACTCATAAAAATATGAAAGATGGGAGCAGCCAAGATTACAACATGTGGTCTGCAAACTTTCCAGGTGAAAAGTTCTAAATTGCACTGATCAATGCACAGAGGGGATAAAAAAAAACCATCACAAGGAGGGTAATCACTGACCGAGCATGAACACAGCAGTCAATACCAACAGCAAACCCTGTGTATTTTTTTGGTATAACTGTACTCAGTGTGACAGATCATAAAAGCAGAATCCTGCAGGGTTTTAATCAAAATCATCCAAAACAGCAGGTGTAATGATTTAGGAAATCTGTCAATTTATGTAATCTTCTCACCTTGGGGATTCCTGTATTTATATGTATTTATCAGATTGCGATTCCATTCTGAATGTCAGGTTTGGTGTATCTGCTGTCTTTTTACCCGAGTGTTAAATGCACAGTGATACTAGTAAGAAATGACAGAGATGGGGCTGGAATGGCTCTCCGGGAGGTCACCCGGCGCATGTCCCTTCCCAGAGCAGGGCTAACTGTGCCGGCATGCTCCTGAGGGTTACAGTGTCGCCCGTCCTTCAGAGTCCCCAGTGATGAGGATCATACACCGTTCCTACAGAATCTAATCCAGTATGTCACCCATACACCTAGTTTATCCCAGGGCCCACCTGACACACACACCCCCTGCCACAAACGTGGCTGTGTCCTGCTGAATCCAGCAGGGACGTGGAGAACCTGCTCTCTTGTCCTCTTTGTGTCTCATCTTCATACTTGAAAACTATTGACATGTTTTCCATGGACTTTGCTAGATTAAACAACTATTTCTTAAGTATTCCCCAATTGAGAGTGTTTTCTACATTTGCATTGCTTTCTTCTAGACCTTCCACAGTTAACTGGCATCTTTTTGGAAGTGAAATGCCTCACGTGAAGGTGGTGTATCACCCAAGGCTTTACGCATGCTCTGTAGTTAGGTTAGCTTACTACATCTGCCCAACATGCAACACTTTGCTATAACCCAAGATGATTGTTTTTGTTTTCTCAACAACGTAACACCACAGATTTAAGCAATTTCACCACACTGCCCAGATGCTTCCTGGCAGAGTAACTGCTTTGCCAGTTGTTCTTCACCCCCAACCAGTGCAGCTGATTATTCCCCAGCACTGAACTTCGCGTTTGTTCTTTCTGAACTGCATCCCATCTTTCTTACAGACCATTTTCCCAGTTTGTAAAGACCCTTTAGCAGCCTGACACCTGTGTTGAGCAACTTCTCATTCCCCTCTAGCCTGAAGGCTGAAGATCCTCCACTCACATGGGAATCCCACTGGACAAGGAGATGACTATCCCCATCCAAGGCAAGCCAGCCTGCAATCAAATATGAACTCCTGAGAAAAAGTAATTAAGTAACAGGCCCTCCAAGATGAGGACTTAGATTGTTTGATCCAGTAAACCCGTGGTCACTGATGACGGGGGCTGGCGATGCCCACCAAAGTGCTGTCTTTACATGTGACAACATGTGGGCAGGAAGGGGCAGGGTATGCTGAAGGATCTCCAGTCACTGTAAGGAGGAGGACTTGGGTTCATGTGCAAATGACACCCCAAAGCACTGGGAAGGAGACACATCACCTTCTGCTGGGGTGCTCTTGCTTCACAAACTTGAAGGCCTTAGTGACACACCTGGACGCAGCCTCCAGCTCCCAACACCTTACCCAGTTTTCATCTGGAATTGCCACCTGGAACTGTCAACCTTCATCGCCACGACACGCGGCAGGCTGCAAGCTGCAAATCATGGGGCTCTCACCTCATGTTATGATAACAAAGGGTGAGTCAGAAGCCAGCTTCCCAGGGAGTCTGAAAGCTCCATCACGGGTAGGTAGGCTGGGACAAAACAACCATCAGTGTAATTCACCGAGTTCAGGTTTGTGGGTTTTTTTTTTTAATACAATGATTTAGCGTCAAAGCCTCAGTTCATTTGGGGAGAGGACTAAGAGACCAAGAACAAAAATTAACTAATGAGAATGCAGTAAGAGACCCACTGCTTTTGGTCATGTGCTACCAGCCCTTCTGAAAGAGAACTCGTTGAGAATGGTATAATAGAGGCGTATAGCAAGGCCAAAACAATGGAACAGCAGCTTTTTCTCAAGCCCTTTGACCATACTGGCAGAGAAATGTGATTAACATTCACATCGAGAAGAACAGACAGTTTCCACTGCATAAAGACAACCATGGGAAAGCTCTCTCTGAATTAGTGTTGATGGATACCTTTGAAATAATGCAAATTTCCAACCTAGATTCAAGAATGTGTCTTCCAAGCTCACCATTTTAACCTAAAAAGCCAGGAATTAATTTGCTAGAGCAGGAACACAAGCCATGCTGCAATTAAGTGTCTCCGTCACATGTGCGAGCCCCCAAAAGCCCCAAACCGGTGGTGCAGAACTGCCACAGCAGCATGTCCAACTCAGGGCAACAATTTCACGTTTTTCAGCCTGGAGGAGCGGCTGGAAATCTGCGTGCTTCTGCCAAGCCCTCAGGTCTGTACACTGAGATAGAAATCTCAGGGGATCGAGCTCTCGGCTTTTTCAGCACTCCTACCTCTGGATTTGGGTCAAATGACCGCATCCATAATCCTTCTGGTGGGCTTCTGGCCATCAGCCTCGGCCAGAACTTGAAATGGAGGAGAAGCGAGGAGTTAAACTGAGCACATCAGCCCATTCAAGAAGAATCTGCTTCTCAAACCATGACATTTCAAGTGTGATATATAGCTATGCACCAGCTATACCCGTTCCCAGCTGACTCAGTCGTTCCCACCTCTCTTGAAGCGGTTGTAACAAAAAAGCACAGGTACCTGGTGGCTAGCAGGGGGTAGGTATGCAGAGGGCTGAACCAAGCTTCCTTCATCCGTGGCATGCTCTCATATATTAAGAGGTCTTTCTCCGTCAAGACCACTAACACTGGTTTCCAGTGCTTCTCATTGTCTCCTGGCACCTGAAAAAGAGCAAAGTCTCAGTGAAACAACAAAAGACAAAGATATCGTCGTGGAAAGCCTGATGATATGAACATGTCGAGTCCTGGGCAAGATAACGAACAAAAGGGTTTTACTTCTTTGGCTTTTTGACATCTCCCACTGAATTTATAACCAGCTGCAGCAGAGATGGAGTGAAGTGTAGTGACATCTGCTGCTCTCATCAGCACTGCCATTTCCAGCCCTCCTTGCAGCCTTCCTTTAGTATAGGCTACTCCATAAATGCAGTAGTGGAAGAACACTGAGACAGAGCTGGCTGATATTTAGCTGTGGTACACATGAAAGGACCTTAAATGTATATTTATAATGCGCACCATTCATGTGTAGCTGGCACATTAACCTGAGCGCTGGACACTGTTGCTGCTGTTTCTATTTTCATGACTGAAAAAAGCTGCAACATCATCACTGTTAAAGAAGAGTGTTGGAGAGTAAAAAACAGCGGTTTGGGAGCAGATGCTTTTTTCCTTAGCAGTTCACGTTTTCATCGCTTCTCCTTCCTTCATACCCTTCTCCCTTCCCAATAGTTTTACAAGTGCCGGTTTGTAAAGAGATCCAACCTAAACATGGGGCTGACTCAGTGATGGATCTTCATTTTGAACCCATCTGTAGAAGAGGTCTAAAAACTGGAGCATCAGAGCCCTTTACTGGCTGCAGAATCCAGATGTGGAATTATGTTTTTCAGGTTAGGCATGTGGTCATCCACATGGCTATACAATTACCATTATGGGGATCAAGTATGAATCCTGGGTTTTACTTATTCTATGCTGGCAGCATGGAAGTGTCTTAAAATATACGAGAATATGAAAGGGTCTTAGTTTCAAGTGAGAATGAAGCTCTTGGCTTTCACAGACAAATTCACCATTTTCCTTTTTTTAACCATGTTATGTAGTCCACTCACAGCCATGCTTTCAAACCCAAACTCCCCGGTGGGGTAGTAAAGGGAATGAAACAAATTCTGAGATTCACCGGAGAATCGGGTTGTCTACATGGCTTTTCCATTGCAACCTTCTCTGGGGAAGAGAAGCCTCTGTCTGTGGTGTTCTGTGGTTGATAGCAGCCTACTTGCCATGGGAGTGTGTTGCTGGGCACATCACTGGGTGGAGAAACACATAAAAGGGATCAACCAAAGGTTGGCCAGGCTGAGAGCGGCACAGCCAGGAATGGTGATCCAGATCCTTCAGTACGATGTGTTTTAAGTGATGGATTCAGCTTGAAAACTGCATTTGAAACACTTGTATTTTATATGAAGAAAGGGTCCTGTACATTTCTAAACTATCAAGGACTTTCAAGACAGTTGCAAGACAGCTTTGCACCAGAACTCATCTGGCCAAAGCAGATCTTAAAATTAAACCAAAGATTTTTGTCTTACATTGGTTTTAAGATGTACTTTTCCTTCTGAATTAAGCTTTTCCAGTCATTATAGTCCTGTTTACAGCATTACTTGCTCATTGGTTATTCATGTCTGTGTGTTAATCAACTTAAACTCGTAAAAGGTTCATCCTTTTGATTTCTTCAGAAGTGTCAATACTTATTTCCAATTTTCTTGTGGTGACAGTTGCTTGAAATGCAACCTCTCATTTTCAAATAGGGCTGAACAGAAAAGCCACATAATTAACACACCTATTAACACACTCCAAAAAGAATGCAAAATCCAGAGTTCTCACAGCCTGTGTAGCATGGAAATTCACACGAGCAAAAAGGTTCCTCAGCTTCTTAATACCACAGTTATTAACTACAGCTAACACCCCAGTTCCTAGCATGGGGATATAGAAATAAATGTGACAGTTAATGTTAACATTTAATAAATGTTATTGTTAATGTTAACATCTAATTTTTGAGCACCTGCCTGTGCTTTTTAATTCAAAGATTTTAGTACATACTTTTGAAGATTTCCAGAAAAGCAAAAGGAAGATAAATATGAAGGCTATCATGGGATAAAAAAGCAGAATGTTCAGATCCGTAATGTGGAGGAGTAAGCAGGCAGCGTACTGGGCTGTTATTTCTTATCTTTCTATTCTGTGACCACAAGCAATCCAAAGACTATGGGAAGCTGCTCACATCTTTTCTGAAGAACCATCTTGCCTGTCTAGCATTTTCAATCACCAGCTTTGTTATTAGGTGGCTGGGCAGTCAACTGTGATTCCAGAAACTTTGGGAAACACTGTTCCCCATAAAGCAACCACAAGAAAGGGAAAAAAATTAATTCAAACTATTTGCTAGAAAGCCACAAACATCAGGAGCCAGAATTTCCAGTGCAGATCCTGCAGTTACCACCTGCACAGCGAAGCCCACAGCTTTGCCCCAGTCCTTCCCAACAGCAGGGTGACTATGGAGAAGACATGGCTTGGTCATAAGGTAGTGAAGACTTTTTCTCAAGTATAAGTGACCTTACACTACCTCTCCTTGTAGGATGCGTTCCCTGTTTATAGGGTGTATACTGGGAAGGGGAGAGAGGAGAACGATGCCTGCCTGCGTCCTGCCAGGAAGCCCTCCCCAGTAAGAAGGACCATGCCATACACACACTCTTAATCACATTTTTTAAACCTTGCTGGGACCATAGCTGTCTCACTGCTAAGGAATGCTGGTGTAAGCAATACTGCTGCTATTTCAGACCTGAAGAAGGATTTGTGTGCCTGAAAGCTTGCCTGTTTTTTCCAACTGTAACAGCTGATCTAATAAAAGATACTGCCTTTCCTTAAAAACCTTAAATTGCATTACTGTTCCCTGATTTTGTTGGGGTTGGATCAGGTTTTAACAGCTGATGCGGTGCTGTTCGACAGGCAGTTGGCATTCTGGAAGGTGTCAAAGAGAACACGCTGTCCTGTAAATGGTAATGGCAAATTTTACAAAGGAAGAAGAGAGGCTGCAAATATACCATCAGCCTACAGGGCACATTCAGAACAAATCAGCATGGGAAATTAATCCAGATCAAGCAAGTGTCATACCAAGCAGGAGTGTAAGAGCAAATTACAATACAAAAGCAAAACCCATGCTGCTTACGGGCAGCTAAGTGAAGGATTTGTTCAAGTTTTAAAGGTTTTAAAATCTGACATACCATGAAGTTAACACAAAATACTTCTGTAAGAGTAAATTTAAGTATCATTTGAGATATATTTTAGAGGCACTATTTTAGACAATGTTAGGGCCAGCTTCTTAGCCAGAAATTTGCAGAATTCTGGCACTTGAGCTACAGCGTCTTCGTTCCGGTTCCCACTTGCACACGTACGCTTCAAAATGCATTGATCCATGTTGCAGGCATATGAAGTCACCAATCACTCCACAAAACTTTTCAAACTCAACCCTTTTTCAAAATCAACAATGTTAGATCAAATCTAGATGAACTAAAGGAAAGAAAAATCAGTATTCCTCAAACATCCCACCACAATAAAATGAATCAACAAATTTTTTGCTGGTCTTTGGGGCACTGTTCAGGTAACTCTAAGCAATAGGTACCAGTGCCTCCTCTCCATGCTCTGCTCATCTCGGCTGAGGTCACTGATCATTTTCCCAGGTGAAATTCCACTTCAAAACAAGGAAGCTGTAAATGTTTATACCAAAAGCAAACTTTTTTTTCTCCTTTCCTAGACATACTGTGACTCTAGATCATAGAATCATAGAAGCACTTTGGTTGGAAAAGACCTTTAAGATCATCGAGTCCAAC
>NW_009259239.1:1435617-1453272 GCF_000687185.1 Egretta garzetta | reverse complement strand
ATCATCTGTTACCAGGGAGAAGAGGCCGACCCCCACCTCACTACAGCCTCCTGTCAGGCAGTTGTAGAGGGTGATCAGGTCTCCCCTCAGCCTCCTCTTCTCCAGACTAAATAACCCCAGTTCCCTCAGCCACTCCTCATGTGACTTGTGTTCCAGACCCCTCACCAGCTTGGTTGCCTCTCCTCTGGACAGGTTCCAGCAATGCAACATCTTTCTTGTAGTGAAGGGCCCAAAACTGAACACAGCATTTGAGGTGCGGCCTCATCAGTGCTGAGTACAGGGGCACGATCACTTCCCTACTCCTAGTGGTCACAGTATTTTTGATACAGGCCAGGATGCCATTGGCCTTCTTGGCCAAGATCTAAGTCTTCAAATACAAACATGAAAAGGGAGAACATATTCCCACAAAAAACACCCCAAGTGCAGTGAAGCATCCTTTTTGCTACTCGCAAACCTCTTTGCTCCTCATGTACTCCACCCTGTGAAGTGCAAACCCCACTTTTTCTCATATGCACCTCTCTGGTTTCCCTTTCCAAATTCAGAAAATATTTCATGTACGGCAGGGATGAAACCTAATTTTTTGTGCATAACAACATGGTGGCTGGGCCTGGGATGACACCAGAGACCCGCATTTACGTCTTGCTTGGCCACAAAGTCAGTCCAAATGCTCTGCGTTTCCGTACGGACACAGCAGTCTCTGCTGGGGTGGCAAGGGCTGCTGTAACACACGCAGCAGGAACAGACATAAATGTGAAGGCGGACAAAAAGTGCGCAACGAGGGCTGCTGCAAAAAGTATGCAAGAATGGCTGCGGTATTTCAGCAGCCACGTGGAGACTTGTCCATCAGCCTTTGGCTGACATGAGAGCAAAAGTGCTTCAATGCAGAAAGCAGAAGACTGTCCTGGTTTCGGCTGGGATAGAGTTAATTTTCTTCGTAGAAGCTAGCATAGTGCTGTGTTTTGGATTTAGTACCAGAAGAATGTTGATAACACACTGATGTTTTCAGCTGTTGCCAAGTAGTGCTCAGGCTACTCAAGGACTTTTTGAGCTTCTCCTGCTCGGCCAGGTGCATAACAAGCTGGGAGGGAGCACAGCTAGGACAGCTAACCCAAACTGACCAAAGAGCTATTCCATACCATATAACGTCATGGTTGGGGGGGGGTTGGTCGGTCGGTTGGTTGCGGAGAGGGTGATCGCGGCTCAGGGAGTGATCGCAGCTCGGGACAGGCTGGGCATCGGTCGGCGGGTGGTGAGCAATTGCATTGTGCCTCATTCGTTTTGTATATTCTGTATATTCTGTTACCATTTTCATTATTACTATTATTATTATTTTCTCTTATTAAACTGTCTTTATTTCAGCCCACGGCTCTAACTTTTTTTTTCCTTCCCGATTCTCTCCCCCATCCCACTGAGGGAGGGGGGAGTGAGCGAGCGGCTGCGTGGTGCTGAGTTGCCAGCCGGGTTAAACCATGACAAAGGCTCACGCAGCGTTAGGACACAACAGATCCCACCGCGCCGAGCATGCACCGGAGCTCTGGCTGCTTCTGGATGCCTCTGCACTGGTGGGGCAGCATTACTCCAGGCTTTCCTTTAGGGCTGGATCTGCGGTCTGAAGGACCGACTCTGCAGATAAAGACATAGCAAGCACAACGCTACCTGTATGACTGCTCCTGCTGGTTTTCTGGCAACTGCTCACGTGCTTAAGGCCACTGCTTGCAATGTACCCGTAAAGAGTAACTCCTCTGATACATAGCAAACAGTATTTCAAAGAGGAGCCAGACTGTTTTTCCTACAGGCAATAGGGACCCCTGGCCCCTTTAATGGGTATCACAGCTTCCAAATCTTTAATAGTTTTCACATATAATTAGTTGCCGTAAAGACAACAGTCATCTCAGTGGAGATAAATCCTTTTACAAATGGTTTGCCCCTTTGCTCTTTCATCTGCCAGGTCTCCTTTTCATAAGGTTTTTCTTTGAATTTTAGTTATTCATCTACTTCAGGCTGCCAGGAATGGATGAAAGAATACTTTTAATCTACAAGGCTCACGGATAATTAAATTAGAGGCGTTGGGTCTACTCTGGAAAGCTGTTTTATATTTTCATTAACTTAAAAGGGACATTTCAATTACATTCCCTGTTTAGTAAACAAATTATATATTGCCAGCAGACTCCACTGCAGCAAGTATCCAAAACGTGGCCTTTCAGAGAACTGCTGTGGAGGTAGTAAGTTTACGCTTGCAGTAAGCGGTTTAACCCCCTTTTCCATCACCCAGTCTCAAATCCCAGAGCCACGCTATCCGCTTACACAGAACACAGGAAAAGCAAGCAAGAAAGAATTTTCTGAAACTTTTTTCTTGCTATTTTCTTTCCTCCCTCACTTAAAATCTCTCTGTACTGACAAGGAGGCAGCTTCCACACAGGCTGGGATATGTTTTGCTACGTATTTCTTGCCTTTTCATCATCTTTTGATGAAGGGCTACGCTCACGTTCTGAATAAATTTGATTAATTTACAGAAACCTACTTGTCAGTTCCTGAAAATAACAGCTGGGACTGAAAAGGATTTTTGCAAGATGAACAGCAGCGATGCAGAAATACACCACGCCAACCCCAGCATATGCAACAACACTGGTATTTCTGCGAGCTCATTTGATGGGAGGCAATTTGCAATGCAGGAGTGGGTGTAAGTGACAGCCGTAGGCAGGGGATATCACCACCTCCCACGCCACATGCAGTGAGATGTGTTTTGCTGCTACACTTTGTAGTGTTAAACAGGAAATAATATGAACATTGTTTAGGGGAAAAAAAAAAGCTAATGAAAATGTGTCTGGTTTTGTTCTTTTCTGTCTTTGACCTCAGCGACGGCTCAAAGGTGGCTTCTGCCATTATCAGATCTGGATTGCAGTCAGTGCACACACAAAAATCCCCCAAAGGGCACAACATTGCCACCCGTGAGCAGTGAGCGAGCGATGCACACGCTTGGCCATGGCGCCGCTGCCGTGCGAGCAGCCGGAGCCATGCAGGTCAGGTGGGTACCGCAGCAGGGACCATGCTGCTCCACCGCTCGTGCTATCCTGAGCCTGGGGGTATGCTGGCAGCCACGGCTACGGGCACTGCTGAGTATGGACAGGCCACCCACTCTCAAGACAGGCCTATTCAAACCTGAACTCCTTCTAAATAGCCTTTAAAATGGCAAGACACAAGCCAACTTTCGTCAGAAGTAACACAGTCAACCACATCAGCATGGCAGTATGTTCAACCCCATGTCCTGACTCTCTGGACTAATAGGATTTTCAAACAGTGCTGGCTCATATCCAAATACCTCTGAAAGTCACGAGAAGCACCTCGGTCTTCTGTACCCACCCATGTGAGAATGGCAGGTGACCCAAGACCTTTCCTACAGCCAAACAAGAATGCCTGATCCCAGTTTTGTAGTGGAGATTTGCTCCAGAGCTCGGTGAAGTCAACCAGAGTTTGTCTAATGACTCTTTAGGTTTTGGACTAGACCCTTGGGAAACAATCCTGGAGGGCTTCATGTCTCCCATACTACAGAGAAGATGGAGCTAAATTTTTCTTAGAGGTGCACAGTGAGAAGATGGGATTCCATACCTACAAGTTGAGTCTGATTTGATATTCAGAGAAACTTTTTCATTATGTCACGGTGGTCAAACAACTGGAACAGACTGTGAAATGTCCACCCATCGAGACACTCACAACGTCACTGGGCAAGGCCCTAGGAAGCCGGTGTAGCTGGCTCTGCTTAGAGCAGAGGGGTTGAACTGCAAGAACTCCCTTCCAACCTATATTATTCTGTGAGCCTATGAAACACGGGAAAAAATGAAAGTAGTCCAGATTTGGATCAGAAAGTCACCATTTAGGTTGCCCTTGAGTTACAGTTCATTGTATAATTATTCCGTACACATGCAGTTTTTCATGCATATGTGTTGCATGAATGTTGCATCAATATGAATGCAGTAGTCATATAAAATGGTTATCACAGCTTAAGGGTTTGTAGAATGGTTTGTAGTTACCTTGTGCCTTAAATCATTTAGACCTGTGTAAAACGTATATCCTTGATCCTTCTGATGTGGTGGAGTTTAGCACCCTGAATTTCCTTTGCAGTAGATTCCTGCAGGTGAGGAATGTAAGGGAGTGGGAAAACCCAGCATCACATCATGAACTTCATTCACTGTACATCAATTACTAAAGTAAGTAAAAATATATTTCACAATTGCATGAGAAGAGTTTAAAAACCTGATGCGTTGTTCTCCTCCTGATCCACGGGTCTACAGAAACAGGTTAACTAAATACACAGATCCAACTCTGGGGGACTCAAGAAGGAAAAAAATGGTAATTTATCTATTTTAGAAACCTCTACCATGACCCAGGATCATTTTGCTATGCATGAAGTTGGTATTTGAAAGTCTGTAAGTAAGAGCTGTTTGGCAGTGAGACAGGAGACTTTCTGGTAATGTCAGGAATCTTTCCGGGGATGAGCAAACAGGCAGAGAGCACAGGAGATGGTAAATGCCCCACATCATTTGTTTTTGTTTTGATTGTTTTCGTCTTAGAGAAGGTGAAAGGAACTCTACTGTGTTTTAAGAAGTATTCTGGTGCTTTCTGAGTAAAACACATTTTCTTCTATAGCAGCTTCTTCAGACCATGAGAGCACTGTCTGAAATTAAGCAGGGGTAATTTATGATAGCAAGGCTTTGCAAAGAGCAAAGGTCCACTCCTATAAAGATACAGTGTTGAGCTAAATGATTTCTGTAGAAAAACCTGAACTTTGCTATCTTTTTTTTTTTCCTTTTATTGCTTCTCAGAAATTGCCAGTGGAGAGCAGAGAAGGGAAGAGGACATTTCATCACTCAAGGGCTGTGGCAAGGAAGACCTGTCCAACCTGTAAGTCGCAAGGACAGAGCCAGAAGGCAAGTCAGACACAGAGGAAGGTCAACCCAGCCCCGCTGGCACTGACACCTGGGGCTGATCAAGAGATAGTGGACAGGCCAGCTACAGCTGAACTGACCTTCAAAGCCAGTTTGACTGGGAATAAACCTGTGCTGGAAGAGGTCACATTTTAAGTACTGCTTATAAAAGAGGCACAGGGGAAGGAGGAAAAAAGGGAAGGAAAGACCATTAACCTTGGGCTTTTCTAATCAGTTCTACTGATTGAACAAATGAACGGAAAGCCTGAAGAGTGGAGGTGAGTACAAAGCTGCTATATAAAAGCAAAAACCTGTGCAAAAGTGGAGGCAATCACAACAATCTCTCTTTTCCAGCACGCTCACACCACACATTCAGGATAAAAGTGAAGACACTATTAGCAGACACCTTTGCATCTCTTGCGTGCTCATGCGTTTTGTGCACGCGTGGCTTGTCTACGGCAAGTCTGGGCTCTTCAGACTGCAAGTGAGGGTGGCTGAAAACTTGCTTTCTGAAATGCATCTCATGAACGTAACACAGGAAGGTTGGTGACAGCAGCTGCCTGACGTTTAACAAATAAATAAATAATTAAAAAATCACAGAATTAAAATGTGGAGATGAACTGTACTTCTGAGACACAGCTCAGTTGTGGGAGAGATGAGTGCTGTGCTGTCTCCAAAATAAACACTGGACCTCAAAGCACAACAGTCCTAGGATTGAGGGAAAAATGCTGAACGTCCCTTTAAAATGGAGCAATCCCCTTCCTCCAGTAAGCCAAGCTTGCCCTAGGAAACACTAAGAAGGCCCATGGCACGGTCTTGTATCTTTCTTCAGCTCATGGAGCCATTTTGCACACCAGGGTCAGCCCCAGAAGAAAAGGGATCATACGTGCAAATGGCTTTGAGTTAGAGGCAAGAAAAGAGACAGGGAGCTTTGGAAGCTCTATTGCATCTCCCGTGCAACTGCTCAAGAATGGACACTGTTATTCAGCAGTGGGCAAAACCAATTTCCCCCAGGTATGCTCCAGGATACCAAGAGCAACCACAATTCTCTGCTATGCCCTGCAGGTTGCTATATGCCAGAGTTTTGCTGGGAGCAGAGTTTTCTGTTCAAGCCAAGAAGCAGCATTTTATGAGGGAGTTCATCATCATCAGTGGAGTATAATGGTAATTGTACAGGAGCAAAATCAATGCGAAGACACCATAGTTTCAACTCACTGTCACTAAAGAGTCTATAATTTACAACTGAATCTGACTTCAGCTTGATCAAGTGGGTACCAGATTAGGATAAATGAGTAATAATACCCATTACCTCAAAAGATACACACATCTCATCTTTCAATTCAGTAAAAGTGCATGGATTTCTAATCATCAGCTCAAGAACACTTGTCAACAGCACCCAATCAAACGTGAATGCTGGAGGTGGAGTTTTGATCTGAAAGCAGCTTGCAGTTTTTAATGATGGCTCAAACATGTAAAATGCCATTTGAAATTGTTATGGTGTCTGTTTGGTGAAGGACAGGTAATCATCAATGTCTCCAATAAAACTACAGTGACTGAAATCTGTCCCCGAAGATGTTTTGTGCCTTCCTCTATGGCATTGTCTTTCCGAACATTCAGTCTCAGAAATGACGGCCCATCATGATGGGTACCTTTTCAAGACTGACAGGTTTGATGACTTTACACAAGGGCCATTATAAATCACAAGCGTTGGAAGAAAAAATAGTAGGGGAGCAATACAGACAGAACAAGATGTTTCTTTGTCATTGTTATTATGTTGTCTCAAGGACAGTCCAGCGTACTGCGTCGTTTCAGGCTATTGTGTCATTGATCAATATTCAGTAATACTGATGGACTGCAATGCAACTAATGACCTCAAGCAAATGACTGAATTCACTACACGCCTGGCACAAAAGTGTTTTATCTTCAAAAAACACTGATAAAATCTGTATGTTATGCTTCATCAACTGGAATTTTGAACATGCTGAGAAATATTTGGGAGCCTTACTGAAAAAGCAAAAATTCAAGTAGAATCCATAATAATTTAGCTTAATTATGAAAAAATCTGGAGCAGCTACAAGTTTCTGAAAAGTCTGATGAAAATTAGTCACAATTTGGACTAGATGACCTCTAAAGGTCCTTTCCAACCCAAAACATTTTATGATTCTATGATTCTATTGAGATGCCCAAGTAAAGATCTATCACAAAAAGTTCCTATATTTTTCTTTTTTAGGATTTATTTATTTACCTGGTTGTAATTTTCAAAGCCATTTGATTATTTGAGACCATATATTTTTTTAAGTGGATAGAAACAGGAAGTCTGTATCTCTGCCAGCATGATGACAGACGTCTACAAGCTAAGATACTCAAGGAATACACCTGCTGTCTTGCTGGGGAAAAAAGCAAAGTTAAACATGTATTTTTCATTAGAATTTATCAAATTCAAAATTTTCTGATGGGCAGAATGATTTTTTTTTTTCCCCAGAAACCCAGCTGAGTTCCAAGAGACCTCTGCCCACCAAATAGGTTTCCAGTTTGCTACACCTTGGCAACCAGTATGGAGAGCTGGAAGACCATCCAGTAGGCCTCATTTGGTAGATCTCAGTATTGGTGGATCCCAGAGTGTCAGTAAAGGTAAGAAATGAAGAGTTATTCCATTTAATATCCAATTCACTTTCTTTCACTACTTAACCAGACAAAGTTGAATTTTAACATCTTTGCCCCTTCAGAGAGCTCTGTTTGATTTGGGATTTGTTAGTTTTCTAAGGAATGGGTAAAGAAGACAAATAGGATCTAATCAGTAAGTGCCACCTGCCCCACTGAAAAGCTGAGAATATCTTCTGCCTTCCAAGAAGGCTTAAGCCAGTCAGTGCTTCAGAAATGTGAATGCTTAGATTCACAGAAAGAAAGCTGAAGATGACTTGAAAGATCAACTGATTCAGCCTCTGCTCAGGAAAGGACAGACTTTGTGCCCCAGATTTGTCTAGCTTGTTCTGGAAAACCTTCCCCAGTAGGAATCCCCAGCTACTCTACTGTAGACCTTGGCCAGTTTCACCATTAGGAAATTGTTGTCCATGCTGGAGCACACGCCACTGTGGTCCTGGGGATACTGTGAGGGCAGGTATCATTACATACTTGGGAGACTAATAGAAAACTTGATTCTATTTTTTTTTTTTAGCTAAATAGTTTTTTTAACATGGTCATTATTCTAACCCTGCCGAAGTAATTTCGGGAGAGTGATGGTCACAGAGGAAATGAGTAAATGGGAAAAATGCAGGAGAGAAAGTTCAGAGCTAGAGGATAACTCCAGTTTGTCACTGGTGCTGTGATTTGCTGGATAGCAGTCACTGCTACCTAGTTGGTACATGAAGAAACACACACACATCCCTAATGTTGCAAAAATAAATGACAAGGCAGCTTTAATAGGAAACCAGTATTACCAACCAAAGCTCCCCTGGGGACGTCAAGTGGGGCTTGAAAATCAGTCTGAGGTTTGCTTGGTATTTAAAATACATTTTTAATTCTTGCTGATCCATCAAGCCTTTTTGCTTTGCTGACGTTACATAGTTTCAAGCTCTTCTCTGTGGCTACAAACCTACAGTAAAAATGAGAGCTTAGCTTCCATAAAACCTCTTTATTTCAGAAGATGGTAGTAGAAGAAATATCCCCGAAGTAAAAGAATTCAAGCGATGAGGTTTGGACCTATGGTCACGATGTGAGCTGCCACTTCTCAAGAGGCATCACTTTCCCAGACCTGATACTGCTTACATTACAAGATCACAGCCCAGGGGTTTATGGCAACAACTCTTAATTAATCTACTATCTACAACAAAAACGTAGCAAATATTGAAGGGCATGTGTTAATAGAAACTATGAATATTCAACAGAGTCATATAAAGAAGACAAACATAAAAAACCTTCTACTTGGCAGTTATCTATGCTGAGCTTTAAATTAGCCACACAGGACAAATGGATTTAGTGCTGTGCCATGTTATTTCATCTAGATTACTAAAAGATAGACAATTAGGGGCATCAATCTACAGGCCCAAATCCTACAAATATCAGCAAATTACATGCTATAACCTATGCAATTTTGAAAGCTAATGCTCTTTATCTGTTTCTAATTCTCAGTGTTTCAGATTTTTGCAATAATCACAGCATTTAACCACTCACGGGACAATTCTACTGAGAACTGAACATTCCTCTAGAAGAAAAAACTTGGGAGGAATAAAGTTAATTTCCAAAGCCAATATAAACAGATTGCATGCTACAGATTATCCCCCTGGGGCCAGGATGGGAAACTAAGGTTTCAGATTTAAGAATTAACCCTGAAATACATAATTTAATAAAATAAAGAAGTTCCTGGTGACGACATTAGACTTTTACACCTCTTAACAAACACATCACATATCCAAAGACAAATGATTTTTGGCATGAGAGATACACGATCTCATGAACCAACTGATTTCATCAATGGAAGACTTCCCTGTTGCAGGCTAATAAATCACCCCAGCCAGCAAGTGCCAGCCACTTACAGTAAGAACTGGCTGAGGGTAACGTGAAGAGGGTAGAGCTGCTATTACTTCTGCACCTACAAGAAAGTGAAAGCCCCAAGAGGAAAAACACACATGAAGATTACCAGGTGACTACACCTAACTCTACCCTTGCTGTTAGAAATGCATTTGCAGTGAAGTCACTGGGAAATTTTACAAATTGTTTCTTCCAGTTTTGTTCCTACTATGAAGATAAATGTTTGTCTCTTCATTGAGATTTCTTCTGTAGTTTGTACTGGCCTAAACATCTTACATATACTGGTAAAAAAATCTGAAGTAACTCTGTTGAGTAACATCAGTATAAAACTGCAAAAAGAAAAATGGAAACCCTGTACTTCGTTAACATTGTCATATGCTGAATATTCACATAACCCATTTTAGAAGTATAGCAAATGGGATTGGATTGGATATCGTACCAGCAGTTTCATACCAAAATTTCTGGATTTTTAAATACGGTGTCCTCATTGGCTTTTTTATTTCCTTAGCCATATGGAAACAAGTCAGGCACAATTAACTATTTGTCAGAAAACAATCTATTAATTAACACCATTCTGTGTGAATGAGCTGAAAATCGTGTTCTTTGCTTGCCAAAAAGCTTCCACTTCTGCCTCATGTTTGTGCTCCGAACTAAACATAGCTACAGATACGCTGCTCGACATAACTGACCACGGGAAAAAAGAACAACTGCTGCCGAGGTTTTTCAGAATCAGCAGCCAGAGAGATTTTCTAAAGATAGGTAGGGGGTCAGCAGGGCTTCACCCCTGCATCTCGTAAAATTCTTTACTGACAGATCTTTGATTAAACTGGGCAGAAATAGACTAAATCCCAATTAAGACATTCATATTTGTGGCAGGGCTTGAAAGAGAAAAGAAAATGAGGGGTGGGGAGAGTAAGTTAGAGCATTTTCTATGCTTAACCTTAAAAATATAGGACCTGACTTCAATTATATTTATATCCATTCAATACTACTGACGTCAATGGATTTACTCCTAAATTATGCCAGATGGAAATCAGGCTAGCTATTACCACATTTTCATGCATATAACCAGCACCCCTTTAAAAGCACCCTTTATTCAAAAGTATGTCCTCAGACAGCATGCATCCTCAGATAACCCAACTAAAATCAGAGGGAGAGGCAATCAGTAATTGGGAATGCCAGGGGAGAACCGCAGAGTGATAGAAGGTGAAGGGAACGAGGAGATCTGGAGCAAGCTGCCTTTGCTGTTACCCGCACGTGCACATAACCTTCATAACCTGCTGCTGAGTCCTGGGCACTAAACAAAACCTCTGGGGCTGACACAAGACAACATGGTGGCTATTGGCTTTCCTAGTAGAAAAGCAGTCTGTGATCTATGTTAGCTCTGAGACCGGTATTCCTATATTTCATTTTTCAGCAGCGCAGCCTGCAATGCTGTTGTTTCCAAAACTCTGAACCCCTTTGCAGGTCCATGCAGGGCTACAGGTGCGTAACCATTATCGGTTAGTGGTTGGCTCCTCCTAACGGTTTTACAGAATTGTTCACTCGCTTGGATGCGATCCTATAACCACAACCCATTCCTTCTGCTTGTGCTTGCAAATATCCAAGCAGCTGTTTCACATTATTTGAAGGGGTTAGAGACTGAAGTTTTACTTGACATGTCCAGGCTAATGGAAACTGATGATGTACATGACCTTTGGTGAGTGCAAACAGCTCCTCTGTCCAATCTGAAGTGAAAGAAGACAGAGAAGCTAAAATTCCTCTCTTTGATGTCTCCTTGCAGCTGTGAAGAATTAAACTTAGAGGGTTATGAAAGGCTCAGAGAAGGCTGGTCTTGTTCTTGCCAATATATTCGGGCTATTTCAACACCTTCCAGCCCACTCAACAACTTGTACACCTGTCTGCACCCAATGGTCTCTGCAGCTCATCAGTGGGCTGCTACTTCCACCGCCACCTTCCCACAGGCTCAGCTTCCACTCCCAATCTCTTCCAGTGCTCTCCTACTCTTCCCTTCTTGCAGGCTTTATTCGTCTTTCTGCACTCATCCATTTGGCTTATGTCCCACAGGAACAAAAATCACAGCAGAGACACAATGTCTGACACGTGGTTCCATTTTTCCTCCTTCCTCTATGTTACCTACTTAGATGGTTGGAGTTCGGAGCAGGATCTGCTCCTGTTGGTACTATTCACGCTGCAATCTCGCATCATGGCATTCCAGGTTTGGCTAGTCCCTAGGCTCTCTCAGACTGACATAATTATTAATATATTATTAACCACAACAGCCACCACCAGAATCAGTGCTGCTCTCTTCCTCATTTCAAACTCTTGCAACCACAAAGCAACAACCCAACAGTAATTCAGCTCATCCTCAAGAACCTGCTTTCCCAAAAGCCACAAAAGCAGGGGGCCTCAAGACAAAAACATCACATAAAAGGTTCTCACACTACCCCGTACAGCTGTGCAATCCCTCTCCACACTGCTCTTCTTTGCAATACCTCCTGCTTTTTCCATCTCTTCCAGTTGCCTTTGCCTTGTTAACATCTGCCTGCAGTTTTGGGCACGCAGATTTAAACCACTGTTTTGAAATTTTAGGTTGGAGAATATTAAAGTATTCTTTAACCCTGTAATTCAGGGAACCAAAGAACATAGCAATAGTAAGTATTTTTTAAGTGGGATGAACACGTGTGTGTTTAAACCTGAAGTTTCAATGTATTCCCCCCATGAAGGGCCCTGCAGAAAGCCTCATGGGATGAGGCCAGAGACAACACCATAAAGCACTTCTTTTCATAATAATATACAAGCTTTTAATCCCATAAAAAATAGGTAAGCTTCTATTTCCATAGCAGGCTTCTCCTCAAAGCTTACCTTTTAGAGCCATTTCCATAAACATCACTGACGTGAAGCACAGAAAAGCAGCTATATCCATACGACACATCAGCAGCCTACTCTGGCCGATGTCTGCAACTATTTTCAGCACAAGATCAACAAATGAATGTTTGCACAGCAGCATCTGCTCAGCAGAAATGTATAAATAAAAAAAGCCCCAACAATAACATAACGTGTTCACACAGTCCTTAGCGTCTAGTGACTAATACCCAGGTGCTTCCTTCCAGCAGGGCTACTGTTACCGTAGAGCACCTGAAACTCAGGGACTCCAAATAACATTCGAGAAAACCTTTGGTCAGTCCATTTGCCTTTAACAGCAAAGTCACTACATTGAGAGCAGCAAGTCCAAACCCCCCCAGAGTCTCCTTCTGATCTACACCTAAAGAAAGAGCTACTTTGGCTCCAGAGCCCCTTTTTGTACCCTGACTGTTGTACAGGTACACTGTACAAGCCATTACGCCCTTCCAAAGGAGGGGGTGGACACCCCTGTACTTAAAAAAAGTGTTCCAGGGTATTCATCTAGATCTCCTAGATGGTCCTCAACAGTCTTGCAGTTGGAGCTGGTAAGAATGGGTGTGCTTTTGTCAAAGTTGCTGGAGTTGCTGAAAAGATGGCTCACTTCATAACAGCGGGCCATCTAAGTGCTGTATTTTTTAGCAACTTCTTCTGACTCTTCTGATCCCTATCTCCAATAAGTTTAACTTCTGTCGCTTGTTATACCTGTCTGACTTTTCTGAAAAAGGACTAAGCTGTTAGAAGAGAAAAATACTTAACGGCACTATTAGACCAGAAAAACAAAATGTGACTCTGTGGGACATTTCAGCAAGAGCAACTCTAAAATGGGCCGCAGAGTTTTCCATGGATCCTATTGTGTGGCTATTTCTAAGGATGGTGTACCACATCTCTGTTGAAATTGCATTTTTTCTGTGTGCCATGCTAGTGCTGGAAAAAATCCGACGTCATTCCAACAGGTTCTGCCACGTGGTCAGGTGTGATACAACCGTACCTAATTTCTCTACCTCTGTGGTATGTCTGACAGGATGAGTCCCCAGTGCCTCATGTGAGTGTGAGGCCACTTCACTTCTTACACGTCCACCCTCTCCAGGCCTTGGTAATGCTGCATGTATGGGGAACTCTACCACGAACGACGCAAGGACAGGGCAGTTTCTCATACATCTAGAGAACTTTGCTCTTCCAGAAGACCCTGTTTTGTACTCTTCTACCCAACTGACCCCCCTTCTCACCCGGTCCCTTCCAGGCTATTTTTTCTATCTTGCATCCAAAGTCTAATGTGAACACCAAAGACTGCATCTCCATGTACTTTGGGTTTTTTCCATTTGTTTTCACTAGATTTTCTGTTTGAAGCAGTACAGTTCTTCAGCCTTATTGACCGGTTTTCACTGCACAAAGGGAAGGACCTAAAATTGCGCATGACCTGTAGAAACCACATTTATTCTGTCTCTATTTCTCTGTCCTCTGCCGCCGGTTGTTTAGGGCTTACATTAAAACTGGAAATGTTGCTGTCTTACATAGTCATTGTGCAACTCTTCCTTCCTTTCCTAATCCTTCAAGTGAGGAAAACAGCCAGAAGGATATTGTGCATGTTGGGATTTTTGTCCATCTCTCCATGGGGATGATTAGCAAAACACTGTGTCTCCCTAGATTTACAATTGTAAAATGAGATCAAAATCTGGCCCTTCAAGGGAAGTGTTACTTTTGGAAGCGATCAGAAACAGCTGCTTTCAAAACCAGTGCTGCTGGCTGGCTGTGGTGGCAGTTGGTCTTAGGAATTTTACTTGTGAGGACAGGAGAACTTTGCTGAAGTATTGCTAAATAAGGTATCTACTAATCAAAAAATACAGCAATGCTCCCAAATTCCTTGCAGTGCCATGATAAACATAAGATGGTAATCTCTGACAAGGTTAAATCTAATGTTATTCAATGGCTTTTCCCCAAAGTAGATTCCCTTTTGGTAGTAAAATCATTATCTTAATGTTTAAACATTCAGGCTTTCCTCTCTATTTCACAGTTCATAAAGCACATTTATGGTGTTGAGACTTTTTTTTTGCCGAACAGACAGAAGACAGTTTGTTTTTCCTGCTTTGATTAAATCCTACATCCCACAAGCAGTGAACCTGTGATACTGCTCTACTGTTTTTAATTGTCTCCTTCTATTAAGATGCCAGCACTGTATGCCTCTCCTGCAGCCCCAGCGTGATTTTGCTACGTGCCTGGCATTAGCGCTGTCGGGTCTGAGGTTAATGTGTACACCGTACAACTCATTAGCTGTGCATTACTATCAGAGCCAAAAACCAACATGATTGATCCAACAATATGTTTGGGCTTGGGACCGAGACTCAAATGAGGTCTCACCAAAAGCAAAGGTCAGCAACTTGGCACAAATTTTGCTGTGCATAGAGAAAGCTTTTCTTCCAAACTATTCATCAGGGAAGGTACAAATGACAACTAATACGGGCCTCATTAAAATTGAGAAGAGGAAATCCCTTGGAGAGGGCAAGGAGGCTCCCTCGCTATCTTTTTTTTTTTTTTTCAGTTCTTTCCTAAAGCTTTTATTTACGTTACAGTAAAGACAATGTGGAGCTTGAAAGTAGCTGTGGGGCTTGGGGTTTAGGAGACTCGTTAGACTAATTATCTTGATGCACACTATCAATTACTGTCCATTTAAGCAGAGAGGATAACTCTGTAGGCAGAAATAAATCTTCAGAACTGAAGGATCTGGGGGAAGGGAATAAAAGGATTTTTTTTTATCAGCACTATTATTTCTTTTAGTTAAAACTCCAGTGTCAAAACATTTCCCGTCTTAAAATAACTAAAATAAAACAGACACTAGTTTAAGAGTGGGAGAGAGGAGAGGAATGATACAAGAAACCTTTTCAACCATGGATGTGTTCCAAGTACAGTTCTTACGAGGATTTCGCTCATAACTCAAGCACTCTTGCCACAGTCAGGCCCCGAAATCAGTACTTCAGAATCTGCTATTTCACATACGGTTCGTGTTCTTTCTACCTCAGTAACCAAGGGTGTTGAAAATGATATTGATACAACAATTAGGCTGTACAAGAAATACTTCCCTGCAGTCTCCAGAGTTGCTGTGTTGCAATGTAATTGTCTAATGGCACATTTTTGTAGGGGCTGTCATGGTATTATGGGTATAATTTTATTTTTAAGGGATATGATTATAAGGTAAAAGGCTGGCGTTAATAGCCTTAGGAACCTATTACATAAACAGAGGCTGAGGATGAAAATTGGACTGGATTTGTAGAGTCTGTATTGAGTAAAAATCTTGCCACAGTAAAAATTATAATGCCTGTAACTTGTCCCTCTCCACTATTCTTTTTAAGCGCTCCTATTCTTCTAAAGGTCAATCCCTCTTTCCAACAGAGAACACAGCTTCTTCTCAGGGTATTTTTAGAAAATCTGTTTATTTTTCTCTGTTAACAGTAGTTTGGCAAAACAGGATACAAGGCATATATTGCTTCTGCTTGTACCAGCAGCGTCCTCTGCTCTTCCACAACACCCCGCAAACGTTAACCAGCTCACCTGTCCTTAAAGCACTCGTGGGCAGAGACCACACATCTCTGATGGCAAGCGGAGTGGGTGAGCGGGATCGCGCAACACCATGCAAAAACATAGGGGAAAAAACCCAAATGTTTTCCTCTACATTAGGGCATTTTTGCTAGGAATGGCTCTGCTTTTGCCAGAATTTTTCTCCATGGGGGTCAGCTGAGGGTCCTGGCGGGAGAAGGGCTTCAGGGCAGAGAAAAGAGGGGGTTTTTTAATGGCCTATTCTGCTGCTTTCTAATCTATTTATTCATGCCATTAATCAAAAAGCTGAAATGGGAGCATTGTTGTGCTAGGAAAAAAAACCCTGACGACCGGGGTGAGAGGAATTCATACTGGGCAGAGCCTGAAGGTCATCTTGCCCCTAATGGGCCCCTCCATTCCCCTGAAGGTGATTTTTAACTGCAGGATACAAAACCAGCAAATGAGAACAAGGTAACTTGGAACACAAAAAAAGCAGCTCGGTGGGAACTTAATGTTTAGAAAATCTGGGATTTTCTAAGATAGACGATCCCTTTCCTTTCAAACTTCTTACACCCAGCCAGTATGCAGAAAAACGCAGACAAATGAGCAAACAGAGACAGTGCAAGGGTGTAGCTCTTGCAAAACACTTTCTCAGTGCCCACTGCATCGCAGTGATGTGTAATCAGGGTAGATCAGCCTTGGGGATGGGAGAACATATCTGTTTGTCCCGTACAACTGCAGAGGGACCAAGGGGCCGGAGCATGAGCTGGGTGCCCACAGTGCTGCTCGGGTCAGCATGGTTGATGGGGAAGATGCTCAGCCTGCATTTGCCTTGCTCTTTGTTTCAGCTGAGTTTGACCCAAAGCATTGCCTTAATACCAGCCTCCCTGCCCTGGATAACTCCAAATGCCCAGGATGAGCTCCACACCTTCCACAACCCAGGTGCTAGTCTGCAGGTTATCTTTCTCCCATGCTGCATCCCACAGCTGGGCAAGAACAGGCGCTCCCCTTTCCAGCCCTGCCACTGCTGACACCCTACCTGCACCAGTGGAAGGAGGCAGAAACACACTGGGGCCGAAGGAAACCAGTCATGTTGGCACTTAAGTGCTTAAAATATTTGGAAAGGGCACTCTCTGGCTCTCCACTGATGGCAGGGCTGGATATGGGTTCTCTGCTAGTAGAGGTCTCTGCTTCCTTATGCAACGTGTGTTTTATTAAGGAGAGGCTCACATTGCATTTAAATCACATTTGAAAACCAAGGAGCATCACTGTCTCCAATTCCTTCGCTGTCTTTTTTGCTGAGACAAAAAAGGAGGCCTTTCACCTGCATCTGAAAGAAGGGGATCAAAGCCTTCCTTCACATCATACCTGTATCTTTCCTGCTTTTTTTTTCCAACTCGACTTGACTAAAAATATGTTCAAACACAGGCTTTCAAACCTGTGAAGCCCCAAAAGGTGAGCTGACCCACCACGTGCATGAGGGGAGGTGGACCCTTTTGGACAGATCCAACTGCAGCTTCTAAGGTGAAAGATGGAGAGGCCCAATGTCCTGAAAATTCAGCAAGATCTGGGAAGAAAATCCCTAATCTACCAAAATCTAGGAAGTCCCTCATCCAGCAAAATCCAGCCCAGCCAAACAGCAGTTCAAGTTTGGGTTATGCAGAATCATAGAATCATAGAATGCTTTGAGTCGGAAGGGACCTTTAGAGGTCATGTAGCCCAACCTCCCTGCAGTGAGCAGGGAGAAGAAAGAGTTAGGCATCCGTGCCGTGGC
>NW_009259239.1:1429469-1434667 GCF_000687185.1 Egretta garzetta | reverse complement strand
GGGGGGCGGGCCACACCCACCCCCCCCCCCCCCCCCCCCCCGCCGTTTCCTTTCGGCATCCTCTCCTCCCAAGCTACAGCCCCTCATTTCCCCTCTCAAACCCTGCCACGGGTTTGTCAGCGGGATGTCTGCAAAGTCCTTCTGTTGGCAGAGCCACGGCCCACCATGTGGAGCCCACCTGTGCTCCATGTCCCCCCGGAGCAGGAGCTGCGTCTCCGGGCTCACAATTCCTCCTGATATAGAAGGGAGAAGTTAAATAAAACTTCATGGTGGGATGACATTAAAAAGGAACTTTCTCATTGTTCTTGGGGTTTATAGGAAAAGCAATAGCAATGTGCTGTATTTTACGGAAAAACTTGAGTCAGTTTTTAGGACTGTTAGATCAAAACTGAGGGAATGCGGTCAGGGTGTGATTACTTCTGCTGGGATCCAGCCAGAACTAATGCAGCCTTTGTGGGAAGAGCAAGGGGACGTGCAAGGCCCCAGTTTACACTTCAGCTCAATTTCTGCAAGAATAATTTAACACTTGAAAGCTACTGCAGGCACAACAGCACTCACTCACTGTGTAACTGTGCTCCGAAATTATCTGATAGAGGGGGTTTTCTTCACTATAACAACAAAACTGTACTGCAGAAGTATAGACTTTCAAGCTCAGGTCCTTCATGCCTTCCATTTACCATCATATTCCTATAATTTTTTATTATTTATTTAAACTTACTCTTCTTTCCAGTCCCCTTGTACTGAGCACATCTGCCTGACTTAGATTCTATCATTTGCTTGGCTCTCATGGGAAGAAGTAGTACGTGTGTTACGGATAAAAACTGGCGAAGTCTTTAAACGAGTACGGTGAATGAAACGGCTGGTTTTATCCCGAGTTTTCCTTAATATATCCATTTACTGAATGCACCTAAAGCAACAAGAGAACGATGTTACTGCCGATAAAAGTTGCCTGTGGAAGAACCTCACTGAAGCTGGGAGAGGAAATTACTCTTCATGCTATTTCAGGTTTACGTCTTTCCTAAGAACAGGCTGATCGTTATCCCAGATAATGAAGACTGTTAATGTAATTAAGCGCTCTGTTGTGGTGTTTTACAAAGCAAACAAATAAGTTCCAGAATTAATAAGCTGCAAGGTTAAGTAACACAGGGCAAAAGCAGGACTCTTCATTTGTATGTAAGTGCTCCACAGCAAGCCATTAGCTGGGATTTAAAAGTACAGTTTCTAATTTAGGACACATAGAAGATTTTCTGATTTGAGGTATGTGTAATCTCCAAAAGGTCAGATCAATTTTAAGATTATGACCAGCTGTATATTATCAATATGAGAAATCAGGTCCTTCTCTAACCATTCAAAACAGGTGGACAGGACCAAATTGCCTTGCTCTTCTTCCTGGGCATTATATGGGTAATATTTCCAAACATGCCTAGATAATTAGTAAAGAAAATAGGGACTGAAAGAAAAGAACAAAAAAAAAAACCTGTAGGGACTAGAAATTGCAAAGGAGACCACACTACAGGAATGTAATTTCCTTGCGAAGCAATTAGGCATTTGAGGAATAGTTTTCTTAGCAAACGCCCATGTTTCTAGCAGGTTATTTATCTAGTTAAACCATACATTGATTTGCACTGGGGGTTAAGATGCAGTGCAACCCAAAATTCACTGCAGTTTCAGCCTAAACACACATAGGTACTTTCCAGGGCTGGAACACCGAGCTGGGGATGAGTACAACCCGACTTCTATTCCTGAAGAGGCCGCTGGTTCGGTCTGTGCAGGCTGCGGAGGCAGCTAGCCCAGCGGAAGAGTTACACCCTGCCCCTCTGCTGCGGGCTCTCACTACTTCTCTTGCACTGGGATTTGCATTTGTCATAAAACCTTCAGAAAGCTAGCGCTACCCCACCGAAAGGAATGAGTTTTCTAGCAGTGTAACTATCTGATCTGGCTCAGGGTCAGACAAGCACTGCCACCACTGCGACGGAAGAACCGGGACAGCTAAAGGGGACAGGGGCAGCCCCGACCACGGACACGGCCATGCCAGGGCTTTTAAAATGCTGCCTAGCAGCTGCTGTGCTTCACAGGAAGGTGGTTAAAATCAGATATTCACAATGTTAAATGAGGGCAAAATGTTTTAACTATGTGATGGGCCGGTGGTTTTCTCATACAAAGATATTTTAAGCTTGCTTTTACAATTTGGAAATTATATAAAATTTTAAGACTGAAGCTTCTCTCCCATTCTTTGAAAACTCATTTATCTGTGATGAGAATAACAGCATGGCTCTGCTGCTGTCTGCTTGCTTTGCTGACCAGTGAACATGCTTCCAAAGGAAATGGTAAAGCAGAAACGTTTTCACTTCATACTGGGAAATAAAAAAAACCTCAAATACACTCTCATGTCATTTGCCTAAATCTTGTTTGGACAGCTCGGACGGCTCACAATCTCACTGTTATCACTCCCTCCTCTGAATTGGAGCAAGAGCAGGAAGATAAATACAATACTGCAGGACACGGCTTGATACCAAAGAAGATCACTCTCCTGCGACATGCCTCGCACTTCAGCTCTAACACAATGATGCAGTTATCTAAGGTTTCAGGAGACTGAACAGCCCATAATATATTAGCACACTTTTCATTTCGGAGATAGTGTCAGGAGCTGAAAAACAACTCCGATTCACTGCGCCGCTTTGGTTATTTCCCCTGCAATATCAGGCGTTTTTCCCCTCTGACCCCCACACTTGCCCAGCGTGGGCAGAGCGATGTGAACAGGGGTTAAGATCTAGTGAGAAAACGCACTTTTTCTGCGGCTTCAAATATTACCATTCTAAAAGACAACTTGCAGCAAATCCTATTTTTAAGTTCCTCAAAGAGCCCTGAGACCATTTTAAGAAGCCCACTGCCTGTAAGAGGTTTGGCGTCCAGAAAGGAGAATGGGCTCTGGCTGCAGAAGCGCTTTTTCTTTCCTCTAAGCCTACATTTAAAGTCTCACTGCCACAGTGAGGGCAGGGTGAGACGCAGAGCTCGGGGTTTCATTTAGGTTGGGTTTTTTTAACTGACGCAGCTACAAGCCTGGCGCCTGGCTACGGCTTCAGCTTCCCCTGAAACCAGCCGTGCTTTTGCTTGTGTGGCCGACTGCTGAATTGGCAGAAGCTACCTCTGCAAAACCACTTTTGCCAGAACACCTTTTTGTGTTTGCATTAAAGAGGAAAAAACGTAGATAAAGCTTTTGCCAACAATATCTGGGTCTACTGGAACAGGCGTTACGAAGTGGTAAAATAAACTACCATTTCCTCGGTGTTTTAGCTCTCCAGTGCAAGAGCTGAATTTGCTCCTCATGAAGGAACAAAATGGTAGGCGAGTAAGCGTGAGGAGAAAAGCGGCGATGCCTGTTTCAGTTCCTCTATAAGCCACAGGATGTGCAGAACTACAAAAAAGTGGGGAAAAAGAGGTGGAAAAGACATTTCTACAAGGATGGAAAGGATTCCTGGAAAGAAGAGGGGCAATTAACACACACATGGAAAAGCTCCTCAGTTAGGATGACATTACCACCTTTTTTTTTGTCTTTGGTCACTAGAAGTATCTTTGCAGGGAGCATTAAATAAAGGAAAGACGTGGAAAGATTAAAACCCACGTGTAGCTGTTCCCTTCCTCTTAGCATGCTTGTTAATCCCACAGGTCTTGCTGAAGTGAAAAGACAAATACAAGAAAGAAAAGGTGATGGGGAGCACACACACTTCATTACAAGCCGGTACTTGACATTTCTCTTAGTTACAGAAAGATTTTAGGACACTGTGACTAATACAACTGCCTAATCCTTGGCCAGCTCCAGAAACCCTTGCCATAAAGGTCAAGGTCAGGACAAGGTTAGTGCCTTAATAAAAGAGGGAATATGGCATCGTTAATGATTGCTTCTGGCTGTTTTTCTCCTTACCTATAATAATGCCACAGTGAATGTTTGCTTTCTTAAAGTGATGCAGAGCATTTTGCTCTATCTGCTGACGGACCCTCACTGCCCACCCCGTGCCACAGCCAGGGACCTGATGGTGGACCTGCAAGATGGATGTTTCATGCCAATGACCACAATTTTAGGGCTGTCTCCACAGGGAAGTTCAGTGAAGGTGGAAGAATTCTGTCAGCATGCAACTGCGTAGTACCTTAGATAACCTACTATTTATTTTAATGTTACCCACCTGAGGGAGGCTCCGCTAATGAATCTATTTTTGCAGTACCATAAAGGTTGAAGTTTAGAGCTAAGTTTAGAGCAGAGACATATAAAAAATGTCAAACCAGGAAATAGCTTAATGAAAGCAGAGAGTAATCACAGCAAATTACAGTGAAATTTCTATGGGATTACATTTTGCATTCCCCAAACAAGCAGAGGAATTCATCTCACTTAGCGTCGTTCCATTTTGCTGAGAATTCACTGTAAGGATATGCTATGTAAGTAAGATAATGTGATGCCATAAAAGCTGTCTTAAAAGTTACAGTCTAAGATGCTTTTCAAAACAGAGTTCAGATTTCCTCCCACTGCAGTCTATGGAAAAATAGCAAGATATGCCACAAATTATCACAGAGAAAAAAAAACGAATGCGATATTAGGAGGAATACAAGGCACATGTTATTTTGTGGCCACTAATAATGAGGTCCCTTTCTAAACGCCAGCGTTTAGAAACCAACCACCAGTGGATGTGGCAGGGAAGTTCACCCCAGGAGAAAAAAGCTGGTATTCCCGGGGTGCTTCCAAGAATCACTGCAGAATTTGATCTCTCCCCACTGGCAAACCCAGGTTTGCATCTAGGAAATGCCCCATGGTCAGCACCTCTCCTAGCTGTCTTGAACACCTCCTCTGAAACAGTATATATACAGTTTGCATGTACTTGAATAGTCTAAATACCTTCCTCGTCCACCCTGCAGGTTATCTTTCTTTCACCCTGACTTTACAGCCCACAGTCCAGTAACAAATAAAAGCAATTCCACATTGCTTTTTACCATATGTAGTGATTTTTTCTACTTTTCAACAGGTCTCCAACATGAGAAGAAGCTGGGAACTATTGACCTCACTCCATTACTATTGCACAGCTCTGGATAGTTAGTTTAGTGGAAAAAACTTGTTGACTTTTGGGTAACAATGTCGCTGCAAATCTCTCAAGGCTAATTCTTGATGACAGCCACTGTAAATACACTGGAACGTGCATAGAGCCGCAGCT
>NW_009259239.1:1413470-1429078 GCF_000687185.1 Egretta garzetta | reverse complement strand
CCCTCAAAAAAAAGAGGAGAAAGAAGCATCTGAACAGGATATTGTGTATTAACTGTAAGGAGAGGAAATTAATAAACCAGAAGCATGCCATGTGTCCACTTAAAATGATCTGTGAATATTTTACATGTAAGGTATATATGATCTGCTACAGAGCAGTTAACCTTTTAGAGGAGAGGATTTTGCAACAGAAAAGGATGCTTATTTTCAGCTTCTCATAAGTTTATAGAAATGGATACAAAGGAGAAACAAGATTAAAGACCCCATGGCTGTACAGTTTAATACTGTTAAAATTTACTTAGCAGTGCTTTGGTCTTTTAACCCCAAATTATTCCCCCAAATTTTTACATATTCTACAGCACTAAGCCACAGAGTTGTGCTGTTGTCCCCACTCTGCAAGCTTGAAGGGAGGGACAGGAAAACATAAAAAATCTGCCTGAAAGGTTTTGCATTCATTGCCTCGCTACAAGTGATGTGGGCGGACCCACGTTCTGCTAAAAATTAATGGTGTGCCTTCTTAAAGGATGCTAGATAGAAATATGGTGCCTGCGCCTGTGGTTCCCATATTTTCATCTAGAAAATCCCAGATAGAGATAAAACGTACAGTATTTTTTTCAGGGCAATTGCAGTTAGCTTTCCACACCTGTGCTGGATGCATAGGTTGAAAGGGCAGTGTGTACCTAGTGGCCATTTCGCCAGGCACCCCAGCTGGAGAGGCAGAGATGCTCTGAACGGCTGCCCCAGCAGTTATCTGGATGGGAGGTATTTCAAGGCACAATACTAATGCTGTTACTGCAGCAAATCCACACTTACAGTTGGTACAGTGCTTAAAACGAATTCTGAGACTACTGATTTAAAACCAGATCATCTCATACTGATACCATTCATGGGTCGGCTTTCCACAGGTCAGTAGATCCCAAACTACTTCCAAACTGAACACCAGCTTTCCCCTGTGGCGTACAATATTTTGAGACTCAAACTGTGCAAGACATGGGGTAAGAGTTGAAATTGCAACCTTGTCCTTCTACAAAGATTGGTTCGACCATGGGCTTACAGTTAAAGAACAAGTTCCCAGGCACAGCAGGGACACCACATCCTGCTCCAGACCATGCCCAGCTCCTGCAGCCAGGCACAGCGGAGGGGTGGACCATGGACCACGTAACTGGTTACTTCCCACTCTGGGAGTAGGGAGGTGACATCTCATATACATGAACAGGAGACATAACAGCAAGGAAGCTTGAGGCTGGTGTCAGTTTTTGTGACTCATGTCCCATGCCTAAACTTGACAGATCAAAAGACTTCTGAGCTCCCGGGAAAGCCTTTGTTAATTGTCATAGAGAAGCAAAGACCTGGGGGACCTTCTAGATTTTTGTTTTGTTTTTCAAATGCACAAAAAATTGGCACATTAAGAAAAGAAAGGTCTTCATGGAAAGCTAAATCAAAACCCAGAACCTCATTTAACCTCTCCACGGCCAGACAATGTTGAATTCAGGAACAGTGAGTGAGAAAGAGTGCTTAGAAATGAAAATAAGAATGTTTTCATTACCTTTTCTGCAAGCCAGCCTAGGTGCCTAATCTCTCGACTTCCAGCAATCCCTGTTTTACCCAGCTGGTCTCTGACCTCTGCAATCACCCTGGGGATGAGCTCATTGACACTGGAGTGGATGGCATTGAACCAGGCCTGGGCTGTAGCCGAATCCTTACTCCTGAGCACCACGGTGTGCTTGGCATCAGGTGAATGAACTTCAATAAGTCTAGAAAAATGGGGGGGAAAAACATTATGTTCACTCAGATACTGTTAGGTGGCTAAATTTATTACCTCGCTTAGTGTTAGCAATGCATTAAAAAGAAGGGTACTAATATCAAGACCTAGCACCAGAAACTTACCTTTGCAACACCTGAATAGAGTAGAATCATTTTAACTGAAGCCAGGTCTGTACTGGCATTGCAGTAAAATCCTTGAGAAGGGGATTTGCCAGTGCTGATTCAACCCCACATCTGGCACGTCAACAGGAGTTTCAAACATAAAGGCAAGAGGAGCATTCACCCATTAACATTCACCGACATAGCAACCACCCAGAACCGCATGGGAGATGACTGCAGAGAAGCCAGGGATAAGCAGCTGCCTTCTTTAGTTGGATATCACAGCACACCCAGAGTTTCTCAATGTGTTTATTTTACACATACAGGGCTAACTGAAAACCACCCTCATCCCAAAAGGACGAGATTTCTTAGGATTGTGCTGTGGTTTCAGTGACACCACTAAGCATCAGCCAGAAGCCTGGTGTAATTGGCCTTCTCCAGGAGTTACTGATGTCCTCAATGCTCCATTTAGATCCTGCTAACAGCAGCAGCACGGAAGTGCTAACCACAACCGTATGATTGCTGCTGGCAGGCATCTTTTACAGTTTTCCAAACTCCCATGGAGATATATTTTTTTCCCCAAAAATATGCTTACTAGGACCATCCTGAGGGCTTCCACCCCACCGCTGTGGTTTGAAAAGCACAGGCGAACACAGTTTCCAGGAAAATGATTCTTGTCCGTCGTGGTTATGGGACCTGTGCCAACACCTTTGCTAACAACAACAGCAACAAAAATGCTTTGAGAGGCAGCTGCAGCTATTTCAGCTCTGTTCTCAGTGAAGTTACTAGTTATTAGTGGGGCTCTGTGTGCTCCTTATAGCTCTGTGGGCCACCTTTACTTAAACATTTGTTAAACAACCCACTAAGTAATAGTCTGGTTTATCTTTACGTAGTGATTATAAAACCAAGCCCTGGTCATTGCCCATCACTCAACTCTATCACGTTTGTGCTTTTTCATTATACACACAGAGTGACTGCCCCTGAACATTACCCACACAAGTTCGACCTGGGATCTGAGCCTAAGCACGTACTTCAGTCCTGTGTGTTGCTGCCCGATCTCTGGGACACACAAAGACTCCTTTCTGTAGCAGAAAAGTAATTAGTTCAGTGGAATTTATTCAGGTTGAGGTTCAAGACAGTACTGTAATGCAAATATTTGTTATGCAATTAGAAAATCCTGCAATTTGGAGCTTAACTAACAATTAAGAAGTTTTAATTAATTGGTTAAACCAGATCAGAATCCAGAACAAAGGGCGACTCGGTTCTGTGAAGCTCTCTGGGGCTGGGAGAACGAGGACCGCTGGTCTCGTGTTTGTCCATTTTGGGAAGGGGAGGTCTCCACGTAGACACTGCTCTAAAGATAGAAAAGGTCAGGATTTTCCAAACTCAGCAGCTGAACTGTTCAGGGTCCTAAATCACTGTTTGGATAGCTTAAAAAGTGGGTTGATTTTTCAGAAAGCACTGTGTCAACACAGTAACGCATGATTCCTCGGTAAAGCTGCTGGAGCTCAGCACTGTCTGAAGATAAAGGCTCTTATTTAGCCGCTCCAGAATGCACCGAGGATTCAACCCCAGGTACCAAAAGGAAAACTCCTTGTCAGATGATGCAGGTGTGGTGAATAAGAAAGCTGTGTTTGTAGATAAGCACGTTCCCAATCACACTGATTTTTCTGAACTGCCAGAAAAAGCTGTCTCCCCAACAGTTATGATTTAGACATTTGTGCTTGATGACCATTACGATCATGCACAGCTACCACACCCTGGTCTGTCTGTCCATCAGAAACACCGCTCTCCCACTGCCACATGAACTTGAGTTTGAACTTGTTCTTGTAGCCAGCTACCAACGGAAACAAACTATACAGGCTTGGATTTTCAGAGTACATTGTGGTAATCGGTGAAACATTGCTTATTACTTACAGAGCACTTTTTGGCACGAGATCTTGCGGCATTTTACAAATGAGGTCAGTGACAGCATCCCCATTTCACCACCCAAAAAGTGGAAAGGTGCATAAGCCAAATGAGCCAGGGAACAAGCAGCACTCCGTATTTTCTGCACTCTAACTCCCTTTTTAATACTTGTTTGAAAGAGAAAACCTATTCGGACAGCACAGCAGTATTGTGTTGTTTTTGAAAAATGTTAATGCACCATATGGATTGTGTGAAAAAAACGCTCTTCACAAAGCCTGTGGTTTCTCTAAGGGAACTCCCACCTCCAAAGTCACCGTCTATCGTGCGGTAAACAAAGCACTGAACAAGGACTGTACCGACAGAGAAGAATGTGCTGCTTTTTCAGTTGCAAAGGAACAGCAGCAAACTTGTGTCATTTCAAGTTAGAGTTGTAGCAGGCTTTGGTTTAAAAATAAATTATCTAGAACTGAAAGAGCTTCCAAATGGCAACTCGCCTCCCTCCAATTTAGAATACACTTAAATTCTTACTTAAAGCAAGGGGATTAACATATGAATGAGTATTTTGCTACTTGGGCCTTCATCAAGGTGTATTTCCCTGGATGGTGGCTATTTAAGTACTTCTCTAAGAATTCTGTCCCCTAAAATAATGAACATCTAGTTAGCTCTTAACAACCCTGTTTAAGGGGTTCTAAACTATGCATGTTCTAATATATACACATTCAACTGTGATATCAATGTATAGATTCTAGTATACACATGCACACACAGATACTGAGCCCAGCTTGCAAAAATACTTTAAAAATATCCCTCAGTGACTTCTACTGGGGCTATTTTGAGGACTGCTTGACAATCATCAGTCTGATGGTGATGCACTAACAACTGCAGAAAATCTACCTCATTCCCTGAGCTGAGTGACAGGAAGATTGGACAATACTGCTACACTTCTCAAAAGCGAGTTCGAAACAGGAATAAATGCTGCGCTGACAGCCCTGAAACGAAATCCTTTTATCCACGGCACTGGTCCAGCCTGAGGAATATATCTGCAAGCACCATTCCTATGCAAGCTGCAAGGTAGGGTACCTCTTTTATTCATACCATAAGGACACAAGTTTAAATCTTCACCTGCCTGAACTCTGCTACTGGCTATTTGCTGTAGTATCAGGGCACTAAACTGTCTTTAAGAAACTGGGCTTACAGATTTCTGCTCAAGATCCAGGACTCCCATCTCCGCAGTCAGTTGGGATGGAGATACTAACAGAAACTCATAATCTTCCCGGAAACCCATGGGCTCTGTCAGCAATCAGATGCAGAAAGCGCTGTGTCCTTATAAACTCCCCCTTTTTGCCTTTCAGCCTACGCTGCTTTGATTCACTAGTCCATTTGGATGATGCTTTTTGTGTAACAGCTGACTGATGGCATTTCCATATTTTTTGAAAAGCAAAAAATACCAGTGACCTTAGTAAACGCCAGCACTAAAGCACTTAAATGTTTCCAGCAGTCCAGCCATTGTAGCTTTGATTTGTTCCTTGGCTAAACTGACCACCGCTTACTGACTTCTGTTTATCTGCAGTTCAGTGATAAAGTTCCCTTAATTCTCCAATGAATTGAAATATTTAGGGCAATGCCACAGCTGTGTTTATTCTCACACTCCACCACAGTTATGTAAATACTGCATATGGAGCCGTTTCTGATAAAGCCCATACCAACCCAAAGGAATTACATGTTAGCTCTAGATGGCTGCCAAGATGCGCAGCATCGCTCCAGCTTGGCAATGCGTATGAATGATATCACATTTTCTCAGAGATCATTTGGCAAAACTTATAATAAAAGAGTAATTTTTCTCTCTCCCTCTCAGAGTGCCACTGAGCCGAGGAGCGTTTCCAGCATCCCCTTCTCCACCCGCAGGACGTGAGAGGTGACACAAGACCCGACGCCTCCAAATGCTGTAACCTTGCACCTAAAAGGCCAGAACTCCCTCCCTCACTGCATCATCCAGAGGTTTTACTTTACAGGGCATCCGAAGAAGTTGAAAGCAAGTGTTTGATAGACCATACTCATTCCACATTTGATAAGGCCTCTTTCTGTAGGAGTGTTCATTATCTAAGAAATACCTTTTATCAAATCTCTTGAAAGCACTTCTCCCACCAGCATTGGCTCAGGACCAAATCAGGCACTGATTTACACTCGTGCCTTTTCCCGGGTCAGATTATGTATTCAGTGACTGATTAAAGTGTGGAGTAAATCCCTTGAAGTTAATGATAAGCTGCAGCCAGAGTTATTCGAGTCCATCACGCTACTTTGATTTTGTACCGGCATAGTCAGGAACAAAGCACTCTGCCACTGACTCTGCAAACTTAAAAAAGGCACGAGGGCCAAACTGCTCGCTCCATCTCCTCCATCACTGTCTGCACATGAAACTGTGGTAAGTAATTTTGATGATTTCTGAGTGTACAAATATGGGAGGCTTTCCACAAAAGGGGAGATTTAGAGGAACAAAATCAGAGATGACATTTAAACAGTTATAAGTTCCATTATAAAATAAAAAAATAAACCTGTTATGGTTATTTTTCAATTCTACATGCAGCATCAGGAGATAAACCAGGAATAAAATACATTAAAATTAAGCAATGGAAACTTTGGGTTTAGTCTGCAAGGAAAATATTCCATAGAGAGACTGTTAGGCTTGCAATGAATCCCCCAGCGTACATGGAAGAGGCATCTTCATCGGATGCACCTAAATGGAGGTGAAAGCAATTTTACCAAGCAAGCGCTATTTGGTAATCAAGTGGAGTTTTTCTACATGAAAGTCTCTTGGTCCCCTCACCATCACAAGGGTACCTGCAGTATTAACAGTTGCTTGCTGACTTTCAACTTACAGTGGTAAAAATTACGTAGTTACTTGTTTCATGGGAGCTGGACTAGGCTGATGTCCAAACAGAGGGTGTGTATATCACTAATGAGCTGTCACAGTTGATTTCATTTCAATTTGCCACCAGCTGGGCTTTAATAAAAGGGCTATCAGTGGAGTTGCACCGCATGCAAGTAAGGAAAGGATTTGGTTCTGCAACAACCTTGCTCACACTGCTGTGTGCAGAGCACATCACACGCGCCCTTCTCTACCCAGGACAACTAGAGGAGTCACTTAACAGTTTTTAAATGTCTATGGATGTTAAGGAGCAGAACTTTTTCCCCACATTGCCCAAAAGACCTCTTAACTTTTTCTTTCTTGAATTTTTCTTTTATATTCTGGTTGTAATAGTGCTGAATATTGGTAATGCAGAAATATGCAGTCCAGCCTTCTTCACAATGGGTTCAGCACCGAATGATGGGAAAAGTGGTGTTTCAAGAAGCAGTGGGGTCAGTTACTTGGGAAAAGAAAAAAAGTAATTGTTTCAGAGGCATGCTAGGAATTTGATTTAACCTTTAAAAGATGCTGCCTGAAACTAATGACCAGAAGATACTGTGTTTGGTGTGGTCAATAGATTGACCACAGCTCCCTGAAGCAACTCTTTCACAGCAGGAGGGAAAGTGTATTAATGCTAAGAAAAAAGAAATTGTTTTGGCCACAAAAGCTGCACCTCTAGCAAAGCCACAGCCAACCTCAAAACACCTTCTGCAGCAAAGCAAGCCTGCAGCTGGAGCTTCATCTGGGCTAAGCAAAGAGCACCTGACTGTAGCTGGTAATAGTGGTAAATGACCCTTCAGATTGAGGCGAGGGTGGAGACTCTCATGCCGCTGCATAAATATGAGATCATGGGCTTGGAGAAGAATTAGATGTCTCCTGAGAAAGAACACCGCTGTCACTGTTGCTGGTAGGCAGTGCTGTAGTTGGACCCACGGGAAAGAAGGGGACATGATCCATGAGCATGGACAAAAACTAATAGGGAAATGGGGCAAATGAGCAGGGCTGCTGATAGATGAGGTCTGTCTTGTGGATGAATCGTCTCGCTGGAAGAGATGAACAGCAGGTCCACCTCATGCAGCAGGATGTGTCTCAATGTTCTCATTATTTTACACACCTACTTTTTGGCTTCCATGATTAAGAAATCCCAGGGATCACTGCCGAGTTGTCAAGTGAAGCAAAACAGAAGCTGGACTGTTCAACAACCACCACGAGAAACCCACAAATTCCTTCTGGATCAATTACTGGCCTCTGAGCACTGGGAAGAGAGCACCACCTGGGAGCCAGCCTGCCAGCAGGCATGGGTCACCTCCCAGCACTTTCACTACCGGCAATAAACTCACCTTCCCATTGAATGGACTTGGGAGATCGATGGAAAAGCTCTATGTGATAATAAGAAGAAGTAGCAACTTCAGCATAACTCTCCCTGATTCCTACTACAGGAAAACAGGAATTTCCATCAGCAGAAACGTATGTGGAAGCTAGAAGTGACAACAGGGTACTAAAATAGCAATATCTGTGCATACAACTTAAGCACTGAAGCCAGGCCTCAGCACCTACCAACAGTGAGCTGGGGCACCTACGCTGGCAGCCCATCACCCGAGGCTCCCGCTGTGGCTGTAATTTGCAGTTTGCTGCGATACAAATGACTACAGAAGGTGCAGCAGAGAACAGCTTCAAATACACCAGCTGAAAATTCTGCTTGTTGATTAACGGCAGGTCAGGCCAGATCGGAGCTGTAAGACTGAAATCCAATTTGCAGACCCGCTGATAAGGGAGGAAAAGCCCAGCACTGAGCACAGCACAACAGCCAGGCAGGAAAAAGGGTCTCGAGGTTGTCACTGGCTCCAAGCCATAACACAAAGACTGTGGGGACAAGGAGCATGGCAGGAAACTGA
Source organism: Egretta garzetta (assembly GCF_000687185.1). Classification (NCBI taxonomy): domain Eukaryota; kingdom Metazoa; phylum Chordata; class Aves; order Pelecaniformes; family Ardeidae; genus Egretta; species Egretta garzetta. The sequence goes on along the minus strand of NW_009259239.1, from coordinate 1,420,510 downwards.
AACCCTTGCATATCAACTTGCTTTGTTTGGCAGATCTCAGGGCTGTTAAAATTGCTCTCCAACATTGTTTAGTGGCATCGGCATCTGTTTGCCCTCCTCTGTCCTGCCCTGCAGCACTCACATTGCTCTTCCTTTCCCTTTAGTCTGTGACACATTCCTTGGAGCATTTCTCTTTCTCCATCTCATCAGTGCTTTGACTTTTCTCTTTTTTGCAAAAATGTTCACTAAGTCTGCTGCAGTTTTCATTCTTGGTTCATCGCTTTGTCTTGTTGGTTGGCTTCTTCCTCCATCACCTTTTCTTAATTTGTTCTCCTCCCTTCCCTCCATGCATTTCTCAAGGCCATTTCTTGGTTTTGTTCCCTCTCCCCTGATTCATTTCCAGTTCCTTTGCTCTTATTTCTATTCCTCAGCTCAATCCTCTACTGCTGAAGCTGGATGGAAAAACCAAAATTTTTCAAAAGTCTCCTTACTGAAGCAGTGGCTGAAAAAAACCCCAAAATACAACACAACCCCCCACCAGCATATCTTCTTTTTTCTCCACTAACTCATTATTTAAATATTTTCACAGAAAATAAAGACTTTGTTTACAAGTTTGTTAATCAAAAAGCCAGCTGAAAGCATTCTGCCAGCTTCGGTTACTGCCACCTCCACACCACGCACATCCTTCCTCGTCACCCACTCAACGTGACACAGTTTATTCCTGCCAGGTCACATTCAGTCCCGTTCACACACAGACACACATACATACACAAAGTTTTATTTACACTCACATACCTACATGTGTGCACTTTTTTTGAGTAACACGTGAAGGAGCTTTGCCTATTCCCTTTTGATTTGTGCTGGAGATGGGAAGGACACCAGGAATTCATCTGTCCAGCCCAGAAGGACAGGGAAGGGAGAAAGCCCCATGTCATTATGTCAGGGGAAAAGATGTGACTTGTTTTTCAAGAAAATGAGACATGACTAATCCCAGATTCACCAGGACCTGCACAGACTGAAGGTCAGTCACAACATGCCATAACTATCCAGTTCTACACTGGTATCTCAAATACCAGGCAGGAAAACTCATTTGTTTCCACTGTGTCCCCAAATCCTGGCACATTCCCCCAGCAATTCTCTTCTCAAACTGTCACTCAAACACTATAGCAGGTCCTCAGGACATTAGAAATCTATTTTAACATGATTTAACAGAACAAAAATTAAACTTGAAGTAAATAAAAGTAAATGAACATCCAAAGTTCAACCTAGTTTGTTGATGTGTTTGTGTAAATGAATACCCTTGAGGTTGCTCTGCAGAAAATGGCCTTTGACTTGTTTTGTGGGGGGGTTTTCCTTCCAAAAAGCTTAGCTGGTGATTTGACTCAAAAGAGACTAAAATGTTCCTCTTTACAAAGGGACAGTCCTACAGAGGAGTATGATATCAGTGACTTTCCAAGAAGGCTGAGAAGAAATTGAGGCTAAGATGTAAGTTGGTATGATTTACATGTTCGCTGGGCAAAAAACTGGCTGGCTGGCCGAGCCCAGAGAGCTGTGGTGAATGGAGCTAAATCCAGTTGGCAGTCCGACACAAGCAGTGTCCTCAGGGCTTGGTTCGGGGGCCAGTCTTGTTTAACATGTTTATCAATGACCTGGATGCGGGGATTGAGTGCAGCCTCACTAAATTTGCAGATGACACCACACTGGGTGGGAGTGTTGATCTGCTCGAGGGGAGGAGGGCTCTGCAGAAAGACCTGGACAGGCTGGATCAATGGGCTGAGGCCAACTGTATGAGGTTCAACAAAGCCAAGAGCCGGGTCCTGCACTTGGGTCACAACAACCCCATGCAGCGCTACAGGCTTGGCAAAGAGTGGCTGGAAAGCTGCATGGCAGAAAAAGACCTGGGGGTACTGGATGACAGCTGGCTGAATATGAGCCAGCAGTGTGCCCAGGTGGCCAAGAAGGCCAATGGCATCCTGGCTTGGATCAGGAATAGTGTGGCCAGCAGGAGCAGGGAAGTGATCGTGCCCCTGTACTCGGCACTGGTGAGGCCACACCTCGAATCCTGTGTTCAGTTTTGGGCCCCTCACTACAAGAAAGACATTGTGTTGCTGGAGCATGTCCAGAGGAGAGTAACAAAGCTGGTGAGGGGTCTGGAGCATAAGTCTGATGAGGAGCGGCTGAGGGAACTGGGGTTGTTTAGTCTGGAGAAGAGGAGGCTGAGGGAAGACCTTATCGCCCTCTACAACTGCCTGACAGGAGGCTGTAGTGAGGTGGGGGTTGGCCTCTTCTCCCTGGTAATGGGCAATAGGATGAGGGGGAATGGTTTGAAGTTGCACCAGGGCAGGTTTAGGTTGGACATAAGGAAAAATTTTTTCACCGAAGGGTTGTTAAGCATTGGAACGGGCTGCCCAGGGAGGTGGTCAAGTCCCCATTCCTGGAGGTATTTAAAAGAAGGATAGATGAGGTGCTTAGGGATATGGTCTAGTGGTGGGATGGCAGGGTTAGGTTAATGGTAGAACTTGATCTTAAAGGTCTTTTCCAACCTAAACAATTCTGTGATTCTATGACCAAAAGCAAAACCAATGACCTATTTGGCTGGTAGACAAAAAATGACAGAAAATAACTATTCCTAACAATGAATAAACAAAATAAAAAATTCACCCTTTCTGGCTAGAGGCTTCACGGTTCCAGCTCCTACAGGGTTGGTAAACTGCCCCTTAGCAAGACAGATGATTGCAGCTTCCAAAGTGCACCAGCAATTGCAGAGCTGTCCAAAAAGCAGATGATGTAGATGACGGAGGACTGTCAGACAGCCCAGCCTCCTGAACCAATTATTAACTCTAGCAGTTAATGATTTGCCCCACAATTCTGTTAGAAGGGAAGAAATGCAGTCTTAGGGGTCTCTTATCTGACACACCTAGCTCTGAATGCATTGACCCTAGCTACCAAGGAGGGTCCTGCAGCCCTGCAACTGTTAGAGGACATGTTGATGTATCAAGGAGGAGGAGGAGACCTTCCTCATGGCCCAGCCTTTCATCCATTCCACCACTCCACTCCCTTCCCCCACACAACTTCTTCCGTCTTCTAGCCTCAGGGCATTGAAGGGGATGCTGTAAATGCCTTTTTAGCTAAATCACCTAACTTCTCTCAGCTTGAAAAGAAAGAACAGTAGATAAATCTCAAGTGAGCCTGCTTGTTCATCCTTTCCAGTAAATAACAGAAATGGGGGGCAGATTAGCAGTTACAGTACTATAAACAAACAAGAACAGTCCAAGAAACATCCAACTTTACACAAAAGAAGGATTTGCATCCGTAACAGTAAAATGGTTGGGAGGTAAGATTAAAAACCCACATTCTCCTTGATCTTAAATTCACTATGCTTTATGAGCAAGGATGTAGAGGGCTTCACAGTGGCAGATCATCCTTCTATAACAGACCGTGTACACTGTGATAGCCTGGAACAAGAGGGCGGTTTAAGGGTGAGGGGAAAGTCAACCAGAGTTTCATCCTGATTAGCATCATTTTTGTTCTTTTCCAGATTTGAATTACATCCTTTCAAGTTGCTCGACTTTAATGTTGGATTGCTGATTTCTTCCCTAGTTTAACAGTAATCTAAACAGATAATAAACACAGCCCACCAGGAAAAAAAAACAAACAAAAAAACCAGTAACAAAAATTCTTGATATAAATCAGGACTTTGACTCTAGCAGGCTCAATGACTTCTTCAAAGGACTTATTGATATTCAAATAGCAAAACATGTCTGTACCAATAATGATAATTAAGTGCTATAAGCCTTTCATCCAAGGATCCCAAGCTGTAGCTCACTACAACACTGTGAATTAAGTATGGTCTCTCCGTTTCACAGAGATTTTGTCTATAGCCAGACAGTGGCTCAATAACGGCACAAGGAGCAAGGCACAAATTCCTTGGGGGTGTGTGGAGAGGGATTCTTTTATACTGGTAATGTGCCCATATCTTTACATTTGCTCTATCCCCCATGCTTACATATGTACTTTCTCTTTCTTTTGCCCACCTACAATATATGGTAAGAGAAAAAAGACCCAAGTTTCCTGAAACAGGGGGCCAGTCCTGCTAAATCTGTACTGTCCATTAGGAAGGGAAGATTTCTGCCTCCCCAGGAAGCCCCACAGAACTGCTGGTGTCCACCCAGGGCTGACAGCTCCAGCATGCTACAGCGGTGCCAGTACGGTGATGGAAACGGTCCATCACCTCCTTAGTCCCGGATCCAGGGCTCAGCCTTTGCCCAGAACCTCACCCCATCCATGCTTCTACCGGTAGCCAGTGTCGTTGGCTGAGCCCAGTGTTATCAAACTGTCTCTTAAGAAGTAAGAGACAAAAAGCAAGATAAATGGGACCTATGTTCTACAAGAGCAGCCGTAATTCATTCCCAGTACCACGTTCACTCCCTGTGGCAGTCCCTGCCCTCTGCAAGCCCCACACCAGGTACATGACTCAGACAATCTGCTCCCTTGTCAGCAGGGAAAAAAAATGGGCTGCAAAGCTTCACACCTGAACTGCTCTTCGATCTTCAAGGAGAATCCAGCCTTTGCTTTGCATACCAGTGGCTGCTTGTGCCTGGCAACATCAAAGTATGGTCCTGTTCACCACGTGGGAACCAGGCAGGGTAGAGGCATGAGCCAGCCCATGCTTTCATCAAGACGCCCAGACTCTTCTGCATTACCTAATACCTGCCTCCCTGCCCCGCTGGCGGTCCTTCAGTTACACCAGCATGAGCTTGATGAGGTGCAAGAGCTAAATGTCTGTCATTCATGAATAGAATAGAATAGAATAGAATAGAATAGAATAGAATAGAATAGAACAGAACAGAACAGAATAGGACTAGACTAATTTCAGTTGGAAGGGACCTACAATGATCACCTAGTCCAACTGCCTGACCAATTCAGGGCTGATCAGGTTAAAGCATGTCGTTAAAAGCATTGTCCAAATGCCTCTTAAACACTGACAAGCTTGGGGCATCAACCACCTCTCTAGGAAGTCTGTTCCAGTGTTTGACCACCCTCTCAGTACAGAAATGCTTCTTAATGTCAACTCTGAACATGTCAAGTCTTGCACTCCTTTTAAAAAAAATAGTTGTGCTTTCGATCAGGAGTGAAATTGAGAGTGCTGGCAGGTCCCAAACTACACGTGGTCATCTCTTGTAGAGTTTTACTGAAAAGGCATGGAGTTACTACTCCAGACATCACCTATATAAATTATCAATCAGACTCACAGCTGAAAATGCATCAGAAAAACATTCAAGAAGCCAATTTTTGGACAGTGCTGTCCTATATTAATGTCGCAGCTCCCTGACTCTACTAAGATGCTTGTCTTTTTATTTCACCTTCACGCTCTTCTGCTAACTTCTTACGTTATCAGCATTCATGGCTCAAGTTTTTTGGTGCAAGGACTGGTTTTTTACTATGTCATATTAAATCTGGTTTAAAATAACTCAGTTTTTATTTTAAAGAAGTTTCAACTTTTGATTTCATGCCTTATTGTAACAAAAGCAAATTTACCAGTTTGTTTTATATTTAAGATTTTGAAATTTCATTTCAGAATCACACAGGGATATTTCATGCTTACATAAATAACATGCATATACACCAATTACAATTAAAAATGTTAAATCTCACTGGCCCTGTTACCATGATTACTGACACATAAAATAACCTAAGAATTTTTTTTTAAATAGAATGTGTGCAAAAGGAATCAATTTGGGGAGCAATAGCTTTGCAATATAACTTGCAAATACTTCTTTCAGTGAATCAGTACTTCCCAATGCAGAAAAAAAAAATTATCTAAGCAATGAAGCATCTTAAGCCTATAGCTGCCTTTGGACTAAGCAGGTCTCAGTCTGCCTCGCACCTCCCTGTTGTCCAGGGAAGCTCAGGTAATTCCCAGCCACAGCTCAGTGTGCAGAGCCCAGGATGAATGCATTCCAGCACAGTTCTTCTACCACCCTGAAAATATACCTGCTGAATTTTATCTTCTGATCATAATTCTCAGTCCAACCCTGAAACGGACAACAGGTAAGAAAAGTTCCTCTGCTTCGCCACGTGTCCTCGATGTGAAGTCTATGAACTGCACCTGCACTTGCTGCGGTGCTGCCACTGCATGCAGCTGGCAGCCAGCACCACCCTGCTGGGAATCTGTCCTTGGCTCATTCTTCCCAGCTTCAAAACCAAAGCAAATTTTTCTCACCAGAGAGCCAAATCCTGCCAAAGAGTAACTGGATCCCCGCTGAAATCCCCTGTAAGGACGACACTGTTTTGGACACTGGAAAAACATGACCTGTGCACATTAGGTTCTGGCAGGATCAGGCCCACACTTCCTTGGTTTGGCTGAATGAAATGCAAGCAGGGTTTTGGGGTGATTTCAAAAGCAGAAGAAAAAACCTTTTCAGTCTGCGCAGCACGACCTCATTCCTACGGGGAATGTCGTGTCTCCTGTGCTGTGCAAAGAAGTACCTTTGTACCCAAGACTTTAAAAGCATCAACAGAACAAATTTCACCTCAGAGACCTAGTTCCCTTTTTTTTCCTCCTGTTCCTTAATATCATCACCAGAAACTGATGAAAACCTTTTGCACTGCAGTAAGATTTACTGCTTATTGGTATTACTAGCTGTGCCCATTCCCACGCTCCCCTGTGAGGCCTGATGTGAACCTCTAGCACTGCCACCGAGAAGGACACTTATCAGTGAATAAGCAGGCAAACAACAGATTTAAGTGGTAATCATTTTAATCTAGTTTCTTCCAGCCTAAAACATAACGATGGCCCCTGTGTCTAGAGGATAATGACACAGGTGCCACTAAGATGCTCTGTATCTTTTCTTCTGCTGCCACGTTTGTACTACTAAAAAGTATTTTTCTACATACCGAGGCTTGGTATTGGTTTGTATTAAGGATTTTCTCTGTGGTATCTAATAGATTTTTTAAACAGGTAACAGGGAAGACAATTCCCTACCTCCTTCAGAGTGAACCCACAGGCAGGATAGGTGAAAGAGACATCTGAGAACTGCTGGCTCTAAAAGCACCAAACT
>NW_009259239.1:1397837-1413458 GCF_000687185.1 Egretta garzetta | reverse complement strand
AATAACAGGTTCATCAAACCATCTGAGCGTAGACACAGACTTAGGAGTCTCTTAACTGGGGCCAGTCTTCAAGGAGAAGCAGAAATCCTATGCAGGGCTACCAGCTCTAGTGGGAGAAAGAGATGTGTAACTTTCTCTGTGCCCGTTAAACCCACATTTCACCCCAGCTTTCTAAGAACTGGAGATGATTCAGAGCCAACAAGCAGGTATTTCCTCCTGGGTCCTTTAACATCGGTATTTTCTCATGCTGAATGTCAGACCAGTTCAGCCTGGTCCCACAAAGCTGCTGTGACGTGATCTCCAGCCTGCACTGGAGAAACATCTGCACTGGAAAACTCACGCTTTCTATGTCCACGCTTGGTCTTTGACGACAATTAGCTCAGCTATAGTCCAAAGGAGCCCTTTTATGGCCAGCATATGCTTTGACAGCCTGCCAGCAGCGCTCTTCCAAAGCCGCCAGCAAAGTGATACCATCAGTTATAAGATTTATGTGTGTCAGGTCACTGGGTTATAAACCAGAAGTGTCATAAGCATGTAAAGACATGGTTTGGGCTCTGCTGTGAAAAAAGATCAAATTATTTTTGTGGAATCAGATTACTATCTTGGGATATATTCCGGTGGGAAAGGGTCGCTGCATTGTAATAGGATTTCTACTGGGAAACATCAGTTCTAGTATTCAGAATTGTTAAAAATGGTGAAGACCCAAATCAATGGGATGCGACTATCACACTGCAGCTAGCGCGATGGTGAGGTACTGCGATCTTGGATGGAAAAATCCAGCTGAGACTGTACGCTGCACTGTGTCGGACTACTGTAAAAATCAGAAGTCAGTCTTTCCACAGGAAATGACAGTAACACGAAATGAAAACCATGATAATAAGTAATATGACTCCCACGCGTTACTTCCTAGTAACACCTAAGAACACACACATTTGTAGCACGCTTCAAAAAAGCTAGCTGCATCACAGAAGTGTGATGAGCAGTGAGTGTGTGTCCTTCGGAATCAGTCCTTCTGGCCTTCAAATGAAACTGAGGACTAGGAGAGTGACCGAAGCTGAGAACTACAATACAAACAAAAAAAACAAAGAAGGGAAGAACTGAAAGAATGAAGCCAATATGCACAAAGCATCGTTACGTTGTGCTGATTCAAATAATGCAACCTGCGTGGGTATTTTTAAAATACACTCTAGGGCAGAGAGAACCACAAACTCTCAGGCTAATGATACAGCTGCCAAATCTCAATAACTTAAACTAAACAGATATATGTGGAAAAAAGTGGCCCATATCAATAACCACCTTGATTTTAACTTGAGAAAGACTGCTAGGATAATTGCTGTTTTACAATTGCACTTCTCTAGGGGCCAGTTATCACAGACTATGGTGGTAACCACTTGGTGAGACGGAGAGTAGAAGCAAAGTAAAGCAATACTAAACAATAAAGCGGGGACAGGGGGCGTGTACCTAAAAGAAGGTCAGACAAATATAGAAAAAAAAGAAGGAAAATTACACAGATATTGATAACGTTTCTAAATTGCAGTGCAATGGATAACAGGGGAATCCGTCCTCCCCAAACCCCCTTCTGCTCTCTCCCCTTCTCCTTATCCTTCTCTGAAGATGAAAATATAACTTTTATTTATGCCCACATAAGTGCTGGGAATCAAAGGCATTACACCCAGCTTCTGGGCAAGCCACCACGCTGCAGAAAAACAAAAAGGCCATTACTTGGATGGAAGAATCAGTCTGTATTACTAACTTGACTGGTCCATTTTTTATTAGCAGCTGTTAGAGAAGGGATCAGAGAGTCTGCTGGTGTGGTGCAGCTGTTCCACATGTGTTTTAAATAAGGGCTGGTAAAAGTTTATCCTATTTTTAACATTATGAAGAAAAAAAGAAGTCACAGAAATTCCTCATTAATGCCTTCTAAGTGGAACTTTTCTCCTATTCTTGACTTTAATGCCCAGAACTGAATGGACAAAACAGGCCATTCTTAAAATAATATTCATTTAAAAAGAAAAGAAAATGCAATTTAGCGGAATTAGATTAAGCCAGCCTGGAAGATGTAACCAATTAATTGTGTACAGTGTCTTTTCCTTCAAAAGCAGACACTTAGTCAGGATGAAAACAAACCCCTGTCATTCTATTTCTAATAAAAACATTGGATTACTGCACTGAAGAGTCTAGCACAACCCAAAAGCTGAACCCAGCACCATGCAGCTCAAACACCACCACCCACCCTTCCCAAAGTGGTGCTTGCTTGCCCCTTGCTGGGTTGCTCTGTGCGGCCAGAGCCTATGACCAGCTCCTCCTCACCAACACCTATGCTGAAAAGGCCAACAATGACTCAACATGAAGGCAAAATCCCAGCCCCAGGCAAATCCTTCGCTCACCTGTTTTCGGGGTCTGACACCGTCATGTTGCGCGTCACGTAGCACATCTTGAGCGGTATTGTCTTCTTGTCTCTGTGGATGGAGAGCGAAAGCTGCGACAGGGGGTCAGCAGAGGCACAACCCAAGCGGGGAGATTCGGGGGGAGGCGTCTCCCACCCAATTTCTGAAACAGGAGAGCCTTTCTTCACATAGGGAGTTGCTTCTCTCATGTACTTCACTATGGAAAAAAAGAAAGAAAAAGGAAAGTAATAAATAAATGGATATTCGGTAGTTGTATCACATGTGAGTTCTTTGAACTGTTAATGACCCTCAGCGCTGCTTATTATTTCTCCTCATCCAGCATCATGGCATTGGAAGCTGTGCAAATACAGAAGATGGAGATCTGGCTGCTGCCCATCTCAGTATGGTGCAATGAGTAAAATGAAGGAAAAGAACAGAACAGGCGAAATAAGAACATATAGCTAGTGTAAGACCAGGAGAGCCACCCAACCTCTAGTCAACAGCTGTAAGTCCTCATGCATCGATTCCTACATACAGAAGTTGTGAGCTGGCTGAGGTATAGGGAATTTTTTAAGACAGACATTCAACCAAGGGACAGTGAATTATTCCCCTATCTAAAATGTTCCAGCAATACTCCCAGTGCTGAAAACTCACATCTCACGTCTGGTTCACACTTGTCAGTGTCCCACCACTGATCTCAAGAGCTATTTCTGCTTGCTGGGAAGCAGTTTTAGCTGATCTACTTGTACATATATCTATGTATATATGTATATAAACATGTGTATATATATATGTGTATATATATACTCTATATATGGAGTAAACAAAAACCAATTCACCTCTTAGCCTTCTCTTGGGGAAATAAAATTGAGTTTGAGCCTTTTGTGAGAATGGAGGTGTCAGATTAGATCTCTTCTCAGCCTCTTCCAACGCCTTTCTGCAGTATGGATAGGAAAAGTGAATGTAGGATTCCCAAATGATCTTAATGTATGCAAAAATCAATACCTCTTTTACAGTCATACTTCATAGTCGCCTCTTTATGCAGGCAAATATTGCAACATTTTCCCTGTTTTTGATTCTTTTGGCAGTTCAAGATCACTTTTGTTTTTCACGTGCTTGGCAAATCTGCTAGCCACAGTCTCCTTCTCCTCCACAAACCTGGTGGAGCTCAACCAAGAGAAGACCTCACACTGAAGCACCCTGGTTAAATGTGTATCATCTCCAACACACGCAGCTGTGGCCGCCTAACTAGCTATTGCCACTTGATTGCACCCATGACTCAAACAGCGACAACACGAACCGAAAGGGCAGGAGCACCGTGAACTTATTTGGGGAAGTTATTAAAATGCTGTGAGAGGAGAATTCAAGCAAACGGTGCAGATCACCATATTAGCTTGGATGAAGAAGCTGGGAATGACTGAGTAATAAAAAGACGGGTAAATTACAAAAGGGCATTGTGGTGAAGGAGGTCAAATTAGGGAAAGCAGACTGAAGTTTTTAAGTTCAAAGTGAAAGCAAGGGAAGTGTTCGGAGGAGTGGAGAATAACAGTGTTTCTGTCAAAACCACAGATAAGGTGAGTAATTTCAGCAGCACTATTTTCAAGGCACATCATAACAGCTTTACCAAGAGAGATACCTGTGCAAAACTAGAGTCCAGGCTTTGTGAGCATCTATTGCCATCTTCCCTCTGAAACACCTTAGTGCACATCTTGCCATTGCTCGCTCTCTTGTTTTTAAAAAATCTGTTAACCTCAGTATTAAGGACTCCTGTGCTCATGTATTTTACAGGATATTCCTCTGTGAGAAAGATCATTTGTGATCTATCAGAAATGCTGTCCTACCCAACACTGCTGATCTGATTTCTCTGTCCCATACTATTCTGAGTCATTTTTGAAATTCAATTTCTTCCCCGCTCAGGGAAGAGCTGGCATGGGATTCTACCAGGCTTCCAGAAACTATTTAAGGCAAAGGGTGCTGAGATTGATTTTTTCATCTTTTTGCAGACACCTACCTGGAGTCCATTATCTAAAAACCTGTGTCACCTAAGTCTGAGAAGCAGTGCTCATCCTTGGGCACTCCATAAATTACCTGACTCTAAAGGTGCTGAAAATGAGCCGCTTTAGTCAGTGCCATACAGACACTCATTTTAGCAGTCAGCATCTCAGTTTGGATGTGTGCATAGCCTTTGGGAAACAGAGAGACTGAACACATACAGATGTGGTGTATCTATTCCTGTTTACACTGAATGAATACGACTTTGCCATCCACTTAGATGGGAGGAACAGCTGAAGCTGTAAAAATCATGTTTGACTGCAAACAAAATTTCATTCCCTTTAAAATGAGAGATTTTAACTAATCTGTTGCAAAAAGTAATCCAGTCAGCTTTTGAACTCCATTACAGTGACACACCAGCAAATGTGATGCTAAATAAAGGTTCAGGTCTCAATCATGTAGCTATTTCATCTGGGCTATTTTCATCCTTTTTCAGCTGCAGCTATATGCATTCGACCTAAGCATCTTTTAATTAAGGAAAGGAGAGAGGGGCAGGGGGAGGAAGGAAGCTGAAGTGAAAAATTTGGCTCTAAACCTAAGCAGGAACACAAACTGTGAATTTAATTCCCTGGAGACGGGGACAGAAGAAAAGAGCCATCCCTTCCATGTGCCAAGAAGCCAAGTTTCCGTGCGATGCACCGGTGAATTCAAGGCAGGCAGCTGCACCGTTTCAGAAACTCCCATGAAAGAGGAAGCAGGAGCAAGAGGAGAGAGCAGAAACACAACCCTCTTTCCAGAAACTGAGTTTCAAACACAGCAAAAGCCAAGAAAATTACCTTGAGGAAAAACGTCCTATGAAAACTCCTGCCAACTTCTGAACTCCAGGCATCCAGCTTCTACTAACTCTCAACAGGAGATGACTGCTCAGCCCCAGAGGCTTACATGAATAAAGACCCATTAATATACTGGTAAACTGCTGAACACCATCATCTTACAAAATAATACAGGAGAATTAAAAAATAAAGCGAATATAGGTTTTCTGTAAAAACAACAAATGCATTTTAGTAGTTTTCTATTAATTACTTCCTACTTCCCACTAAATACAAGCACAGCTCTCTAGATTCATCACTGAATTCTGCTGGGTTTTACAAACCACACTTTATGGCTCTTGCATATTCAAATGTGTTTAATATCTTAAAAGCCCCCAAAGGGATACACATAAATGCACAAATGGAATATGGGAATGGAACAGGTGGCAGAACTTGATCCATTTATATAATTTTTTGTATTAGTTAAATTTCAGAGCCACTGTTTTTCCATTTGCCCCATCAACATCCATAATTACATGTCCATAACCAAAGTCCAGTTTGTGAATTTAGCTGAAACAAGGCACACGCTGTTCAGATGATTCATAAGTTTTATCAGCAATTATTTCCTATTTACCTCTAAAGTCTGAATGCAAATGCTGCAGAACACTCTGTTTCATACCAATGCACCAGCAACCCTACTACACACACAGCAATTTATGGTGACCCCACACGTGTCTACATTTTCCAGTCTGTCCACTAACCAATTCTTAATAAACCTAGCAGGAAACAAGCTGATACCAGTACGTATTACAGGCATATTCCTATTCCACACTGCACTATCTGAGAATCTTGAATGCAGCAATGTTAATGTATAACTGAAGTTATACAATTCACTTCCATCATCAAGTTTTAAACACAGAAAGAATATGATACTGACTATTGGACATTAAAGTAATAATGTGGATAATATTCTGTTCTCAGACCATTACACTCAAGAGCTAGATTTCCCTTTGGATACAGTAGCACAAATCCAAGTACTGACTGAAAGCAGCTGTAGAGAACACTGTTTTTATATATTGCCAATGAAACTACCTAATGGATTAAAACCCCAAAACACTTACTAAAATTAAATAAGGTATGCCATTGTATAATGACTCTGAGTTATGTATAACTATTCTATAGGCATGTATATATATGCCTTCAGAATATTTACATATTTATAATATACATGTAAATATTAAGTATCTCTTTATATAAAAATGCTATATTCTCTAAGACCACCAGAATGTACTCCGCAAACAGAGAAACCAACATGCAAGGGCTGAGGCAAAAATTCTCATGGTCTCATTATTACAACTCAATTTACTGATAGACTGTAATTTCAGCTGAGAGTTGTCTAAACTCATCCATTTGATGCTATAGCTCAACCTCAGAGATCCTTATATTCAGTACTAATTAATGATCCATGACCTTTTGGTGCACCACTAATTAGAAACTGCGGTCAAGCAATTAAAATTGCAATCTCTGGAGCGCCCCTCCCCACAAAGAGAAGAGGAAGGGAAGTGGCAATCAAATGAATTAATCCACTGATACGCATTGAAATACTTTGCATTTATTTTTTGATCTGCAAGACAGGCAATGTAGCTTCCAAAAAAGCACTTCATTTATAGGCAATTCTGCCAAGTCCCCACAATTAAACCTTTGTTACTGTTCACAGATTACTCTGGTTTTTTGGGGAGGAAAGAATCAGGCTTTTAATGAGGAATACTACAGACCAGCTTGGTCAGGTTCTTGGCCAGACACAGTTCTGAGGAACTGGGACTCTTCTGACACATTCAAACTGTTTCCTGGGAGGGAAGACAAAGACCACTGACGAGAAGCCAGCACGCCCGAGCAAAGCTCTTTCGTTACTATAGGAATGAGGACAGGATGTGTAGGTTTACAATATGAAAGCAAAAGGAACAACATGCTCGAATTTGCCCGAAAAAAGATGATCAAGGAATTCCCCTTTGCTGGGGAAAAGCACAGTGTCTCCTCTTTATGCATTCATTCTCTCCTAAGTACTCAGAGACTGCTACCAAAGGTAAGTAGAAAATATCACCCAGAAACCTTGAGGCTGTTTTCAAAGGATGCGCTAACGTTACTGATACCTATACCCAAAAAATATAGGTTTTCCAAAATTCCCATAAACCTGTTTTCATCTGGACTGGTTTCCACCAGGGTGAAAGACGGCCCAGAGAAGAGGAGCCAGGCAAGTCCTCCACCATATTTAAGGTGTTTTAAGACTGCATGGAGGGACCAACCTTTGGAGACACTCAAGCCCACAAATGGAAAATGATGAGATCAATTGCTTTTATCAGCTTATTCAGTATGAAGGGGCTGTTCGACTCATCTGTGCTGACGCAAGTACACCAGATCATCTGCAAGGGTATTGCGGGCAGCATGGCATACAAAACCTTTTCTTGCAAAAATTATTCTTGGTTAGCTTGAGAAGAGCTGCTAACGCAGATCTAGAGGAGGCCCCACCTGCAGGTACGCAGTTCCCACCTGGAAAGGAGGAAACAAATGAAGACAAACACTTCTGAGGTTGTAGACAGCATTACCCTGGGCTGCATCGGGAGAAGCGTGGCCAGCAGGTCGAGGGAGGGGATTCTGCCCCTCTACTCTGCTCTGGTGAGGCCTCACCTAGAGTACTGTGACCAGCTCTGGAGCCCTCAGCACAAGAAAGACATGGAACTGTTGGAGCAGGTCAAGAGGACGGCCACAAAAATGATCCAAGGGCTGGAGCACCTCTCCTGTGAGGACAGACTGAGGGAGTTGGGGTTGTTCAGCCTGGAAAAAAGAAGGCTGCGGGGAGACCTGATTACAGCCGTTCAATACCTAAAGGGGGCCTATAGGAAAGATGGGGAAAATCTTTTTAGTAGAGCCAGCTGTGACAGGACAAGGGGTAATGGCTTTAAACTAAACCAGGGTAGGTTTAGACTAGATATAAGGAAGAAATTCTTTTCAATGAGGGTGGTGAAACACTGGAGTGGGTTGCCCAGAGAGGTGGTGGAGGCCCCATCCCTAGAAACATTCAAGGCCAGGTTGGACGGGGCTCTGAGCAACCTGATCTAGTTAGAGGTGTCCCTGCTCCTGCAGGGGGGTTGGGCTAGATGACCTCTAGGGGTCCCTTCCAACCCAAAACATTCTATGATTCTATGATTCTGTGATCACTACAAGTCCAAGTTGTGAGTGCTGTCTAACAGATACTGAAGTGATACTGTCCCAAGAAAAGAAAGTGGTCAGTAGCAAAACCTACAAGTAATCACTGCAGGTATGTGGCCTTCAGAAGGGCATATCAGCCAAGCAAGCCAATCACTCAGCACGGTTATGTCATTTTGCTTAATGAAACATTAAAACACAGAACTTGCAGCCTAGCAGTTTTGGTAAGACACAAACCAAAATGCCCCAAATGGTTTCAAATCTAGTTGTAACTGCAAGGAGAGGTCTTGCCATAAAATTTATAAACTGTGCCCAAGTAATGCCAACATAAATGCGGAGTATTTTACACTATTGTCAATGGAACTGAGATTAAGAGAGCTGGAGGAAGGTCTACTGTATTAAAATCAATTCAGTATCATGATACCAGAATTTGCCTGTTAGGTTTTATGTTAGAGATCAAATTTCCACTGAACTCAAGCAAACCGCATGCCCTACAGTGAAGACGTGTATAAAAATGAGATGAGAATCTGTCCAGCTGCTGGTGCCATCATCAAAACTAAGACCCAAATACTTGAAGAAAAGAGTTTATGAATCAGATCATCTATGAAGATGTGTCGCATGACCCTTTCAACAGCTTTAATGTGGGCATAAACCAAAAACCAGACAACAATACTGCTTGTGAGTGTTTCCACTCCATTTCCTACAGAAACATCTGTTACTACATTCAGATAAGTAACATCCATTAACATCATCTGCTTTCCCCTGTGCTGAAAGGGATTTGAAATAGTAAACCTCCTAATCTGCCAAGAGCATCAGATCTCTACCTCTGGGAAATGATACAAATTAGTTAAAATAAACACCTTGTGAGAATACAAATCCCCTTTAAGCTTTGGCCATTTCTCACACTGTAGTGAGACTGAGTTGAATTTACCTTTTTCTGCTGTTTTTGAATTAATTCAGCTGAATTCAGTGTGTGTTGCTTCATCCCTTAAAGAGACAGGCTTGGATCTAAATTGTAAGGTTTTTAAAATCCTTTTTAAAACACATTCCATGTATGGAAGGCATTAGCAATTGGTGCCAAAAGGCTGCTGGTAAGCAACCAGGCTTCAAGTGGGCTGGAAGCTTTCACTGAGCTACAAACAGGCTGGGTAAAAAAGATCAACAACTGCATTTTAAAAATACAAAGAATACTTCGCTGTGTTCCTTTAAACTAGCAGCTGCTTCTATAAAAAAGGTAGAGCAATGTTAAGCAGTGCTGTAAGCACCTTCACATGCTTGCACCCCCAAAAAAATGAAGGCAGAGCCTGTTCAAACCACCTTGCTATCACTAATTTTGCATGGTTGAGAGAATTTCTTTGTCAATGAGGTAAAAAGACTTGCAGTCCCGACAGCAGATGGAGGGATCAGCGTGCCCAGGCCCCTATCAAACAGGAGAAAACGAGCTGCTCTCAGGACACCATGCAAGGGTGCATTCTGCAAAATCTCATGGTTTTGATTACCTGAATAGGGCACAGTGACCAGACACACTGTGTTCTCCATAGCAGGTCTCAAAAAACGTAACTCAAGAAGTCAAGAAACTGTAGGAGGAAACTCAGTGGCAAGTCTTGGCAGGGGCCCCGGGCAGCCCCTGCGGATGCATCCTCCTTCCCACCTGCATCAGGTAACTCCCTTTTCCCCTCTGATTTCAGCACTCGTGGAGCTGGAGATGACATTCCCAGGCCATCCTGCGCTTCCGTGTACACCAAAAACTCTTCAGTTACTTTTCCTCAGTTTCTTTTCCTGAGACTTTGCCTATGATGTGGGCTGAGTCAGCCACTGATTCCCCAGGCCTGACGTTCCCCTTTAGTAAACACTTCTTCAACTCTGAGTTTCCTCAGTGCAAATGTTTCGAGGAAGTGAAGGCTTTAAATGCTTTCTTATCTTAGGCAGCACACCAATTTGGTCAACTGCAAAACCTAGAAAATATTAATCCCTTTTCATTCCTTGACGAAGCCAGTTTTATACTCCACATAGAGCAAGCATGAGCAAAACACACAACCTTCTCCCCTCCAGCCTGTATTAGACAGCCTGAAAGCTTTGCCTGCAGCCAACATTTCCCACCCACTTCTCCCTGCTGTCACCTGGGGCTGGTCATTGCTAAACATCCCCTTTCGGCTCCTTTCTGAGTTATGGTACCGGGTTCTAATAATAAAGTCCATGTTTGAGGCTAACGGCACGCATGATTGAAGAAGCAGGACTGGTTTCAATGATGAGGTGAGATTCTCGTGTTTCTGTTCAAAAATAACAGAAACTAAACAAACACGACCTTCTGTCACACAGAATCCCAATGAAACCTGAGGCTGGATCACTGGCTTGGTTTGGAGCTCTAAATACGTGACACTTAGGAGCACTTGAGCTGATAGAGTGACCAAAATCAGTCACAGGTTGTTCATAATCTGGTATACAAAGATTTCAAACTGGCAAATTAATAATAAACTAAGGACAGACTCTTTACAGCTGATGTTCCTCAATACTTTCCATTGTAATTTCCATTACTCATACCTACTACACTGAATGTGTTACAGTTTCCTTCAAGTGATTTAGTTTATTTTCAGTTTCAAAGTTTCTGTTTCACTAAATTGGATGTATTCAGTTCTAGGGTTTGATGTGCCATTAATGATAAATGCATGAATTCTAGTGGCAAGGTCCCAAAAGTTATTCATCTGTCTTCCAAAAATGTTACATACTTCCGCAAAATAAATGCAGATGTATCTCTCTCTTCATAATCTGACAAAAAAATTTTAGCTCAAAAATATTCTGTAATCCCCAGAAGTACAATGTTTGGTTAAAAAGGAGAGGCTTTGGCTTCATCTAGGAGACACTGGCAGTATTTTGCAGAGCTTGTATTCAAAGGAAACACTACTCAGCGGAGAACCGGGAGCAGCTACATTGCACAAGTGTCCCTTGTCTAGTAAGCTAAAAAAAGACTACTGTCAAAACCTGCAAGCAGTAGCTCTATAACTTACTACATTTTTATGTAAAACGTGACACAGCCCATTTGCTACATTGTTATGTGACATTACGAACTCTATAATTAGAACTATGCAAATCTTTCATAATGGAAGTGCGAAACATCTGAAACGGGCAATTTGGGAGTGAAGCATGGAAATGAGCAGTCACATTTTGAGAAAAAGCATTGCAGGACCCGTGAGTCACTCAGTGATAATCAAACCGGAGTTTCTGGTTGTCTCCAAGGCAGAATGCTTCATAAGTTAAAGAGTAAAAAAGAGCGTTTAGTCACATGATATAAGGACTCGGTCATCATACTCCTTGTAAGTCGTCTCAAAGTGCAACAGAAAAATGTGGCTTCACATAAAGCAGGGAAATGAAGCAAAATACAGTGGACTCACATTACTCAGATTCCTAAGGACCATCTCCTACCCAATACTGACATATGTATTTTAAAATATTTTATTTAAATCTCAGGAATACGTTGATTCAGAATTTCTCCTGTGCCACTTATGCTTGTTGTCCCCCCTCTCTGTTAGTATTTATAGATTCTTCTCCAATCACCCACATGCTCAGATGGAATTCAAGGTGTCTGGCATCGCCAGCATGCTATAATTTTTCTATTTACATGAGTAATCTCAAGTGTCAGAACAAATATTTCAACCACTAGTGATTATGTGAAAAAATACGTAAGGGCATGATGGTTTAGAGCATGCTGTTATTTCAGCAGGCACACAAATCATTAAGTAGTACAGGATAGACTGAAAATGGCACTCACCAAGGGAAATGATTATGCTGTGTATGATTGTACCTGTTTTACAGATGGCTAAACTGACACAGGCAAGTTAAAATGCCTTCCTCAAAGTCATGCGGTAAGTCAGTGACACAGTGCTCAGCCCTAAACTTAACTTCTACCCCTTTATGACTTTTCATTTTTAAACAACCCAAAGGGATCCCAGTGCCAGTGAAAACTGGATTCACAATGCCTACAGTCTTCTCCCTGTGGGGAGACCTTAAAGACCTTCCAAGATCCCCAGGATTTATTTTGAAGAGCAGGGCTGCAATCACTTCCAAAATTTCAAAGTTCATTGCTTTCATTCTTCACTGGACAACACCAAGAGCTTTGAAAATGAACAAACTCAGGGCACTCATTCACCTAACAACTTGCCATACCTCCTGTGGCTGGGCTAGCCATCAAAAGGCATCAGATCACCATACAAGTCCTTATCTTGGGGAATCCTTTAATTTGCAACTTTTCCAACAGGAGAGTCCAATATCCAGAACACTCAAATGCCAGTGATTATAAATGCTTACATCTAAATGTATAGATGCATGTAAATAGAGACAGAGAAATAAATATATAGATAAATACAATGTGAACACTACTGAAGTTCAGTGACTTGGACTGCAAAATTCTTTTAGTGCCCGTGTGCTTGCCTACCTCTCTCTCCCTTTCTCATTTAAACTGGAAATAACAGTGTTAAGTAAATTTGGAGAAGCATCCAGTCATTTCTACACTGCCAGCCCACAAGAATCACCTCCCTCCATCAAACACCACCATCCCTGTGCTGCCATGCCATCATAGTTCAACATGAGAAACATAGTGGCTTCTTTAATGAAACATAAGAAAGTCTTAAGACTTCTATATAACTAATTAAAAAAAAAAGGAAACACAAATCTAAGGAGGTCCCTAAATCTATCACTGGGAACTGGGATGAGGTTTTGATCAGTGGTAGGCATAATGTAGAAACTGTATTTTTATTTATTTCAATGTGATGTGACAATAGCTGAAGACACCGTTGCCTGGTTCTGAAGTCTAAGTACAGTCTCAGACTGCCTCTTCTCCACCTGAAGACATTTGCAAAATGACCCAGCAGGCAAGTGGCAGACCTGGAATGAGGTTTGGCTCCACACCTATCTCCTTGCTGGTCTACAGGCTAGGAGAAAACCACCCAAAGCAGACAGATTGCTGAGATGGTAGATGAGACCCCACATCACACCACCTCTTTTATTTCAAGAAGAAAAGAAAGCAGGACTGTCTAGCAAGTGGGATAAAAAGAGAAGGACAACAACACGTTAAGCCACATGTTCGTGCCTCAGTGCTTGGGCTTCCACTTGAACAGAGCCCTTTCCTCCCAGGGATTATTCATTTTCTCTAGAAAGCCACCAAAACCCTAACAACAAACTACAACAATTAAAAAACAAGAACACTAGACATTAGCACTGGCTAAAATGTATTCAGAAAGCACTCAGCACTTCGAACACAGGAAATTCTGAGAATTGCAGCACCCAAAGAGACCACGACTGAAACCCAGCTGTGCTGCCACAGGACCACGGCATCATGTGTGGTTCTTTGCAGCTCAGAGTCTCTTACCAAGATCATAGCTCTTCTAATCTCACCTCTGGGAAGCTGTAGTTACTGTCTTAAAAAAATGCCAGTGATTCCTGATGGAATATGGTCCTCCTGGAACTTCAGTGCATAATGCTATTTGGGGTGAAAAGATTTTTTTTTTGGCAGGTTTATTGCTTTTAAATAGCATCATTTAAGCAGACGGGATCTCAGAAATGAATTAGTGAACACAGGGAACACGGGAAGCAGTGAAAAATCCTCATAAAAATCCTAAAGATCACAACACAGAAACTGATTTTTTTCCTATTAAATGGCTTTATGCTCTGAAAAGTACATTCTCACTCAAATTCATTTCTTTCTCTGCAAACAAAATAGTACTTTGAATTGACATTTTGATTTAAAATGCCCTTTTAAGATCAAACTCCTTTTCTGATAAATATTGCATAGACTCTCCCCCAGCATCCATTTTGTCAGACGGAAAATTCACATAGTTATGATTTCATTAGGTTTCTTGCAGTGGACTGGGCATTTAATCAATGAGAGCAAAGAGCATCTAAATAGGGTTAGGCTTCAAATTCCTTTCAGTGAGAAGTTAAATCCCCATTAGCTTTGAGCCATAAGCCCCCGCGGGTTTAGCATGCAGCTTAAAAGATAACTCTGCGAGGGGTCACGGCTCTTTACTGTAGTACAGAAAGCCTATTTCACAGATGGCCCTGCAATAATAATGTAAATGTAATCCTGTTTCAGTGGACACTTTATCCTTCCAGAAAACAAGCAATGTTTTCTGTCCCAGAAAAAAAATCATATTAATCTTCAATTTAAGGGCAAAGTAATTCCCTGCCTCATTCAGGCCCTATTACAGAGACTTACTGGGACTCGCCCGGTACCGCGCCGATGGTGGGGTCAGCGTGGTCTCCCCACCCCTCCGTAGGACGAGACAAACACAGGTTGCTCTCAGCAGCTGCTGAACAGCAAGTGCAGTTGACTCGGCACATCAAAACACATCTCCTCACTGTGCCAAATGCCAGTTTTCACTGTTCCAGGTTAGGTCAAAGCCAGGTTAAAATAGTACAACCTATTGTTTTTCAGAGTCTGCAAACTGTCTGCCAAGTACTTTTTGGTCAAACTAGCACGGGGAGGCTGATAACAGAGGTTGGAAAAGAAACTGGCAATTCCCAGCTGAGCTTCAAAGGGCTGTAATGAAATGCAATTCCGTTTCAAATCATCACAGAGAAAACGGTTTGTTTAATCGGTGAGAAGAATGCTAATTTGTTTGTATCTCAAATTTATTTGCCATTTGTACTACTGGAGCACTTACCAGGATTAGCGAAGAACTGGCGCATGACAGCCTCAGATGCTGTGCAAACACAGAACAAAAAGCTGGTCCCCTCCCAAGGAGCTTAGAAATCAAGTACAAGTTAAGAGACAATAGGGACATGACAAGGAAATAAGCAGGCAGGAGAGCCTACGGTAAAAATCATGCATGTATCTCCCAGTGTTGTTACAGTTGTATTGTATTCCTCTGTAACAGAGACAGCGGTAGCAGGTGCTGTTTGTAAAAAAACACTGGAAAAACATGAGGAAGAAAAGGAAATATGAGCAGGGTGATACAGTTGCTAGGATGTATTTGTAATTAATAGTGGCAAGAATTTTCCCTGTGTCGTTATTACTGCTGCTTCCCATGCAGGGACTCCATCAAGACTTAAACTTTCAACACCATCTCAGGCATAACAGGTTTTTGCACTGGCATCATTGCTTGAATTCTGTTGATGGATAGATGTAGCTGTAGGTATAGAAGTAAAATGGTTTGTCCGAAGCAACTGGGAGCACCTAGCCGAATGAGGATGCCCACCAGAGCCTGTATGGATTGGTCTTGAGACACATGTAATGC
>NW_009259239.1:1388197-1397773 GCF_000687185.1 Egretta garzetta | reverse complement strand
ACATGTTCAGGCCAGTTCCCACAAAAGGGGAAAAATCCTCTCTGTATGTCTGTCTTGTAAGCCCCGACAATAATTCTGTTCCAAAAGTAAACAAGCTTGCAAGGCAAAGGCAGACTGAAAGCAAAGGATGGTGTATGTGCATGCTTGCCATTAGCACAACTGGTTTTCTTTATGCTCCAGTGTGGGACTACCTTTGAAAAGAGGAGCTGAAACCACAGCTTTCCCATCCAGATCATATATGCTTTTACAGAGGCTTGGGGACACACAACAGGGGTAACTATCTGCTTGAGGCTTGTTTGCTTTATTTAGTTCAAGGGCAGGTCTCTCTTGCTACTTGCAGAGAGCACAATCAGATGATATCAGTTCTTTTTCTTTTTTTTAACAGTAGCACAGATGGGCACAGAAAAAAAAAAAAAAAAAAAAAAAAAAAACAACCAAAAAAACCCTCCAAGAACAATTTCTGCCTCAAAGAGCTTCTGATCTCAGGATCACTTACAACTTCTGCCAAAGTCACTGGGTTCATCTTCAGTGGGAATTAGCTCAGGTCCAATGGTCAAAGCTGAAGATGTGAATAGGATATAAAGCAGGAAAAAAGAGAAAGAATGTGAAGTGAAAGGAAAACTAACCCCAGCAGGTAGATGCATGAGTAGCTGTTGCGCCCCGCTTCACCAAGATATCCTAAATGGAACCCCTGGAAAAAAGTTTTGACTTCAGCCGTACAGGACCATGCCTCAGCACAGATCACAAACACCCGCCTGTCTGTGTCCCCCCTGTCACGGTGACTCTTCTCTCATCTTGCACGCCAAAGAGCATCAGAATATTACCAACGTATCTCTGAAGAGATCACTCACGTAAGTAAGCCGACCTTTGGGCTTATTGCCATAGTAGGTTTGTGCTCCAGGTTTTAAAGGACAACTTTGAAACTCTAGATTTCAGCAAATGTCAGAAACTGATAAACAATTCAATATTTATACTGTGCTCATCTCCAACCCTTTAAAGACCACTTCTGCAGTGGCTCCCCTTGCAGAGCCCATAAGAGGCTGAAGTAAAGTTGGAGGCAGATCGAAAGCCTAAACCAAAACTTTTGAGAAACTCCAAGACCAAACTGCCTGGTTAGTTGCTCAATTTAAAAAAGGAAGATGGGGAGCCGGGACAGGATTTTAAGTGAGCTGATGGCGGAGGTATGTCTGTGCTGTTTATGCCTCTTCTACCACAGGAAGTGTCAGAAATGTATTCCCTGGGTGGGTAAATAATGGCCCACTAGGTACCAGAAGTCAGGAGCTGAGAATATTGGAGTAGTGTATACACTCTTTGTTTAACCAAGGGTTATTCTGTAACTCTGTTATTAAATGCATGATAGATTAGAGAGTGTACAAGCCTATTAATTGCAAAGAGGGCAGAACAGTTCAGAAGTATGTGCCAGTAAACAGAGTGCTTCTAGGTCACTTCAGCTTCCTCAAGACTGTTTTTCACACCATTTATGTTGCACTGCCTTGTCTCAGCCCACCAAAGAGCCAAATCAACATCTCCTTCAGAGGCAGGAATGGAAGACTCATGGGATTCTTCCAGATTGACAGCACAATCCCTGCACCTCAGTTTAGCTTCCAACGACTAGACCCAGCTCATGTTCTGCAGCTTATAGGGTTTGTGCTTAGCAAGCGGTGCCCTCTTCAACAAAGATGTTAAGGAGATGATTTAGTAGCAACAGACCAATATATATACGCAATATATATACACAAGCCAATATAGCAATATATAGACCTTTGCAAATACATGCAGATATGCACGTGTCTCCTCAACATATGCCATGTCCTAGGATGCTGTTATACAGCTGGAGATATCTAGCCCCCTGTTCCTCCAGAAGCTGTTACCTGATCACAGTGGTCCTACCCCCTCAACCCCTGGAACCAAATCTGGATTTGTTCTTCTACTGGGAACTGATCGGCAGCAGTGTCCCCTTCACGACAGGATCTGCCCCAGTCCCTTCCCTGCCTCCCGCCTAAGGCCACACTTTGCACATCCCTCTCTCACCCACCCCAGCCAGTGCCCATCTCTCCCCTCCCTGCCCAAAACACCTCACCTTCCCTATTACCCCTTCGCTCCTACAGCAGCAGCCTCTAAACTCTGCTGCAAAGGTGGGGAAGGAGGGAAAAGAGGAGGCACAGAGACAACCACTGCTGGTGGGCCAGGCTGCCCTCACCTGCTCCCCCTCAGCTCCATGCACAAGCGTGCGCACAGGGAGCAGCAGCTGCTGCCGGGCCCCAGGACCTCTCCCACCGCAGCAGCACCCTGTGCTGGGGCAGGCACTACAAGAAGCTCCTGGGCTGTGTTTCGCAGCTTGCAGAGCTGTCCTCATGGGAAAAGCACAGCAGCAAGGGCAGAAGCATCCCGTGAGCTACGTGTCGAACTATGGTGAATGACGCCAACATGTTCATGCCAGAAATTCTACCTACCTACCATTACATAGAAATATTGCCTCCCTGACAAAATCTCTTTACAGCATTCAGAGCATTCACTACGCGTCAGTATTTTCAGATCACTTCACAGCAGCTCAGCACCCACCACGGTCATATCAAGTTGCAACAGCAGGTCTGCGCAGCTCCATGACCCCTCCGTGCAAAGGGAAGAAGCCTCTGATAAAATGGGAAGTTTTACCATAAATATATTGTAAAATGCCCATGGCTCACCACCCCCTCTCTGTCATGCATGGAGAACTAGAAGAAAGTAAAAGACAAAATATATGTAATTAGAATTAAATTTTTAGAACAGGATTGTGGATTTAATGGAAAAGAAAACTTGATCAAATGAAGGACACAGTATCCTAAAAAAAACCCCGAAAACAAACCCACAACAAAAAAAAAAAACCAATCACAGAACAAACAGAAATGGTTATTGGGGCTGTTACTGAGATGTTACCTAAAAGGATGAGCAAACTCATTACAGCCTGGCTGCCTGCTTAATATTCTCTGCTTTCTTATAGTCTGCAGTACACTTCCAGAGAGTTAGCTGCAATGGTGAATTCCAGCTATACTCAATACAGGCAGTAATTAAATGGTTATAAAAATGTGAAGCTGGAATGCTGACAAGCTCTACGAGCGGCATTATCGGCAGTGACGGTCGGGGAGCCAATCTGCTGCACTTCTCCAAGGGTTTAAATAATGTTTGCCAGGATCCCCCAGTCAACGCTTTCTCCCCCCGTCTCTTTGCATCACTCCGCAGTAATCGTGCAGATGCCTGCTGTGCTTAGAAGATGGAAAGCTCGAGAGCTTCTTCAGGAGAAGAAAAAAAACCCAACAGAAAACCTCATGCAATTAAGCCTCATTTCACTTTCCAGCAAGACCAACCCAATGGGCCACCACCAGCTCCCCTCCCAGCCATGCGTCCCCTGACTCCTATAGCACCTCTAATGATCTTGCTATTTCCTTCTTATGATCAGAAATAATTGATTTTAAAATATACACCTGGAGTGTGTGGCTGACACCTGCCCATTAAGATCAAGAATGAGCAGGTATATTTACCCTGAAATTTGTGGCCAGGGTCTTCTTGGCCGACGAGATCCTCCTGAATGACAGGGCTGAGGGGAAAACAGGCTGTGCTACCGCCTCAGCCCTACACTTCTGACTAAAAGCCACTTCCCAAATCTCCTAAAATGCTCTTGTATCACCGGGGCCTCTTCTTCCCCCAGGGGAGAGGTGAGGAAGGAAGGCCCAAGTACACAGGGACTGGGTGGCCCCGCTCTGCTGTCCTCGTCCCCCCTCACCCCTGTGCTGTAATTACAGTCAGAAGCCAAGCACCTGAACCCGCACTGTGTTGAAAAGCGGGCTCCTGTGGCACAGGCTATCACATTTAGAAGTGCCATTGTTCTTCTCTAAACTCAATGGCTGCTCCTTGAGTGGGAGGATGGGGGCTCGCCCCGCTTCCCGGGCCCGCGCAGGCCTTCCTGCTCGCCGCCCTGCGCCCGCACTGAGGAGAGCACCCACGCCGCATGCTCCAGTCCTCTATCACATACAGGAATATCAGATCAGAAATAGACACACAAACATTGATCTTTTTCCTATTTATTCTCCTACACAATGCACTATTTAACACTGCAGTCCTTTGGCTGCCTCAAACAAGCACTTGATTTAAATCACAGAATCACAGAACGGCAAGGGTTGGAAGGGACCTCAGGAGATCACCCAGCCCAACCCCCCGGCTAAAGCAGGGTCACCTAGAGCTGGTTGCACAGGACATCGTCCAGGCTGGCTTTGAATATCTCCAGAGAAGGAGACTCCACAACCCCCCTGGGCAGCCTGTGCCAGTGCTCTGTCACCCTCAAAGTAAAGAAGTTTTTCCTCATATTCAACCGAAACCTCTTGTGTTTCAGTTTGTGCCCATTGCCCCTTGTCCTGTCACTGGGCACCACTGAGAAGAGTCTGGCTCTGTCCTTGTGACACCCACCCTTAAGATATTTGTATGTGTTGATGAGGTCCCCTCTCAGTCTTCTCTTCTTCAGGCTGAACAAGCCTGACTCTCTCAGCCTTTCCTCATAGGGGAGATGCTCCAGTCCCCTCATCATCTTGGTTGCCCTCCTCTGGACTCTCTCTAGGAGTTCCTCATCTTTCTTGAACTGGGGAGCCCAGAACTGGACACAGTACTCCAGGTGGGGTCTCACCAGGGCAGAGTAGAGGGGGAGGATAACCTCCCTCGACCTGCTGGCCACACTCCTCTTAATGCACCCCAGGATACCATTGGCCTTCTTGGCAACAAGGGCACGCTGCTGGCTCATGGTCAGCTTGTCGTCCACCAGGACTCCCAGGTCCTTCTTGGCAGAGCTGCTTTCCAATGCTCTTTTCCTACTTAGAATGCCCTGACTATATTCCTTTTTAAGGACACCCCTTTGTGCCTCTGCTCTGCTTCTACCACAAAACCTACAGGGCTTTCCCAGCTGGTAACCACTAAGGGGGGGAAGAGCAGAGCTCAGCTCTATTTTACTGTCTGATTTGTTTCCCATCATCAGCCAGTTAGGTAGGTCAGGGCTGAGTAACTCCACAAAACTATGCCTGTGTAATTGCTTGCTCATTGTCTTCCACTATTATTCTCACCTTTCATCCCTATTTTAGTCCCATCAACAGTTACACACACTTGTCACACCTCGTCTTTAAATGCTGATGTCTTCAGGCAAAGCACTGTCTCCTCTGGCTTCCTTCTGCATTGCCCAGCATTGCAGGGATACGATCCTGATGCTTGCTGGGGTGAAAACAAACTCTGTCTTGCTTTTGGGTTGCAAGCACTGCAGCTGTCCAAGCAGCCCCACCAAAAGCTGGAGAGGCAGGAGGAAGGAAAACACACCTCAAGCCTTGGACAATATATTGCACCTCCTTGGAAACAGCCATCAGGAGAGCTAATTTCACTGCAGTGCACTGCACAGCAAATGTAGCAGAGCTTCCAAACATGCTCCTCAAACTTTGCTTTTCCTCCAGTCTAAGTGCAGTACAGTCTGCTGGTCGCCAGGCCATCCCAGCACGGTATGATCTGGCCTCTAACACAGGTGGTATCGAGGCCATCACTGTTATTCCCAGCCAGTTTCCTTCATGCTTTTCCTTGAGCATTTCCATGGGATACTATGTGTATCCCTGATAGCTGAGTAAGATAAAAACAAATGAGAACAAGCAGAAGTCTGAATAGTATAGCATTAAATTCCCATTTCTGCATCATAAAGTCAGCTGCCACGTGGTCCATCACAAAATTCAGGCTATTAATTTTAGGCTACCTGGTCTTCCTGTGATATATACTGGACGATAAAGTTTGCTCCTGGTGAGGGGGTCCAATTCCCATCACAGTCAATGAAACCCGCTAAAAACAGAACAAAATCCAGCCTAAATCTAATGAAAGTAAATTTGGAGGGAGGAGCAGTGACTGTGAGGGACAGGAGGAAGAGAATTTTGAGAGTTTTTTACGTTCTCGATTTTGACCCAGTGAGGAAAAAATAAATGTCTGAATTCAAATTCTTCACAATATTAATGATAAAACCTGTTTCTCTTGCAATCATAGAATCCTAGGTTGGAAGGGACCTCAAGGATCACCTATTCCAAAATATTGGGCTACAAAAGCCCAATAAGCACACAGAGGCTCAATACTTTGCAGTAGAAAAAGTATAGCTCATTTCTTCTCCATGTGTTAGAGAAAAATTACACTACCAAATTCTGCCAGCATATTCCCACATGTGCATTTCTACTCATCACCAAAATAAATAAATCAGTATATCCATAATATTTAAAGACCTTAGGCATAGTTTATAAACCTGGAATCTCAGCCATAGAAAACATGTTCTTCAGCTTTTACCCTGAGATTAACCAGATCAAAAAATTGAAAAGTCTATATAAAAACAATACATTCTTGTGAATGCACTCCATTTTAGGAATAAGCTATTTCAAACTGTACCGTCTACTTAAAATGAGAAAGTACAGAATCACAGCCTCTACACCACAGCGTGTGCCTCCACCACACACAGCTGCAAAGCCAACATTAAATGAAGAAAGCTGCAGAACTGCGGCACCCCATGAGATGGTGCGGACAGGACTTTGATCCCTATCTTGAAAGGCGAGACCTTTATCTCCATCTGAAGAAGTTACTGTCCATTTATGAGGTTAGAAATGAAGCATGTTCTATATAGGGAATACGGATATATACAACATTTTATTCATGTAGAAAATTAGGAGCTTCCAGGTTTAGGAAATGCCTGGAGACCTTCCCTTCCCACCCAATTCCCCATACTATGTGGTTCATGCCCCCAACCTGTCAGGCATCTCTGTTACCCACACAAAGTGAAGCAGAAAACTGCTGCCATGTGAAAGGAAGTATTTTAATTCTTCTCATTCTCCACATAAGTAAACTACTACACACAGCTCAAAGAAGTATATGTGTATTATTGAAACTACTTTGTCAAGGAAACTTAATCTGATACTCTAAACAGTATCGACTCTTTTCTTACAATGCAGAGAAAGCTGTAGGTATTTAAGCATGGTTTGGGATTAATGCCTAAATTGCATTTGCATTCTCCATGCAAACACTCGGATTAAACAAAACTGTTATGTAATTTTTAAAAATATTTTTAAATATGTCAGAATAATGTTAAAATAATAAACCCCCCAGGTTTAAAACAGAAAACAGTCTGTAATTTGTTTATATTAAAAATAAAGATGCACAAACCTATATGGTCACCGAAAGTATGATTCGCAGTAATGGAGAAGTGAAGGCACGCAGCGCAAAGTCGAGTCATAGCATAACCCAAAGGCTTGTTTTAAACTCAGCTTCAATGTCTTTAATCCCTTGCCGCCTTGGACAGAGCTCCTACTTCACTGATGACATCAGCATAAATCCTGTGGGATGGTGGGAATCACAGCGTGGAAATCAAATCCAGTCCACTTCAGCCAGCTAGTAAGAACAAACCTGCATACCATGCACAAACAAGCACCAGCTTCTGCTCAGTTATACAGCTGCCACCCGATTTTTAAGAGTTAAAAATAAGTCAGTTTGAGGTGACATTTGTGACAGTGACAGCAGAAGGGATACTGGAGACAAATCTTACAAACAGTGATGCTACTGAAACACTGCATTACCTGAGGCAACCCAGGCCTTGCTTTAAAGTTGTCCCTTGAAATCGAGCCCTGTCTTGGGTACCTAGGAAATCTGGGAAGTCTTAGGTGTACAACCCAAGATCCAGAGACTTACGGCAAAAAGACACTGCCATCAGTGTAAAAGTCAAACTTAAGAAAGTCCAACAGAGATGCGAGGTGCTGCTGGTGAAGATTTCAAGCCCAGGGAGAGACAGAGAGGAGAAGCTGTAGCATTTTTTATGATGTTCTCTCTTGCAAAAACATTTGCCAGTGGGGAGATTGAATAAAACCCCTAAAACCACCTCTCTCACAAGAAAGGTTAGACATTAGGAAAAATTTCTTCACAGAAAGGGTTGTCAGGCACTGGAATGGGCTGCCCAGGGAAGGGGTTGAGTCCCCATCCCTGGAGGTATTTAAAAGACAGGCAGACGAGGTGCTTAGGGACATGGTTTAGTGGTGGGATGGCAGTGTTAGGTTAACAGTCGGACTTGATGATCTTAAAGGTCTTTTCCAGCCTAAACAGTTTTATGATTGTATGATTCTATGATTCTATGAGATCATGAGTTTTGTCTCACAAGCAGAAAGTAGGTGAGATGCAAAAGCAGAGATGACAGAGAAGCTGGAAACCTTCACACCCCGGCAGAGCACAGCAGGCTGTTGCCTCATCAGCCATGGAACAGCTGCACGTGTGGCTACACTGCGTGATGCTGAACTTGCCAAGGTCCTCTTCCCTTTCGTTTCTTGGGCACCACAGGGTGCCCTGCTCCTCATTGAAGACAGCAAGCACTGCATCCCCCATGGCAAGCAAAAGCTGCTATTGGATGGCCAGGAAGGTCTATGGCAAGAAATGTGTTTATTTTAGCTGGTATCACACAGAGGAGGGTTTGTGTTGTATCAGCCCCTCCTAATAACAGCATTCACTGATCAGTTTTGGTCAAAGACAACAAAGACTGGCAGATACATTCTCAAGCACAGCAGGGTAAAGAGACTTTATCAGTGGCCTGCTAAAGGAAACGAGCAGAGGCAAACCCTCCTTAGACACCAGAAGATCTACAGAAGGGAAAGACTATGAAATATTTTCTCCTCTGTGCAGATTCTTTGTAAAGAGATAGAAAAGCTCAGCAAAACTCAAAATTTTTTCTGTATTAGGACATTATGAATGTCACTCTTGCCCCTGGACTCTGATGTTTACAAGACATGAGTTCCCACCACAGTGTTAAAATATTTCTGATTGATTAATTAGATTAAGAAGTCAACCATGAAACAGGATTCACTGGAAACTAGGCTCCATTAATTCTGGAGCTGTCAGACTTTGTTTTTCTGGCAAATAACCAGGAAGTCCAATTACAAGAACAGCAACAAACCAGAACATTGGATTCCTCAAAGCATTAACAGAGAGAGCCCAAGCCCCAAATAACAGTTTGTCTGAGCAGGAACCTGTTCCCTTGCAATGGAAAGAGCCTGACTTGTGTAAGACATGCGGCTGCCTTCAGCCTGTGGCAAGTCCTCACCAGAAGTACCCGTAAACAAAGAGTCATCCCCACTTAGCAATGCTCCAGACCGGGCCAGATGGAGCTCTTGATGGAAGCTGAGTAGGTAACTGAGACCTGAAGAGCCATAAACCCCCTTCTGTCTAGAAGTGCCCTTCAGTTCAGAGGCACGGCAATAGCTGGGCATTACAAGCACCCGGAGCAGCAGCTGGCCCTAACATGCTATAGGATTCGAGGCACCAACGTCATCAATCCCCAGGCTTAACCAAGCATGGTGATATTGGTCTTTTAAGAAGAAAAATACAAGGAACTCTTCTTGTAGAGCAGAAACCAGGCACTGGCTGAGCTCCCAAGACTTCAGGAGATGATTTAATTGTCTCTGCTGTTTTGGCACAGTTAGGTAGACACATGCTGCTGCTATTCCCTTGGTGATCAAGTTGGCAAAATCAAATGACTAAAAATGAGGAGTCGGGGGGGGGGGGGGGGGG
>NW_009259239.1:1369063-1387686 GCF_000687185.1 Egretta garzetta | reverse complement strand
GGGGGGGGGGCGGGGGGAGAAGGAGGCCTTTAATGTGATCTAACACAACTTAAAATCTAAAATGAAGAGAACAGCCAACAATGTGGCATAAAGGCAGGCATCCACTGAGTTTAAATTACTACCTTAGAAACTGGCAATCTCTATAGTTCACAGACATAAATAGACCTCTCAAGAGGGCAATTCATGCAGCAGTTATTGTAAAGTGGGAAGAAATCAGCTTTCGGAGCTGCCAGGTTTTCTCTTTTTCTCTGTTAACAACAGGGACGAGTCAGTACCTTGTCTCAGCTAGCTGTCAAGCACTTAGCTAAAGTTCAGAGGGATGAACTACACCCAGAAGACCAAGAGACTCCACTTGAGCAACTTGTATTTGATTTTGCATCAAATCCAGTATTTTAAATCCAAGGTCATATCATCCAATTATAATTTGTAAATGCTGAAGTGCTGCAAAGACTTGTGAGACAGGAAAATAAGAGTAAATTAAATGCTCTGGAGTTTCTATAAGGTTTTTTTTGATTACATTACCATACCCAAATCACATGCATATACATTATTCTTTTGACTGTAAACCATAATCAGAGATGGCAAAGCAGTCAATTACGTTTCACAGCCCCAACTAATAGATCTTAAAAAAAGGTAGCTTGAACCCATCCATCCCTCCTTTTCTCATCCCTCCCCAAAGCTATTCCAACTCAAAGGTACAGGTTACCCTGCTTCCAACATTGGACAGGCAGAGATAGAACAGAGGCATTCAGGAATTCTTCTGGGCAGGTTTATTTTGATGGCATCTTGCACAGACAATGAGGGATAGATGATAAAAAAATCAAGACTTACTCTTACTTTTCTCAGCCAATGTGAAATTGAATAATCTTTTAAAGTAACTATCTGCGTGGGGCAAAACTAAATGGGAAGATAAATGTAAAAGATCATGACATTCTAAGAATAAACCATGTATTCTCCTTTTTCATACAGAGTTGCACAGTGCTATATGCCCACCACCATGAAATATACTACACCACTCAACAGGCATCTAGATGGCCAAGGGACCACCATGCCACATACATTGCCTGCAGCATTGCCTTCTTTTCCTTGGAAATCTCTCATGGAAGCCTGAGGGTTTCCAAATGTTCTGCTTTTTGTCTTCACAAATCAAAGATCCTAAGTGAGGCACCAGCAGTGTCCTATTTACACCTGATAATCCAAGAGCTGAACAGGCAAAATACACCTGCTAGGCAAGTCTCATCCATCCATAGGTGGATGTCGGGTTTTCAGCACCTGCCTGCCTTCACTCCACTGCTCTGCTCAGTGATGCTGCCCAACAGAATTACCAAGAATTAAAACTAAAGTCCGAGTTGTCAAAACACAGTGTAGTCAAACACAGTTCTGCAAATTCAACTAATTTTAACTTCTTTTATTATTGCCACCAATATTTATTGCAAAGAGCTTTACTGTTGAAACCAAACAACTCATGCATTTGCACTGAACAGTGAGGATTCTCTTCAGAAAAGAATTGAACTCAGAATCCAATACTACCAAAAAAAGAAAAGGAAAAAAGTTTACAGGAATCAGATAATGTGTTGTCTGTGTTCTCTTTAAAAGAATAGAGATTTTACTTAAACAGCTAAAACCCGACCTGTACTCCAAACCCTCCTCCATCACTGTATCAGCTAAAAGAACAGAGGTTTTATTTAGACAGCTAAAACCCAAACTGTACTCCAAACCCTCCTCCATCACTGTATCAACTACCACCTTATTCCATTTTTTATGGTAGAATGACAATAATTAGTCTTAAGTGGACAGGAGAAACTGAATGGCCTTATTCTCTATTCAAAAATACTTTAGCTATTATAAATTAACTTTCTCTACTGCAAGCACTAGTCTGGAACACAATTATTTTCACAATTTAGTCTGAATTGGTATTCAGATATAACGACTTGTGCCCTCAATCCAGAGTCAACTCACTTAACCCTCTGACAAACTCAAGTATCCACACGGGAACAATGTCCTCAACAGCCACATTAGACAGCTGGCACCTATGCCCAAGGTTTTCATCACATTAATTCCCCAGGCTCACATTGCTCCGTGTTTTCCAGTCTGATGTGCACAATTTCAAAGTACAAGTTAAAAGTTAAAGCTATGTGTGGAGGTCTTCCACGACTTCTTTTCTGTGGGCACGACACAAAATGACAACAGTCATTTTGGGGGTCTTCATTTCTAAATGCCTACAGTGTATGTAGAAAGGGAGGGCACAGAACTTGACTTTCCAAATGTCAGAGCTTCAGATGGGTGTCCAAAAAATACAAAAAAAATGAAGTTGTGAGAAAAATACACAGAAAATTTACCTTAAAGTAGGTAAGGCATAAATCAAACCAAAAGAAAATCCAAGATTTTCCAACTCTATACCCCAAAACATATAGAGGTCTAAGCTGACCAGAGCATGAAGGAATATATTTTAGTTTGCATAGAAATCCTTTATTTCTCAGCAATAAAAACTGGACACTGACCTTTGCCATAATCTCAGTCAAGGATGGGTGATAAAAATAATGGTCAGAAATGCAGAGCTCCAAGGTATTTATTCAGTAGCTGCAGGGGAGAGACTCAGGGGCTGAAAGTTGTTCCAACAACGAAGCAAATCTGCTCCGCGCCCAGACAGCTCCTCTATTGAGACAGTCTCTTGGTTACAATAGAAACAAGATCACAGTTAATCTCCAACAGAGCTACATGCCTTGGCTAAATCAAAACGTATACCCCTTCCCAGTGCTCTCTCCGAAAGCCCCGCTGACAACAGCAGAGCTGACCAAGCATTAGTTAGGAGGATGCAGTACAGCTGCTGAGGTTGAACCAAAATGACTCCATCCTCTCTGTTTTGGTTAGCCTTTTTGCTTGCGGGTGCAGTGCCATTTTATAGGGACACGTTTATTTTTGCTGTCATTAGGAGCTGGTTATGGGCAGCCTGTGCTCTGCTCCTGGGTTCCCTTCCACCCTCTTCCAGCTCCTACAGTCACCCACAGTTCCGCAGCTAATTACCATGGTCATTTGAGCTGTCATTGATTATCCATTTGTCATTTGACAACTGATCAGTCAGCAGATGACTGAATTTTGCCCACTCCTCAGTTTAAGGGATTTAAGAGAGAATTAAAGGCCAAATTCAGTCCCAGAGTTCATGTCTTCCACCTTGTCAAGGTGGAAGAAGGAAGGTACTATTAAACAAAGGTCTGCCTTTGACTCCTTCTTTAAACAATGCAGATTAATAAAGTCACCCTGAGTCTATACAAAGGCAGTAATATGAAACTGGTGTACGCAGAGAAGAAAACCCCACTAATCCCAGAGAAGCTCACAAAATAGCCATATATGTTTCTAATATGAAGAACCCTGTCATAGCCAGAGCTGAAAGGAGAACTCAGCTGAGCTGCCACAAACAAACGAGTCTGCCGGGAAATGCTGCTGCTTCACGCAGGAATTCTTGGGCATGCACTCGTAAGCTATTTCTTCACAAGATTAAAGACTTTGAATATCCTCTTGATACAGGCTTTGCTAGCACATACAATGGGCAGGCTCTTGCCAAGCATGGGTTTGCTTACCAAAATCAGAGACATAAAGAACGGTCTGGACATACAGAATCTAATTACAGAAACACCTCCAATCCCAAGAAAAGACTGAATAAAACTAGCAAATACAAGTTCCTCTAAGAAGATAATTAGTTCATCTCCCTGGCTTTGCACTATTTGCAGTAATACTCTGTAGTTACTAGAAAATAAACAAAAGAAAATGTTTGCCTTCTACCAATTTCTGCCTCCTTCATGTTTCATGCATACTTCTTTGAAAACATCTTCTCTGACTGGAAGCAAGATGCTCAAGTTTTTATAAAAGTAATGATAAATGAATCCAAAGAATCTACATTTACCTTCCTTAACGTGGACTCATTTCGCCAGCTTTCAGAAGATTTTAATTAACCACTGAACAAAAACTTAAAACGCTGTAGGTTGGAAGGGACCTCCAGAGGTCGCCTGGTCCAGCCCCCACTCAGAATAGGGCCAACTTCAAAGTCAAGAGCCAGCTGTGCGGGGCTTTGCCCAGGCAAGTTTTGAATTCCTCCAGGAACAGCGATTACACAGACTCCGGGCAACTTGTCCCTGTGTTTGACCTCACATTCTGAAGATTTTCTGCCTTATGTTGAATTGGAATTTCCCTTGTTTCAACATGCAAAATTAAAAAATATCAACTATGGGCAATTTGAAGCCTTAAGAACTGCAAGCGTTGGCAAATCCCAACTCCTCAGCACAGAGATGGGAAAATAGAACTGGGGAAAAAAAAGGACTTGGGTGAAGTCTACACTGACCGGCTACTAAGGTAAGCAGAGGAGACACAGGTGCATGGTCATTCCCACTTTTCCCACAGACGATACAGGTATTTTGGCCAAGGGTGCAGGGAGCTTTTGACCATGGTTGCAACCTGGAGCCTGGGTCGGTGCCGTGAGGAGCATCTCCTTTGTTTGCATTTGTATCAAATCTACCAGTAATCCACTCTTTAGGAAATTTTTAAGTTTCACACGCTGTGGATTTTGAAGATTAAAGGCTCAAAACATGAAGCCTGGATACCATTGGTTAGATAAAGACTTCTGAAGAGAAGATTATGCAAAGAATTACCAGACACAATGAAATAGCTCAGGAAATGCTTTTGCATTGCTTGCACCATTAAATTTATCCCTGATGTTTCTCTTTTCATTTGCAGAACTATTTCTTTTTTAAAAAAGCCTAATTTAAAAGGAAAGCAAATAAACTCTGGTCAACAACACAACAGACAGAAATAAAATGTTTGAGTTGGTCTGAACATTTTCAAAAGTTTTGTAGGGAATTATGCAGGCTGCAAGCCAAGTGTTTCCTGGATATTCAGAAGGTATCAGGTCTACAGCTTGCTGGTAATTTCTGATATAATATTGACCCAAGTAAAATATGCCAGTATATTTTTAACTCAAGACAATGTCAGCTGGCAATTCTATTTCTTCAAAAAATGAGAAGATTTTGTCTTCATTGCTATAAAGACAAAAATAAGCAAGACAGCCTTAAAAACTATTTCACAAAGCAGGAGAACGTCAGATGTATAGACTGTATATACCAGTTTGTATAAGTCAGCTGTAGAAAGTTTGTTCCTTTCCTCATTTCCATCAGGAAGGTCTAGTACAAGTCTTGTATCACACATTTAGGTTGTATGTGATAGGATTGCTTTTTTCTTTCAGTTGTCTCTGTTAGAGAGCAGTTGAACAGTCATTTCTGTAATAAACTTTAGATAGATCAGTCAACTCAGTCGCACTATTTTTTTTACTGAAGCAAAAATGACAGCTACATTCACCTACAAAACAAAAAATCAAAACCCCAAAGCCTTCTATCCAGTACTTATTTGATTCAGTCTGATCAGGTTATTCTGGCAGCTCAGTGGTGGCCACAGTCTCCTTTCCGTAACAGCATAAGGATGTTTCCTCTTCCACAAGGAAGTCATTTGCTGGTTTGTGCAAGTCCTGCCATTTGTTTTATCAGCAGTCTCCAATACCAGCCCAACAGTACCAATCTCTTTGGCCTACAAAAAGTATCACTCTCTAAGTCTAGATTTCTTACCCTGGTTAAGATATGTCTGTAAACAAATGTGATTTAAAATGCTGACAAGTCAACAAGGTCACTCTTAAGATGAAACTGAAGTACAGAAGGATGTGCAGAATAAACAGATGTACTGAAGACCTTCCTTGAAACTTTTGCAGCCAAGACATGAAAGTCTTCTAGAAAACTTCTCAGGTTTTTGATATAAGGCAGATACGAACAGCAAAACACATTATTTAGGATGAAAAACATGTCTAATGTTGGCGGTCTAACTCTTGAGATCTCTTGGATTGTTCTTCACTATATTAAACTTCATTACAGGCATCTTGATGAATCTTCACCTCAAGGCAGATGGAGAAAGCGGATTACAAAGGAGACCAACTGAGTAATTTGAGGTCACAAAACAAGACTATTAGAGAACAGAAACCATGGATCTGGAGCTTGCTGCTCTAATCCTTATGAAAAATTCACCTCAGGATATTAGATTATTGAGGTACCCAAGGTACAAAAAGGTTATGGTAGATCTAGAGCAACCATTTAGGTGGTAATATGACAAAAGTGCTACATTTCATCAGCAATAAATTGCCAGAACATGCAGTGAATCTAGTCAGATAAAGTTCTTTTACCTGGACCTACATCTCATTATCCTGAACAGAAAAGCAGAGAAGAGGGAGAAACAAGCATGCCCAAGTAATACAGGCAAAACACAACCTCCATGCAACATATGACTCCTGGATTTCTTTGTCCCTCAATCACATTAACAACTGCATTTTGTCATCCACTAAGACCTACAAATTTGCAGGGCACAGCTGTGATTTTGAAAATCTGTGGCCACCACGGACACTTGGACTTTGTGATTACTGTTCATCATGCCCTTCTGGCCTCGTACTGCTGACAAAATGATGCCTGTAATGCAGCCTGCAGGAGTTGGGCCATTTCAACAGATAGCGTGATACTCTCTTACTATTACCAGCCCATAGGAAAACCCTTAAGACTATATATGAAATAGTGATAGAAGACTGCAAAATCCAACACAGTTTCATTGCAGCCAGGGTGTGAGTAGAATCACCTGCTACTTAAAAAAGGAAGACTGTGCATAGAAATTAATAAAACATTAAATACACATAGAATAGAATCATTTAGGCTGGACAAGACCTTTAAGATCATCAAGTCCAACACAGCAGGTAATCAAATGACTAAAGCAGTTTTGAAGGGCACTATATTATTATTATGTTGCTGTTGTTGTTGTTGTTATTGGCAGGTGGTAGTAAAGTATCTGCTCCTAAACTTGTGTCTCTCAGTTGGAAACACAACATGCAGTTCTTGTGCCGCAAGGCTGAATTAAACTACATTTTAAATTCTATGCCCAGGTAAAAAAACTTCTTACTAAACTTTATGGGCAAAAGAAAAGAATACTTATACCTTATTAATTTTCATATTTCTGACTCAAAAAAGAAATGCTAAAAAGCCTATGATCTGTCAAGCAATCCAGATCTACGTTGTTCATGTCCAAGTTATCCAGCACCTGTAATAGGACTGATCTCTGGTTTTTTATGTTAAACCACTGATCAATGCAGCAGAACGATCTTGGCCACTCACCTTTTGGGAGGGCAGAACATAATGTTACCCGGGATCCTACCTTTTTGTATACGAAAGGCCCTGGCAGGAAAACCTGGCAAGCCCATAATTTTTTTTTTTCTAACGCTTGAAAGACCTTAAATGCTAGAGGGTGTACTTTGAAAACCCTTATATAACCCGTGACGCTTCGACAATGGGGCTTTTCTGTGCTCTGAATAACCCAGCAAGCAGTCCGGGAGCAGGGAGCTGGTGCGGGCGGCAGACAGGCTGCAAACAGCACTGGAAGAGGAACCGCACATCTGGCCAACTTCTGGGTTCAAAAAGACAGGAAAAAAGCTGCACGTCTGCAACCGGCAGGAAAAAGGGAATGAGAATCAAATCCCCAGCATGGTCTTGTCCAAAAAAAAAGAAAAAAAAACGAACACAACCTCTCTGTCTGACACAGCTCACTGAGCTGCCTCTAAGCCAGCACAGCGTAATTGACTATAACTTTAATTAAATTCTCCTTAGCCTAAGACTTGGGGTTTGGTACTGTCCCACACCCCTCCTGTGCTCAGCAGGATGATATTTTTGCATTAGCTGTCACATCTTTAATAAACGCCTGCTCCTCCCTACTAATGTAACCAGCATTTCAGCACGACGTCGCTGTGGCTCAGTGCGTATAGAGTGGCCATTCCGAAAACTGGATTCAACAACCTTTTCTCTCCAGAAGTACAAAACAGGTAAAATCCCTCAGGAGGAGAAAGAAAACCAAAACCCATACCCCAGCACCCCGAGACAAATCAGACAAGTATCATAAATGAGCAGCTCCTGCAACGTAGGTATTTATCCACCGAGAACTATAAGGAAACCAAACGAGCTATTAATTTGCGAAGGTCACTGAGCAACCATCAGATAACAGGATTCAGTCACTACTGACATGGACTGAATTTCAAACACCAGTGGAAGGCTTTATTTTTGTTTCTTGAATTTCATGATCAAACCACCAAATGCTCTCAAGGTTTCTGGCGTGACAAGAACTGACCAGGGGATACGTTTCGGGTTAGGGGACATGAGGTCTACAGTAAATTAAAGGGAAAATCTAAAGCCTGTACCATAATAACATACCTTTTCTTGGGGTAAAAGTTTTCATCTTCTAGGGCTGCTAAATTAGCGCTGTTTGCAAGCATAAATACCCAAGCACCCTTTAGTCCAAGTCCGCTACTCAATCGGGCTTTGCATTCACCCTCACAAGTCTTCTGGAAATGAGGTTGGGGCAATGCACCATCCTCGTAACACCCGAATTTCTTTTTTTGACAGACCCTCCCAAAACAGCCATGGTCACCAGCACAGTAGGATTCACATGAAGAAAAAACCAATTGCCAGCTGTCAGTAAAAGCAGATTTGATGGATTAATGGAGAGAGGAATATAAATGGAATAGAGCTGTGAGTTTTACCCAAGAGGGCATCTGAAGAGTGTATTTACCTGCTGCAACTGCAGACAGTCCTGCTTATTTCCAAGTTTCTCTCATTAGCATTTTTACAAGGTAAAGGTCTGTTTTCAGGAGATGCAATTTTCAAACTATTACTTTGTAATCGCTAAAAAGGGAAAAGAGGGAAGGAAAAAACCAACCCAGAGATCATTCCACCACTGGCATTGGGTCTGCCCAGTAATGAGCCCAAGTGCCTTGAACAGAACAGGAAGCATCTGGTTCTTCTGCAAAGTCCCAGGAGCCGCAAGCATCAGCCAAAAGAGAAGGAGAAGGGAGACTCTGCCTCCTGGTTTGCAGGCACCGCACCACCAGTGGCCTTACCTGCTCCCATAAAAGCTGTAGCTGGAGCGCCTGCTGCTACGTGGGCTTCTGCAGTCTGGTACTTCAAGGGCAAAGGCATAAAATGAGGATTAGAAAAAGAAAATAAAAGTTGTGCAGCTAACTTTTGGCACATACTGCTTCACTCGTGCATACACTGTATTCCTTCCCCCTCTCCCTCGCTGGTCTTTTTTTTATTTAGACTATGGGTGCTCTGAAGAAGGGACGCTCCTCCCTATATTTGGATGTTGGCACCCCAACCTTCACTGGTTTTTTTAGGAGCGGACAGTAACCCAACCAGGACAGGCCACGCTGCCAAACAGGGTCAGAAGTTAGGAAGCAGATAGGCTAGTGAGTCTCTCTAAAGGGCTTACTCATTAATTAAGGGATGTTACTAAACAACAAAAACAAACTAGTCCAAGCCAGTGAGAGCTTGCAAATAAATAAGTAACACACTTTGTTTACAAGCTTAAAGATTATTACATTCAACTGGCTGAGAAGATGGGAAGAGGCTGGCATAGGCAGTGGGAAGCCTTGATTTAAAAGATCATCACATTTTTATCCTGTTTTGCATCTTTTTTCTTTCAAGTTATGTCTTTCTTTCTCAAAGAAAGTTATCTAACAGTGAGCATTGAATTACCAAAATATACTGACATGCAGCTACATACTGTGACATTACATTTGGTACATTTCTCCTTGTAAGAAGATAAACAGATATAGGATAAATATTCCAATTATTAAAAATCATTATTTTCTACATATTATTATTTTATAAATTATTGCTAAATACTAAAATTCATTATTTGTGTCACTCTCTGCTTGGATGGCAATGAGGACCCAATGACAAATGGAAAAGCAGGGCTTTACGTAGTGTCTGATTAATGTATGGTTTCTATGCCAGCAACTGCCACCACTTCAGCAGTTTGAGTTTCCTTAACACTTCTGCAGAAAGCACACACTGCCAATTTTGGGGAGTCTTATTTTAATTCTGTGTTTTCAACAGAGGCTCAACTAAAATAAGAAAAAAATCCTGTTCCAATTAAACAAAGAGCAATTTTTTGCAACCAGCCTCTGCCCGCACCTGGCCTCCACAGAGGCCATCCTGCTCCTGGCCCTGTATCTCCTCCCCCTCCCTCCAGTTAGATTAAGAGATTAATTAAAAAACTGAAGTTACAGGAGGCTCGAAGCAAATGCCCTTAAAGTCATTGAACCTGGGGTTGCACTGGAAATCGGCTGGAAAGTC
Organism: Egretta garzetta; assembly: GCF_000687185.1. Lineage (NCBI taxonomy): Eukaryota > Metazoa > Chordata > Aves > Pelecaniformes > Ardeidae > Egretta > Egretta garzetta. The sequence continues at coordinate 1,377,487 of NW_009259239.1, read as the reverse complement.
AAAGCAGTCAGCAGCTCCCACGACCTGGTCCCTGCTCGGGGGGCTGCCATGAGCCTGTTGAAGGACTTCCCCTCAGCTCAGATCCCTCCAACTCCATCCTTGTCCCCCGTGAAATTCAGACACAGAGAGGGAAATTATGCCGTGCAAGTCAATGAATTTAAGAGCAGCATCTTCTCGGTGTAATTCAGATGCTCTAATACAGCTGAAGGACAAACGCGCCGCCACTTCACCGGGGAACGGGGCTGTGTCGGGGTGTAAGGATCTGGTCAGAGACAGAAGGGCTGAGCTGGGGAATCACTGACAGAAGTACATCAGGGAGTCACAGACGACTGCTAAAACCTGCCCATGTCCCTTACGCTGTGGCCACTGAAGTTATTCCAGGGTTGAAGTGAAAAGACGCATTATTTCTAGCATGTCTATCAAACAGCGCTGGCAGCAGTTCTTCGCAGGAGAGTCAAATTCACTCATCGACTCTCAATCCCCCCTGCTTTCCCTCTGCCGGAGTCTCTGGTGTTTCAGCTCTTCACAGAGATGCTATCTGCCTCCCAGTCCTAAACTGGACAAAAAGTCTTTCAAGGTTATTTTAAACCAATCTGGATGGTCATCAAGATGGTCCCGTAAGGGATTACTGAGGAGATTAACATTAGCTATTACAACTCAGTGAAGAAATCTAAACGTGATAGTGGAAGAGGCTCAGAGACCATCAGCTCAATGCTCAGGGACTGCAAGAGAGAGAAATGCATTGATAGTACGCTCACATCTCCAACACTGCATTCACTCTTGGTCACCCCATCTCAGGAAGGATTTGGAAAAACAAGAAAAGGCACTGAGAAGGATAAAAAGGATGTCTGTAATTGTGTGCCAGCTTCCAGACATATCAGGAGACTAAATACACCAGGACATGTTGAAAAAATGTGTTTGATGATAGAAATGACAGAGAAAACAATGAGTATTCATCATTTTTCCTACCAGAGAACTAATGAGCATGCTGTGAAATTATCAGCCAGGCAGCTTAAAAGAGAAGATTTTTTCCACATAATACATTTGCTTGTTGCAAGATATTGCAGGCATCGTTTTGGGTATTCCTGGGCTTAAAGAAAAAAACTTCAAACAAATCCATGGGGGTTAGATGGGTGCTGGCTATGACATGCAGCGGCTGGGGTACAAAGCCTGGCTCCTGAAGTCCCAAGCTTGCTGACTGCCCGGAGGTAGAAGGGGATACAGCAGGAAGGACCACCTCATTCGCAGGCAGATTTTTATACTTTTCCCCCTAAATACCAGCTTACGGGCAAGTGTAAGAGAGAGGATCCTGGGGTGGCAGACATCCAGCCGTATATGTACGGATGTTCATGTCCACGCACAGGAACAAACCTGGAGCACTGTTGACCTATGGGTGATCCCAGCCCAGGGGGAGCTGCAGGAGGAGGACACCTTCACTATCACTTTGGAAAGCAGCTCGCTCATCAGCAGCAGCCCTGAACACGTCCTACACATCGCCAGCACAAGTCCTTCAGAAAGGGTCCAGCAGCTGGAGGTGTGCTCACCACCAGCCCAGACCAGGGGTGAAGCCCTCACTCATTGATGTCCTCCAGGGATGCTTGCCAACTGCTGTCCCCCCCAGAAAGACTTCAAAGCTGCAGGAGGAGGTCTCCCATCCCACAAGGACCTATGCTTTTGTGGCCTGACCCAGCCACCATTTTCTGGATTCATACCAGGCAAGGTCCCCAACCTCTGTCTCTAGCTCGAGGCAGCACAGCAGGAAAAGCAGCCTGGCACGCAGCAGTCAAGTCCTTCTCCTTCTTAGCCAAGGTAGGAAGAAAAAGAGTTAAAGGTGGGAGGGCATGGTGAGAGGAGGGACTCAGGAAGCCAGGCTGGAAAAAGATCGAAGGCTTGCTGTGATAACTTGGGGAAACAGGATGTCGCAAGGAGGCCAAATGCCCACGCTGTTCCCACACCCTGACGCGATGCTGTCCAGGCTCCCGCGCCCCCCTGAGGTTTGTCTTTATTTTTAGCAAGTGCAAAAAAATCCCTAAGGCAACACTGTACCGACAAATATAAATGACTCAGCTGGAGATAGACTGGCTGCGTAAGCCCCAAGACTAATTTTCTCTCTCGCTTTCCCCCTCTCCAAGGTAATCTCATACCTTCACAATAATGAGATCAAGACAAAATACATCTCTGGTCTGTCTGCTGGGCTGGGTCAACAAACCACTTTGCATCTCCCAGCAGCATCAAAAACTACTGCAAGGCAGGGCATTTTTCTCTTAGTCCATCTACAGCCTTAAATAAGCCTTTGTTACTTCGAGTAACAAAAAAGTACTGACAAAATCAATCACACCAGTCCTGCAATTAATATTCTCCTAGCCACCATAAAGATGACTGAAATACCAATACCCACAGAAAGATGGGGTACTTCCCAAAAGAAGCTTTTCTTGAGTAAATAGAGGAAGTTTGCAAAAGCCCAACTGTTCAAAACTTGCTTCAGTTTAAGAGCTGCACAAATAAGGAAGAGTCTCACGAGGTCTTTCGATTAGAAGTTCAGAGCACTCAACCTTCCAAGGAATTGGGGTGTCACGTTCCCAAGAGTCCATTAGGAGGCCAAAAGAAAAAAAACTTACAAAATCCTATTCACCAGCAAAGGTACCTACCTGAAGAGTGCAAATGTTCTCACACAGTTACAATCTTACTTATTTGTCTCCTAACCATCCAAACGAAAACCAAAATGCTTCAAAATCTATAGGCATAAATCCAATTCCATACATTGCTTACGTTTGCATATTTGTAACAAGAACAAAATGAGTTTTTCTTCTGAAGACTTGTCCAAAGAAACCTGAAGTCAATGAGGAGACTCCTTTCTACGTACCAAATAAGAAGGCATTGGGTTAGGTTACCTGATTAAGACTCAAGAAAACACATATACTCTCTTTTATTTTTTCATCTCCTACAGTCTTAGTGCATTCAAAGGAATCTAACTGATCTTCTAAAGATGCAACCAAAAAATCTTTCTTAGAGCAAAAAAAGCATGCTAGCACTGACCGTACTTCAAGTTCCCATTGAACTGAACCATAGTATTTGTTCCCTTGCAATTGAAGAAAGAATAATTTCATTATTAATAATCCAGTGGATGCAAGGCTTTGCCAGAACTTCTGCCAACTTCATTTCTCACTTCCATTTTCTACCAGAGAACCCCAATATGCTTTACTGCCATTAAAAACAATATTTTTGAAAGCCACTGCTGATTTTAACAAGGGGCAAATTGCTGTTGCTCAGCTTCAATGATGTTAAACTGTGCACAGAAATGCACAAACACCCGGATGCACAACTTTGGCCTTCAGTTAATACCGCCTTTGTAATATGCTGCTTTGATGGAGATAGTCTCCCCATTTTTTTCAGCAACTGAGATACTGGGGGGGGGGGGGGGGGGGAAGAGTAGAAAATACCACTTCTCTGAATACAAGGACAGTTTTCTTAGCCAGCTTGTAACAGACTCAATCCTCAAGCATGGGCATATATACCTTAAACTGCACTTTCTGTAGGTTTGTGAAAGGCAGAGATAACTACACGTTTAGTGTGAAGCAAATATGGAACAGAAATAGCAAGAAAATTCATGGCTTAAAGTGGAGGGCCAAAATAGTAGGTGTTTTACACAGTTCAACCTCTGAGTAAAAAACACCCCAACAGCTCCAATCCATTTGTGCAAACAACTTGCCCAAACTCCAGAGGCCGCTTAATCATGTCTGAGTGCTGAAGAGGCGATGAAGGCTCGCTGTGATGAGGGTGTCGCACCAGGCAACGCACAGGAGAGGGAACCAGAAAAAAATACAAACAGTGGTGACCCAGAAGACATGTTTGCCCAGAAAATGGAAACAGAGCTGGGCTCCTCTTGCCTATGGATGAAGGCTCGCTTCATAGATGCAGACAGACCAAATGATGGAGAGCGGTGTGCGAGCCCTTGCCACCAAACTCGCTGGGCATCAGCCTCATACATTTTGCAAAGAACGTGCTCTGGCTCCTTTTTTTTCTACACTGTTTCCTGTTCACCCTCTCTGCTGCTTTGGTTTGTGAAGCCAAAACCTCTGATCAAGCACCAGATTAAGAGAATACACATTAGAAAACAAAGAACAAAGCTGCCATTTCACATACATGCGTAATACCGATCAGCTAAAAGGGTTTACGGGGCAGATATGGTCCCCCCAGGCTACCCGTATCCGTAATGAATTCTTTACTAAATCTGTAAGCCACAACAGGATGGATCATAGATATTTAAACAGCAAAACTAATTAACTAAACATAACTACTTCCTTTGAAGCTTTAGTAGATGGTAAAAATTTCCATTTACCTATTTTTATGTGTGAATTGGAAACATTTGTGAAACTCTGTATTCTTCTGTCATGGAAATTAAGAACAGTATTGCATAAATCATCAGAAATCCTGAACTAAAGTCAGGGCCGCTAGCTCCACTGCTCTGCTCTGGCAGGTCCCCTGGATTAGATGGCAGATGACTTCTCATCTCTAATTTCTACTGGGTTTGGAGTTGTGTTTTTTACTTTCTCAGAGATGCTTCTCTGTATAAAGAATATATTTACCCCCTCTCCACCTGCACCTTCATTTAAGGAGGAGATTTCTAAATTTATCAGCAGGAGTAAGCATCAATATTTACAAAGATTTCAATATTGGACATGTTTATCACCATATCTGTTAAGCTTGCTCACCCCAAAACTGGAAGATTCCAATTGCTATGGCACACAGAACTGTACTTTCTGAGGTCCATGCTGTTCCTCCAGGAACATTACTGGTGTAAAGAGGGCTTACACTTTTGCTGAAGTAACTTAGGACAGACTAATGCCTTAATTCCTTTCCTGATTCAGCTTGCTTAATTTCAAGACAATTTAGAAAAATGTTTTGAGTCTCAAACTCACATTTTGCACCTCCTGCTGCCTTCATTGTGGCAACAAAGATGCCAAATCCTCCCACCTCCTCTGTCCTGTGCAAAGCTCCGAAGCACTGAACTTGCAATAGCTTTATCCTCCCTGAGCTGCTGAGAAAGGTGTAGCTGAGACCTGGGTTTGCCCCCACTAAAGCTGAGGCCTGGGTTTGCCTCACCACTAAAACTAGGCGAGGAGTTTCTGTAACTAATGAGCCAAGTTCACAAGCCAAGAAAGGCTTTGCCGAAGAGCTGCTCCTGCTCCAGCAAAGGCCACAGAACCCAGTCAGCCAAGTCGCTTTTCAGGGAGGGTGCAAACTCAGGAAAGCAAAGAAACAAAATTTGTATCAAAAGTGTGCCCTAGGCACCAAGACCAGAGCTAGCTTAAAGAGGGGGGGAAAAAGAAAGAAAAAAATCGAAGTTCAAGGGGGAAGGAGAGCTGACAGATAAATGCTTGTGAGGTCTAGAGAAATTAGCCTGCAGAGCCAGGTGGAAGAGCTTGGAAGAGCAAGAACAACTACAGGAATACACGTAGAGATGCAGCGTCAAAGATTTGATGCTCACATGCAAAAGAAAAGGAAAAAAAAATGTTATCCTTATGGGTGCATCAAGCACAACCCTACAGCCTGGTCCTCCACCTTCGACCTTGTGCCATGCTCTCCATCCTGGTGTCACCGGCACCACCCCACAGCATCTCTGAACAAAAGGGACGCTGGCAGCTCACCCCAGGCACTGGGGACCGGGGAGAGGAGGAGGCAAGGGGAGAGAGGGGGTGATTTTAGTGTATCAAGTGTTAAGATAAACTGACACAGTGCCACCCTTCATCTGCTCTACACCCAAAGCTCCCTGAAGGTTTTCTGACTGCCTCCACCGTGTACTTTTCTCGTGGGCACTCGGCCTAACACTCTTTAGGGATATTTAAAAGGTAACCTGAGGCCCAGGAACTCATAGCCATGCTGATCTCCAGGCTGGAGAAAACCTCAGAAAAGGGCCAGTTCCTCGCTGAGGCCGTCTCTGAAAAGGGCTGATGCAGTTCAGTCCTCTCCTGAAGGGGATGCTTTTGTGTGTATTTATCAAAAGCCATGACAAAATAGCAGGGGAAAGGACACAAGAGGTGCCAGAGTCCGTCTGCCCACACCGTGAGTTTGGAGAGATGCCATCTGGGCTATTGGCAGCGAGGGGTTTCCACGGCTTCCCCATTCTATCGCTTTTTAATCACGTCTATTAACTCAAATAATGCCAAAAAAGGAGTTAGTCACTGTTTCAGACACAACGCTTCCTATTTCTCATTATTTCCCAGAATTTGAAAGTTTCAGATAAACTGATATTATGCTAAAACATATCACTTCAGGGGAAAGAAATAAAAAACCACCAAACCAGAACAATGTCTTAGAACGTGAAGGCTGCTGCCACCGAAAGCAAGGGCTTCAGTGGCTGCTCGCAAACCACGTTTTCCAGCTGCAGGCTGAAACCAGTTAGCGTGCAACCGTGCTTTCTCTAGCAGGTTTAAGAAGTGCCAGGCCAACTTCTTGGTCCTAGCCATGAATTACTGCTTTGCCACCCCCTCTGCTGTGCTGATGGCACTATATTGGGGAAGAAACTATAAAAAGGATCATATCAACCCTCCCAAGATTAAGTGACGCAGTCAGGTGCCATCCAGTAACTCTGACCATAAAGTGAGTGGGGACAGGGCCAGCAAAGGGATCAGAAGAGATGCTCGGGTAGGGAATCTTTGTCACCCTGTTGATGGAACAACATGAAAACACACTCCTCGTGTTCAGCTGTGTGAATCCACTCCCTGCCTGCCTGCAAAAACACCAATATTCGTGTAAGGGAGAGCTGAGGGCTGCATGGCCAGTGCAACAGCCCCAGTTAATTGCTGGTTTAATTCCCTGAAACTGACCCCTAGAAACTTGGATAAACGCCTGAGCCATGCAAAAAAAAAAGTCAGGAACACACAGCTAGGAGTGGAAGGAGGTCAGCGCCACAGTAGCAACTATTTAGAAAAGTTTTAAGCATAGCGCAACCACACCCCAAATTCTCCAATGTGCATTAACACACCCCAGATCAATACATCGAAATCTCTAGGTCATGCAAAATTGCACTTCCTTGCTGCAGCACTGAATCTCCTGGAAGAGCTGGAGCAAGGACTTGAAAAGCATCCTCACACTAAGAAATAAGTTTTCAGTCCTGAACAAGAAAGATATAAAGCCATCCCGTGGGCATGAGGCAGTCAGTCTTGCAATCAAACCTAAGGGTCACTACCCCTTTGCAAAATCTGAGAAGTGAGTCAAGTTCCCAAGATCCTTTCAGCGCTGCCAGAGCCTGCTAATCCCAACATTTTCTGGGTTTTTTCCTCATATCTTTGCAACATTTCACAATTTTCTAATTTAGCTAAAGAAGATAAACTTCTAACAATTCTGTTGATTTTTTTTTTTAAATAAAATATTTTTTCCAAGAAAGGAAGTCTTCAAGCATTCCAACACCTGGTAGTCTGAGTAGCACTGCAAGATTAATTAATATGTTAGAAGAGCATGCAACAGAGCAAATTACTGGTAGAGGTGCAAAGAACCAGCAGATTTAGGTTGGAGTCACCAAGACTGGGAAGGAAGAAGGCATAAACAACAGAAGTGATAAGCAACAGGTTGAAAAAATTAAATTGGTTACTAATGGGACAGGGACTGAATACATAAGGGAATAGTATATTAAAAAAGTCTTACATAAATAAACTACAGCATTTGGAAAGGTTGCAGAGCTCACAAAGCAAGTCAGACAGCTATAGCTATGTGAAATGGGTAGGGAAGTCGATGTAATTAAATGGCCTCAAGGCAGAGCAAATACAGCGTGGCCGGGTTTAGCACAGAACAAGTCATCTAGTTCTAAGACACATGCAAGCACTAAAAAAAATCACAGGAGTCCCACACTTAATGTGTGACCAGCTGCACAGTATAAGTAAACCTGCTGCACTTCTGATCCCCTTCTTGCCTTAATCCAAATCAACTTCGAAACATGCACAACTCTGCTGAGTCTGTGCTTTGCTCCTGCGCACCACAAGACTCGGCTGTCCCTCTGCCCACCCTTTGGGGGTAGTGGGGGGTGTCTAATTTTCCGGCTCTTGCTCCTCACTTCAACTGTAAGATCACCCGTCCTGCTATCAAATCAACCCAGCCTTTGTTCAGGACAGGTACTTTTAACTTCCGCAGAATTTCCCACTCCCACACACCATCCAGGAGACAGCCTGTATTGAAGATTTGTATCAATCCTCTACGCGGCAACACAAGGTTATATAAAAGCTGGGATATGCAGAATACAAAGCAGGTAAGAAGCACACTCCAACTTGGAGGTGACACAATTAACACTGGAAATTTAAGATTGTCACATAGAAGTTTAGCGCCTTCTGAAAAAAAAAGGGGTTGTTTTTTTCTCAACTGCGGCACAATTTGCAACACTAAGAGAGATCCTGGCCCTGCTCCATCACTGAGTGTTTGAAGTTGGTTTCA
>NW_009259239.1:1356313-1369040 GCF_000687185.1 Egretta garzetta | reverse complement strand
TTGACAATAACAAGACAAGCCTCAGCACGATGGGTGCAGTTTCACAACGGTTTTACACAGATCTTAAAGATAAGCTGTCCCCCAAAAGGGACTCAAGCTTTGCCTGACCTGGCTGCCACCCAGGCAGATGACTTGGGGACCTGGAGCACCCCAAAGTGCAGCATGGCCACAGGGGAACTGTTGAGCCCAGGCTGTGGTTTCACAACACGTTGGCTTCAGCAACGAAACCACCTCACTGGGTTCCTCCTCTGGCCTCGGCACTTCTCCTGCCTCGTGCCAGAGTCCACAGCTCCACTTTGCTGGCACAATCGCTTTCAATTCTGCTCTGTAATCTCCATCACCAGAAAACCAAGCACTGGAGATGACATCTTTTCTGGAGCATCCTTTAGCCCATGTAATTTTAAAATAATCTGCTTCTGGCATGGCACTGCATAGTAAAATCAGTGCAACCATGAAGAGGTTCACTGAAGTACAGGGATGGGCTTTTCTTATGGAAGGTTCTTGCCAAGGCCAACATACAACGCAATTACACGCTAATAGTCTCAAACAGCAGATATGCTTTTTTTATATTACTTGTGACGAAGATATGTAGCACTTTCTGCTCTTCGGGTTGTATCCTGCTATGCACAAATTCTGCATTTCTCTCGAAATCCCAATTCTGGAGACCTGCGTAACTGAGTAAGAACTAAGAAATAAAGAACTGTCCTTGGGTTGCAAAGAAAAAGCTGGAAAAACATGATAAGAGAGGGATCTAAGTCACATAACTTTAATCACCAGAGAGGTGCAACTGGAAGCCAAGCTAGTATCCCTATAGTAAGTGAGGAGGGAGAGTGGCACCTCCCAAGGACCACTCAGCCTGTTTCTCTCTCTGCTGTCCATCCTGAGACTAGGGATGCTCAGCCTAGCCTAAATGCCTGATGCAAGAGGAATCCTCTCTAAAGGTCTGAACATTCCCAAGAAAGGGGAAAACAAAAGCCAAACCACAAGCACCTTTCTCTGCCTATTGCCTTCTAACGCTCAGAATTAGAAATTAAGGTTTTGGGGATGGCAAGGTCACTATGCAATGAGTAAAAAAAGCACAGTGTAAAGCCAGCAAAAGGAAGCACTCAAAGATACAAGCAAGTCCATTTTATAAATTAAAAAAAAAAAAAAAGAGGAAAAGAGAGAATTATTTAACCTTTCAACCAAAAGCCCAAACCAATTAGATAATAATCCTTTAAGAGCAAAGGCTGTATCCCATACATTACCCCTCAAAACAAAATCAAATGCCATTTTACAGCTTGACAAGAGCCTAGATGAAGCTTTCATTTCACGTGGCCTCTAGCTCTGCATCCTTGTTAAAACCCATTCCCTGTTGGCATATCTCACAATTACTCAAGAACATAAAAAATTCAGGAGGTAAAGGGCTCTTTTCTGCACTCTCTGAGTGCTAAAACAATGACATCCCCTTCATAGCTCCTTTAAAAAAAATTAAGCCATTACTATGATAGTTTTTGATAGCAAATTCTACCTAGAAGCCCAGGCTGTGGTCTGGCTGCAGGATGCTCCCGGGGAGCCCAGCAAGGTCTGAAACTACAGAGGAGACAGATTTCCCTGACTGTTGGGGATGCTATCAGCAGGGCATTTTCCATTCTGCCCCATGGGATATAATAAATACCAGTGGGTGATGACAGCATGCTGGCCACAGTCCAGTCTCACACCATGCTGGCTCAGTGCTCCGCTGCCCTGGAGGGAAGACCACGGCCAGGACCCCTCACACCAAGGCGTCAAGAACTCATTTCCCCGCTGTTGTTACCTCTACAGCACAAACATCAGAAACCACGACCCAGAAGCAAACATGCCAGCTAACTAGGCCTGAAAAGACATGTATCGCTTGGCTTTATTTGCTGAAGCTCAGCCCAGACCACAGCCACTGAGAAGCAGAGAAGGATCAGTTGCTAACAAGCGAGCTAGAGGACCAAAGAAGGGACTTTGCCTCCAGCACAAAGTTTCAGCACTCGATTTCTAATCAGTGTTACTAGACATTTACAACACTGCCTTTCCTGGCAGCTAGCTGCTGGGCCCACCTCTCACAGCCCATCACCACTGCTGCAAATTAAAAAACAGAGAACGTTTGGAGGTGACGTACATGTTTCCTGTGGGCCCCAGCTTCACGGCTGCTCACGTCCCAAGCCTGGTTCCATCTCATCAACTGAGGTAGAAGGGTCTGGAGCACAACTAGCAAATACAGAAATCAGACCACACTCCCTACACAGTGTGTAGGGTGTGAAAAGCATTGACCCTGGTGGTGGAAACACTCCAGGCTTTGCTACAGATAGTTTCAGCCCAGTTAACCTCTCCAGCTTACAATGTGCCAGGTTAAGTGGTGAGGACCGGCAATCCCAGCTGATGCAGCAGGTGAGCAGAGGTCTGGGTAGCAACAGCTCTTAAGTGTCTTCATCCTCCTCCTCTGATGGGTAATTGAGCTAAAGCCAAAGTAGCCATACCAACAACACTGGCAGAGCCCAAAGCTACAGTCCCAGATATCCCACCTCTCTGCTGCTGAAGGTGAGAGGTGCTGCAAGCTACAGCACGCTCAGGAGAAACTGTGAATAGCTCTCGGGCCCTGGGAAGTACCTTAAGTTGAACAGAGTTTACTTAGGACTAGTAAAAATACCGAGCACTTCAGTGGTATCAGTGTAAGGCACCATACAAAGGAGAAGGGCAGAATCAGACTCTTGACATCAACTCCAGGTCTCCTCCTAAATTTCACGAGGGCACACCTTCTGGGGTAACAAAAAAGGCAGAAATTATTACCATTTTTTGTCACAGAATCAATTGTTTAGGTTGGAAAGGACCTTTGAGATCACTCACTCAAGCCATAAACCTAGCACTGCCAAGTCTACCACTAAACAATGTCCCCAGGCGCCACGTCTACCTGTCTTTTAAATACCTCCAGGGATGGGGACTCAACCACTTCCCTGGGCAGCCCGTTCCAATGCTTGACAGCCCTTTCAAGTGAAGAATTTTTTCCTAATATCCAATCTAAAGCTCCCCTGGTGCAACTTGAGGCCGTTCCCATTCATCCTACTAAGTCATTGCTAACTTGTTCCCGCAAGAGATATTCCTACTAAACGCTTGAAGACTTAAGTAGCCAAAAAAGAAACAACCAGCAGGGACTTTGCTGGGCACCACTGCCCCTCTGCACCACTTGATGCTCCAGGGCAGCAAAGCAGCTCTGAGCTTCCAACCAGAGGAGAAAACCTCTGCCAAGGAAGCAGCTTGGGCAATCTTGTGACACAGCTGCTGTCATCATATGGCCGATGTTAAACTTTGGCTTATAAAGATTGGAACTGTTTAACTGCCTGCTCGACGGTTCGCTCTGCAGTGGCCTTTTAAGGGGGACACAGAGGACGCACTTGTCTCTCTCCTGCTGACGGACAAGACGCAAAAAGCCAGTTGCGCTGGGTCAGAACCCGTTTTGCCCATTCCCTCTGAAAGAAGAGGGACGTTTGTGCTGGCGACACAAAGGCCGATCTGTTCAGAGCTGGCCTCAGTCCCCCTGCCTGGCTCCCATCGCTGGCCTGACGCAGGCTGGCGTCGAAGGGGGAAGGGTGGAAAACACAAGTGCTGTCCCATTGCCCCAAAGACTGTTCCTAGCAAATGTCATTATTTCAAAATGCTGCACTTTGAGAATACTCGTGTGGAGCACTCATGAAAGTCTGAACTGTGTAAATTGGAGTTTAATTTGTATATTCAATGTTGCCGCTCTTTAAAAAGAAGTTAAACATGGCCACATTTTTTCCAGTGGAAAAAGCTATGATGATGTGCAAAATGGTACTTCTCTCCTTGGCAATCGCTACCATTTACTTGTTTGTTTTGGTGCAGAGTACATTGGGAGGGAGGAATGATAATAAACATGAACACTTTTCTCCTCACCTTCAACAGTGACAGGCTTCACAGCAAGCAGCTTTATATAGTGCAATCTGCACTTGTATGCCCACAGCAGAAGAAAAACAAAATCATGGGTCTTCATTTTGCATAGCCTTACCCAAACTTAGCTTCAATGAAATATATTAAGACATGTGATGTATGCAGAAGACAGATGGATCTATATACTTACAGGACTGGGGGCATAGAGAGAGAAGCCTACACACACAAAACTTCAGCCTGAGCACACACATTGCAGAGAACTGGACAGGGCGTTCTGCCGGTCCTTGCTCCCTGCCCACGCCACTTCAGCCTGCGAAGTGGAATATTTTCATATATTGTTATTTTCCTATTATTGTTATTATGCAAAATTTATTTAAAGGCTGAAGAGACAGCGTGACCTCATTTTGCTCTGCAAGCACTTTCAGGGAGCGCCTGTGCGTAGGAGCTGTGGATCCAGCCTGGCAGCCGCGAGGAAGGCTGGCCCCAGGGGGGCTGCCCGTGCCCCTTGGGGCTCAGCCCCCTCCGCCACCTCCCATCCCAAACAGGGACATGGTAGGAGGTGGTTCTGGGACAAAAGCAAGCCTCCCCCCTGGAGTAAGCTGAGGCTGACGGGCCCTCTTCAGCCTCCTTGGCCACTGCAGCTCATACAGATCTTCAGCAGTACGATGCAGGGGGCTCACGCTGCACCAGGGGGGGCCTTTAGCCAGAACTGAACCCCAGAGGAGCTGATGCCAGGGGCACCGCAGCCTGTTGAATTAGACTAACATTATTCTTCTCCTAGCATTTATCAAGGAAATAATGTTCAAAAAGCATGGCGTTATCTTTGCAGAGCTGCATCTCACTTGACTCTTCTGGATCAGTTATGCTCCTTTGACTGGGTGCTCCTCATGTAATACTGTAAGAGCCTTCTTTGCAACACTATTCCAAAGCTGTGATTACAGGTTTAAAATTAGGGGTTAGTTTCCACTCACTGTATTTTCTAATGATGCCTGTATTTTAAAGGAGAAAACACAGGGTCTTTGGGTTGCATTCCAGGCCTGGAGACCTCAGGGCTCCTGAGCTAACCCAAATTCTCCCAAGAGCTCAGCCACAAAATGCAGAAGGCTTGCAGTTTAAGTACTGTCTTGTGATGATACCAGTTCTGTCACTTTTCAATCACTCTCAAACTACAGTTGCAACTGTGTACCTCTTTAGAGATAAAAGAAAACCATCAGGTTTGGCTGTTAGCCAGGTGGCCACCAGCAGCTGATGGAGCCTGCCCAGACACAGCGTTCAACCCCAGCAGGGATCTGCCAGCGTTCAGATACACAAAGCAACCAGCTGGGATAAAGTCAGCAAGCTAAGATGTTGATTATGCAATTACTTGTTAAACTACAACTGCAGGTTTTCCTGCATAATCAGGCTGATAAACATCAAACTTTTTCTGATGTTGCCTCGCATCCTAAATGATGCAGTCAGAAGCCAGAAAGGAGGCAAATGACACCCAGCAAAATCAGGGGGGAGAAGAGTGTTGATCTGTTGGGTCAGAGGGAAGACACACAGAGGCTTTGGGCTTGATATGCTCTGCACACCCAGAATATCTCTGATGACTGTCACAGTCTGGCTTTATACACTGCAATGGCACCAAGGTAGCAGCAAACTAATTTCTCCTGAAGAACCATCTATGCATTGACAGTGCTACAAAGAGGGTGGGAGTGCACTTACAAACCTCCCATTCAACAGGAAAGAGGCCAAATTTCTGCTGGGAGCAGCTTTTTGGAGAAAAACATAAGTCTACAAACCAACCTTCACCTGAAACTACATTTTTGTTGTCTCCAAAAACAACAAATGCTTCCTGCTCCCAGTTAAACATTATTTTTAGTGTGTCTCTGCTGTTGCAGAGGTCAGAGCTTTTAGCTCTGAACAAGAAACAGACCTGAAACGTCCTTTGGAAAGCTGTTCATACAGTTCCTGACACTCTGGAATTTACCAGAAACCTTGGAAGTTTGCAGAAGTAACATTTTGATGCTTTCCTAATTTGAGACAAGGACCCAAAGCTCAGGCACAGATCCAACTGCGCTGCATTATTCAACCTCTGTGATTAGCACTGAAGAGTAGGTTAAGAAATAACGATTGTTTAATTAATTAGTATTGCACAAAATGACTGAACTCAGAGACTGACTGCTGCCACAACTATTTTACAATGCTTTTGCTCATCAGGCTCTGGGGGAGCGGGAAGGGAGGGGGGAGAAGCCAAAAGGGTTGTGGAGGGGGAGTATGGAGTCCGGTTTGCTAAGCACGGTAAAGCAGCAAGTCAACACGGAGCCTCACCTGAGATGCTTGTGAGCAGGTCTCTTCAGCCACGTGGGAAGCCAGGGAAGTGAGTCAACACCCAGTAAGGACCAAAGATCTGTCCATACTATTTTAAAGGAGAATATCTCCCCTACGAGGAAAGGCTGAGAGAGTTGGGCTTGTTCAGCCTGAAGAAGAGAAGACTGAGAGGGGATCTCATCAACGCATACAAATATCTTAAGGGCGGAAGTCAAGAGGACGGAAGCAGTCTGTTTGCAGTGGTGTCCAGCGACAGGACTAGGGGCAATGGATGCAAACTGAAACACGAGAGGTTTCAGTTGAATATGAGGAAGAACTTCTTCACTCTGAGGGTGGCAGAGCACTGGAACAGGCTGCCCAGGGAGGTTGTGGAGTCTCCTTCTCTGGAGATATTCAAAGCCCGCCTGGATGAAGTCCTGTGTAGCATGCTCTAGGTGAGCCTGCTTTAGCAGGGGGGTTGGACTAGATGATCTCCTGAGGTCCCTTCCAACCCTTACGATTCTGTGATTCTGTGATTCTGTGTAATGCGGTAGGTATCAGAGACAGGATAAAGCTGCATCAGCATCTTTTTTCCCGTCAGTGATTTATGTCAATATTGCCTGCAAAAAAACATCCTAATCCCACTGACATCAATGGGAAGACTCATGCCAACTTGAATGGGAGGCGGCTTTCGCTCTCCCACCTTCTGCTCCATGTTCACTCTCCTTTCTCAGCACTCTCCAGCAGACAGCAATTCATCCCCACCAGCCTGGCCATCGCCCGCCTGCCACGGGCGGCTCGGCTACAGACAGACGGACACGGACAGTGGGGTCCGTGTGAAGAACACAGACCCTGAGAAAAACCGAAACTGCAAGTGCAGCCTCCTGTGAAGCACTCCAGCAAATGAATCAACCCAGAGGCTCCTTCAGTGCAGGTATAATCAAGACTCTGTTTATTTCCACTTTCATAGAACAATTAACTCAATCCGCATCGCACTGACAACAAACAAATTCTGCCTTGGATATGAGCAAATGCTTGTACAACACACACGCAATGGCGTATGCTACATGCGTGTACCCACTCATACCTTGTGCCCATGTAATATTGCTGGTAGAGACCTGGGCTAGGTCAGCTCGGGAATTAAACAGCTACATTTAAAGGCATCCCCAAATCACCATCAGCCAATGCAACAGTGAACAGAAAGAAAGCAAAGGGAAAAGAAAGAAACGAAATAATGCATTGCATATTCCCCGCCCCCCACCCCTCCCCAAAATAATTTCCCACCCTTTATGGTTTCGTGAACACTTCTTCATTCCTTCATATACATAGTTCTACACCAAGTCTTTCACAGAGCAAAAGCTAAAAAGGTAGTGGGTCAATTTAATTTACAGCTGCACTGAGGAGATATTAAAATTACACCTAGAAGAGCCTATTTTAGGCAAGTTTTAGAGACTCGAGAAGTTTCTTCCTCATTTCCCTCTGTATTCAAGGCTTCTACTGTGAGTTTCACGGAAACAAGGAAGCGTCCCCCAGAACTATGACTAACTGAAAAGACCAAACATCAATGCTTTACAGGAATCCATGTAATATATCACTTGTGACTTCTCCATGGGAAACGCATCTGTCTTGGCTTGTACCAAATATACATCCTTATCCACTTTGTACAATGTGCATATTGATAGAAAAGTAGCAGAACGAAGTGATTCAGAGGAACAGCATGTCTGAAGTTTCCAAAGAACAGAATAAATACCTGCACTTATAGAAATGAACTGTGTATTTTAACAAGATGGGGAAAAACTACTGCATTGAGTTGGTCAAAACTTTTTGGCCATGAAAATTTTCTGTGGATAAATGCGACATGATTGCAAAATTTTTCCATGAGAAGGTACATTGAGTAATTCTCTGCTATTCCACATAGAAAATTCCACTTAGAAAAGTTTTCAAATGCAAGTTCAAATCAGCCTTTTGAAAGCAAACTGCTTTCTTTTTAAATATGAAATGCCATTTCAAATTAAAACATCATAAAGATTGCCATAGAAACTTGTGTGTTTTCAAATCAACCCTTCCTTTCCTCCCTCAAAAACTGAAAGGTATTTGTTCCTCAGTATTTTGTTAATAGAGTGAACCTTGAAACCTTTCTAAGGTCTTAATACTATTTATGCACATAGAAAGCAAGCTCTGGCAGTACATGAGCAAAACCTCAAGCATTAAATACTAACATTTCAAGGTATGCCTAGCAGAAAAGTTCAATATATATATATATAAAACAAGATCAACACCAAGTGGTCTTAGCATAACAGTCCTTACACAGGCAAAGCCCAGAATCAATTTAAGTTTATTTTTATTGGGTGAAATTTATAATATGCCCAGACTCACTATTTCCTCAAGGCTTCACAGATGAAGTGCTGCTCTTTTGATAGTCTATCCTACATGTTTATTAAAACAGATACAACACAGTGAAAGGAAAACATAAAACTGACAGAGGATCATTTCTAGTTTCAGGGATATTTTACACGTCACCTCTTAGAACTTCAATTTATGGCTTTCCTTAATGGAGCCTTTCAGGGTTGATTTTAATGTGTTAAGTGGAAATTCCACTAGTTTGTTACTGCATGTTTTCTTTATGACCTGCCCGCGTACATCACATATATCTGGCTTATTTATACAGACAGCCGTTCACTGAATGGACCGGGAACTTCTTAAAACTAGTTTCTTTCACTTGCATTCTTCCTGAATTAAAACACTGTTTTCTTTTATTGCCTTTTTGGCCAGACACTTCTCCAGCATTCCACAACATGAAGGAGTCTGAAGTTACTATGAGCTTTTTTTACCTTTTTTTAAGGCAGGAATACAGGGCCTGATGAGAGCTGTGTCTACATACATCCCGGCATCAGCCTGCAACGCAACCTGCCACCCCAGCAAAGAAGAGAGTAGCAGAAGCCATGAGAGCAACCGTGGCTTCAAGCAGATTAGCTGTGGCATCTGTAGCACCCTGAGGTTTGTCGGCAGGTTAAGTGTTCCTTGCGTCCCTCCCCGCCAGCGCGCTCAGGACTTCCTCAGCTGTTTGAAGAATTTGAGCTATGTTAACACTTTGACCGGTCATTTACCTGAGCATCTAAAATCTAGATGGGTTTCATTTAGGCAAAGCACAGTAATAATACCTGAAGGTCTTCACAAAAAGCTTGCTGTCAACCTCCAAGCATTTCCAGCTTGAATCTGGCTCACCTCCTCTTGCAGTAAGCACATCTTGACTTTATTTGACAGAGCTCACAGCCAGCTACATCCCCTGCTCTGGAAGGGGCTTTCCAGGGGTGCGACAGGCAAAGCCTCTCCATGCAGTGTTGAGCCCACCATGCCACCCTCACAGTGGAGAGACCCGATGGGTAACACAGGCATCAGCTCAGCCTCTCCAGGCCTGGCAAAGCCCCAGCA
Source organism: Egretta garzetta (assembly GCF_000687185.1). Lineage (NCBI taxonomy): Eukaryota > Metazoa > Chordata > Aves > Pelecaniformes > Ardeidae > Egretta > Egretta garzetta. Next base: position 1,359,407 of record NW_009259239.1, on the reverse strand, counting down.
GCCTAAAGTCAGTACAGCCATGCTGGCCTCGAGCACAGTTGAAGGTCAAGCCCCAAACAAGGAATGCCTGCTGATGGGGCTGTTCATTGCAGAAGTATGTATATAAATACATCTTACGGTGTGTGCCTCTGTGCCTAGGCACGTATTTATATGGTAGGTAATCCTACAAGAATCCTGCTGGTTCTCTGGAGACACCCCTCCACCCCAGCCACACATCACTGATGGAGGCTGCGTACCAGGAGAGGCTGCCACTGCATGAGATGGGACAAATAAATCAAAAGGGGCAGATAGTTACCAAGGATAAAGTGCTCTTTGGGAAACAACAGTAATTTGGAAGCCTTTTTTTCTGTCCACAGCATCCCCAACAAAAACAACAACAACAAAAAAAACCCCCCAAAATTCCCACAAAACCAAAAGAAAACCAAAATCAACAAAAAAAAAAAAAACCAAACCCCACAAAGAATTCAAGCAGCAAGTACTGAAGGCAAATCCTGCTCACCTCATTCCTGGAAAATACTCCTGAACATCCAATAATTAAATCCCTCCTTTGGCTTCACGTCAGCAGGAGAAGGCTCCCGCTGGCTCCTGCCTGGCAAGAGTAAGAACAACGGGAAGCTGCCTGCTCTGAGGGAGATCACATCTGCCACTTCTGCCCTGCCAGCCCCACCACCAGCTCTGTCCTTCCAGGCTGTTTCACAGTGACTGAAGGCCAAATTCCAGGATAAAAAGATAAACTCTCACTGTCTGAATTAAAACTATTAGCTTAAAGCAGCCTCATAAGCTACATGCTGCTTAATACTAAACCTCTCCAGCATCTTCACACCTTCACACAGCTGTCTCTTGCTCCCCTTTGCAGACTCAGAGCCAGAGGCAGTTAGAGCACGTGTTGGTGCAGTAAATCATCCTGGAAATGGCTAGGATTGGAATAATTCAGACAGGAGTGGAGATACGAGATTTCCATGGTACAGCTTTCAATACTCTCTGATAACTACTTGATTATGTTAAAAGCCAAAATAGGTATTGCACCAGCAGAATATGCCTATGGCAAATGGAACATAAAGTTTAACTAATGGCCCTATTTCCCCGAAAGGGCTCATGAAGGTGATAAATAGTCCCATGAGGTCATATTATCTGTTGGAGCAAATCAGTTAAGTTGTGCCTCCTTTGCCAGCAGAGAATGTATATCCTGATACTGTTCCTTTAAAAAAAAACAACTTTTTTTCATTTTATTGTTATAATATGTCTCTAACCTTCAGATATTGGGAAAAAAGGATCTTGTTTCTCAGACACTTACACCATGGCGGCAATTTACATTAATTCATGCCATTAAGGTGAGCAGAAGACGCACACGAGTTACTCACCTGTGTGCTGCCTGAAGCAGACTCGCTGCTCAAATACATGTCATCTTCAGATGGAAGCATCCCTGAGCAGTGAGGAATAAACATAGCCACAGCCTTAGTTTTGATGACTTATAGAGCTGTGCCAACAACCACAACTTCCAGCAGTTCAGCAAAAAGCTGCATGACATTTTTAGAAGGAGTGTGCTGTATGTTAATCATTCCTAATCAGAGACAGTTTCTCCACATCTACTGTTCTGGCTCATTTCCTTACAATTAAGAACTCCGTTTTACCCAACTGCTACAATACAGATGTGCTGCTTTGGCAGTGACCTACTGTGTCGTGCCCTTAGTATATGCACAGTGAAAGCCCTAACCAGTTCAGCAGTTCAAGTTCTAGACAGACGAAATTAAAGCCAGACTGTAACAGAAGTAGCAGCAGTCAGAAGTTCAAGTCTGCCAAAAAGTTATGCAGAAATTACGTCCCTTAATTTAATTTACATGAAGGAACAAACTTAACCCAACAGCAAGGCAATATGTAGTGGTGAAGCAATGTGAAGGACTAGTCACACTTGATTAAACATTTTGTAAGCAAGTTTGTTAACTTATGTTCTGAGGAAAAGCATATTTTGATAGCTAAGTGGATGATGGACAAATTATTTTTGTCTTTTCCCAACTTCTCTGGCAAGAGTTAGGTGAAAAACTTGTGTCCTAGTTCATTGCTCGGTGTTGCTGGACTCTAAGACTCTGAAACACACATAAGATGCTAGATGCCATAATTTGGATGAATCCTCTATCTTCCAGAAGTGCAAGGCACAGAAGGCCAGGCCATTAGCTGTCTTTTAAAGCATGGAGACCAAGCCCCATAGAGCAGTTTTCTTGGTCCTGCAAAACAGCAGCTGACAGTCATCTATTTAAGAGCATGAAAGAGGCTCATAACTCACCTTCCAGCATGAACAAGTAGCTTTCCAACATCTTCTACATACCTTATAGTTTCTCACAAACTTCTCTAGCCCAAATCAGCCATGCCTCACCTCAAACATCTTCTCACTCCCTCCTCGCAGTGATGCTCCTCGAGGCATGCACTGAATGCTGCCACTCCCCTGATGTTCCTTCCCATTTCTACAACGCGCTTTGTGCCCCTGCCAAAACAGACTATTTATTTCTACTATTCAGAGTCTTTCCCAATCCACCACAACAGCAAGATGCTCGCCCTGATTGCTCTACATACAGATGTCCTGGCACAGACACAGCTTCTGCTGACAGCAGCATTTTCCTCTGCTTGACATAGTTTAAGGTTTGGAGAGGTGACATAGCTCAGTGTGATGGGTTGACCCTGGCTGGATGCCAGGTGCCCCCCAAAGCCGCTCTATCACCCCCCTCCTCAGCTGGACAGGGGAGAGAAAATATAACTAAAGGCTCGTGGGTCGAGATAAGGACAGGGAGAGATCACTCAGCAATTACCATCATGGGCAAAACAGGCTCAACTTGGGGAAAATTAATTTAATTACCAATCAAAATCAGAGTAGGATAATGAGAAATAAAAGCTGAATCTTAAAACACCTTCCCACCACCCCTCCGTTCTTCCCACATTTAGCTTTACTCCCCATTTCTCTCCCTCCTCTCCCCAATGGCACAGGGGGACGGGGAATGGGGGTTGGGGTCCATCCATCCCACACTGTCCCTGCTGCTCCTTCCTCCCCAGGGAGGACTCCTCACCCTCTGCCCCTGCTCCAGCCCGGGGGCCCCCCCCCGGC
>NW_009259239.1:1349679-1356165 GCF_000687185.1 Egretta garzetta | reverse complement strand
CTGCTCCGGCGTGGGGTCCTCCCCGGGCTGCAGGTGGGGATCTGCTCCCCCGTGGGCCTCCCTGGGCTGCAGGGGCACAGCCTGCCCCACCATGGGCTGCCCCAGGGGCTGAGGGGAATCTCTGCTCCGGCGCCTGGAGCCCCTCCTGCCCTCCTGCGGCACTGGCCTGGGGGGCTGCAGGGATGCTCCCCTCACATCCTCCCTCTTCTCTCTCTCCAGCTACTGTTCCCCAGCAGGTTTTTTTCCTTCTTAAACATGTTACCCCAGAGGCGCTACCACCATCACTGACGGGCTCGGCCTTGGCCAGCGGCAGGCACAGGGGAAGCTTCTGGCACCTTCTCACCAAAGCCACCCCTGTAGCCCCCCTGCTACCAAAACCCTGCCACGCAGAACCAACACACTGAGCCAAGCGAAGCTCACTTCACACCAGGCACCGCAGTGAGACCAAGGGGGGGCTGGGAGAGGGTAAGAGAGAGAAATCTTGCTCACCTCCACCCACCACGTCAAACCAGCAAAACTGTGTTACTTAGGCTACTCCCAAACTCTCTATGATACAGAGTTAAAAGACTTTTTGCACGTTGTAGTAACTCACCAACTATTTTTCTGAGATGCTTGAAGAACTTTTTCATACTTGGAAAGCCAGAGCCTCCCGTGCACTGTTGGGACAGCTTTGTTCCCATCATATTTTGTTCATTTACGTATGCTGTTGCTCTCTTGAACTACTGTTTCCTCCAATTTCCCTTCTACTGAAGTAGCTGCACCAATTCTAACAAGTAGCCATGGCAACATAATCTTGCAGAATAAAGTACAAAATAATCCTATGATCAGAGATCTAAATTAGAAAAATGGAATGGAAATAATATGTTCTTAAAGCCTGGGAGTAAGTGACCACTGGAACAGATTACAAATAGATACGGCAAACTCTCCAACACACGAGAACTCTGAATGCACACAAATGGATGCTATACATGAAGTCAAATTTACAGATAAATTACTGCCAGGAGAGGCTCCACATCGTGTGTTATAAAAACAGTGAGATTAAGAAAGTAAAAAAAAAAAAAAAGAAAGAAAGAAAAAGATCCTTCCCAACCTATCCCTGAAACCATCAACCTGTTGGGATCAGCCACCCATATTGGGTTGCCCCAAATCCAAACTCCGCTCTGAACTGGGGTGACTCCTCACCAGCTCCCTCGGGACGGCCGTGCAGCAAGCGTTTCTGGCCCAGCGCCCACGGGCGGCAGGGGTGGGGAGAGGCCAGTGCCGCTGGCCATCAGCTCTGTGAAAATGCCTTCCCGGGAGGGTGGGACCGGCCTTCAGCAAAAAGGCATCTGCCATGGCAAAATTAAGATACAAACAGTGTTTCATTAACTATAGCAAAAGGCTTCAGCTTTCAATTTTACTCTAACAGTTTAAAGATTCTTCAAAGAGTAATACCAATTTTTCAATTTCACTTTCCATGAAGGAATTACTGCTGGGACTTAAAAAATGCCTTTTTTTTTTTCCTAATGATATTTAACATGTAGACTCTGTATGTGCAATTGAATCCCAGATCCTTAGACATATTTAATCTTCTAAGCACCCTTAAGGAGCTGGTACTAAGTCCTAAGGAAGAATGATTTCCAGGGTGGGTGGGTTGAGGGGGAATGCTGCACTTGGTCCAAATAAATCCAGGAACGTGTTGCCCACAACTGCCTTACTTTCTTTACTTTAACTGAGGAAGAGGTCTTGTACCAGATTTACTGCAAAGAGGATGTACTGATTCTTATCTGTGAAAGGTGATACAGACTGTCTGGACTGCTAAATTTGCCTGTAATCTAATCTAATCAATGAAAGACACACCAAGTGTTCCCACTCAGGCTTGCCCATCAGACGCAGGCAGCTGAAACAATCAAAACTGAGATTCTCAGGGACTGCTTAGACCTGGTATTCTTGAGAATAGGATTACCTGCTCCTTTCCCTTTCAATTTCACTTTCAAACTGACATGTGCCAAGGGCAGCTACACAGGCTATGAAAGGCAGTATAGCCTTCTAAGTGCAAAGCATTTCCCTAACTGCATACTTGCTGGCACCAAAAAGAAAAAAAAAAAGAAAAAGGTGAAGTGTTTTCTCCATACGTTTAACTGGAAGTGTAAAGAATAACTATGCATAGAATTTGCAACCACTGACTGTAGCAAGTAGTTAATGTCATGTAGGCACTTAGTAAATGCCCTGTGCCTCATTTTTCCCCCATACTTGCAGGAAACACACTTTCTTGGATAAATATTGTATTTTACTAACCCCCAGAAATCTCCTGTCATCACTACTTTACTGAAAGAATACGGAAACATAGGTGAGAGAGAGAGAAAAATACAGCCAAGAAGTAGCCCGTGCCTATTTTACACTCTTGCAACATGTAATTCACACAGGCAGAATTGCTTTGCTTCATCCAAAGAAAAAATAAAAAGGGTAGGAAGTGGAGAATCCTTACAATTCTTACAGAAATATTGTTTGGAAAATAATGTATGTTACTATGGTACAGACTGCACCATGCTTACTCTTAGATTGCTTTAAAGCTGGGGATTACTCCCAGGACGGCTACAGAAGCTGATGACAGTCTGCTGTCCATATGCTAAAACCCACGATGCAGGGGGCTGCCTCTCGGTGGGAAATGTCTGCAAACCCAGAGAGGCTGCAAGAGCCGCTTCTCAAGGGAGCTGTAAGCCCTACCTTGCAGCTGTGTTAGCTCAACTGGGAATCACTCAAAACCAGTAAGAAGCTAGGAACACTAAGACAATGCTCCTTCTCGCACTGCGTACCTGCCACCACCACCATCAGAAGCTCGTCCGCACGCGTTTAACAAGTTAGGAAGTGATGCAATCTAAAAGAATATCCTGAAGCCAGCTAGCAAAAACCACACTGATGCATTTTTATTTTCTCCACATCCAAATATAGCATCATGCAGAGGGGTCCTGTCTGACACGAGCACAGGCTACCTCCAGTTCTCAGGTTTTTGCCAAACACATAGAGCACATGAGTAAAGCCCAACCAGCTCAGTTACGGAGCATGCCAAGGAACTGCTTTCATCTAGGATGCTTCGACAAAAACAAAACACCTTTTGTGTCTTGAGAGTCACTTGAATGTAATGTGCTTCACGCAGCACAAGAGGGGCTGCTTGATTTTCCAAAGTGCTTATTTAAGAAGACCCAATTTAACAGAACCGCAGGGAAATTACATGTACAAACAATAGCTGTCATGATAATTTTATCTGCCTTCCACACTTGCGAATATGCATTGCACAAGGAGGCTGTCATGTCTCTCATGTAGGGAGATTCTTTGCGCTCCCGAACGCTGGCGAGAAGCTCCGTCCTGATGTACTGAACACCTGAGAAGCCGTCAAGGGCTGACAAGCCCAACACTAGCACTGCCCCTGGCCCTGCTCACTGCCTGCTTCGCTGCCCTGCACCCATGCCCAAGCAGTGACGAAAAGCTCAGGGAAAGTAAACCCTGCAGGCAGGAGAGGTCCATCCCTCCAGACAAGAAGAGAGCAGGATTTCTTAGGGCTCAAGTTGTTCCTCAACATCACCTCCCTCTCCTCTTGAACCTTCTGCCTTACAGCTCCTCTTATGGCAGTGTCGCCTGTTGCTTTATTTCCCTTCCATTCATCAAATCCTACCTGCTTCCAAGGCACCCCGGCCAGTCCCACAGACCAGACCGGTACGAAGGAACTGATTTATACAACTTTAGCTTAGTAGCTGGACTGCGACAGATCGATGTCCTTCAGGGTGGAATATGAGAGGACAGAACAATCCAGGATGCCTATTAAACTGGTTAGGGTAGGACCCATCCCACTGGGCTTTGCAGCTGTGCCACCCCACACCAGCTATGCCACCCCTAACCCTTCGGCGCGTAATTTCCATTTCTACAGCTCAGAGGCGATGATCAATGCAACAAAAGGGGGATGCATTAAAACAAAGCATTGCCCCATCCCTTCCCCTCTTTGCAGACCTTCCTCCTCCTGCCACTGCCCCCAGTGCCAGCCCTGCCGCCCACACATGGGGCAGAGGGCTAGGGAGGGATTTTCCGCTCCCTTCCTCCCCACAGAGGAATGCAGGAGAGACCACAGTTTAGTGCTGAGCTGGTAAATGCTTCATCTCACTGAGCAAGCAATTTTAGGACGGACACAATATAACAGATGGTCTCCAGCACTCTGATGTTGGGTGTATTGAGCCATACTGACCACATCTTCACTGCCGATAACCTCTAGGAAATACTCAACTGTAAGACCCTTTCCAGGAAAGCACAACACCATGGGCAATACCCAGAGCCCTGCTGCACCGTGAAGTACGCCCCTCGTGCTTCGTACCTTGCCATGCCTTTGCAAATTTGGCTTTCCTGGTCTGGAAGTCACAAGCAAGTCTCAGAATCTCCCTGAAAATGTAAATGTTACATTTTGACCCTGGGAACATGTGCTGGTATTGCTCCGTTAATTGGAGAAAGATCCTAGAGAGGAGCTGCGCAGGGGTTTTGCCCTGCCCTGGTGCGGGCTGCTTTTTCCAATACATAACTCTCTAAGAAGTCAGGAAATGGCAAATTCCTATTGTCTGGAAGGAAAGGAAAATTGAGGCTCTCTCTCCTGCATGTTAAAAGGAAAAAAAAAACTTCTGGATTTTCCTTCCTTTAGTAATAAAAAGACCATTTGAGACTGTGCTACTGAAGAAAGCTTCAAAGTGGGAAACTGAATTGCAGAGAATTGTTCTGAACTGCCTGTTTACACAAGCCGTTCACGTAGCGAGGTTCCCCGCTGAAGGAGTAGAGCCTCCCGGGGCAATGCTGCGGCCAGCTCTCCATTTGGTTCCTCCGCTGAAACAGCAAGAGAAAGGCAGGACAAAATACTGAGTTCAGTGTCAGAACATTTTAACTCTGCATAGGGATGACTACTGAAACATGCTCTCGATTTACAAATTACAAATTCAATCGCAGAAGCAACCACTGAGGCACATCAGCCTTCACGGAGCAAAGAAATGCAAGAAGATAGCTGCGACGACGAGAGGAGTGGCGAGAAGGAGGGGTGATAAGAGTCCACGCTGAAACGGCTGCTTCTTCGCTCCTCCTGGGAAGAACACTGAGGGGTTTTTAAGACTCGTACAGCAGCAGCGTGTTCAGGTGCTGTTACTGCAGGCACTACCCAGAGGGAGGGAGTCTGTTGCAAGCACTATACACGTTACTCATTAGATCGCACCAAAGGTCAGCCCGTTGCCTGGCCTGCACCCCAGGAAGCCCTTAAACTGGGTAAACAAACCAGTGACAGAATTCAGATACAAGAGCCTCAATCCAGACCTCAGGGAGAAGTTGGTATTAACACCTCACGGGTATCTTCCTAAGCAGTTCCGCTGCAGCGAGGGAGGACGAGCTACACGTCGGTCCTGCGAGCAGCGCCGGGCACGCAGGGAGGGGAGATGCAAGTGCCCTTAGCTTCCTAAATCCTCACAGGGCACTAACTCCTTCCCAGTTTTCCCTGTCATGTGGACACCACCAAATAGTTTCTCAGCATCTACTGCGGATGACATTTGCCCACCTTCCCTCCCCTTCAAACTTTTTCCGTAACTTTATGCCATAGCTGGCTGTCCACGGCTGATCCTCAGCTGCACCTCCTACCCAGCAGCAGCACCTCCTTTGCTCCTCAAAATAAGCACCAAAAAGACACAGCCGTGAAAAAACACACGGTACCAAAAGGGCTAGAGGCACAGCGAGGTGGGAGGAAGGGGATGGCACAGGGGGAGAAGGCGCAGCAGCATGCCTCAAATGCCGCTGACCTCGGGTTAAATGAACTTCTGGGGAAATACGTAATCGCTTTATCAAACACGCGCCAAGGGCATTTCTGAAGCTGTTCGTTCTCTCAGGTGGAGCAAGTAAATTAGTCCTTGTGAGAAGACAAGGATTAAACGGCTCTGAACTCCTCGCTCCTTGTGAACTCGCTGTCCTGGGGAACCTGGCTCTGTTTCTGCTCCCCAACATCCCACCCGTTCTGGGGGGACGCCCTCCCTCCACGCCCCCTCCACGCACGCTGGCGTCCGCTCCTTGCTCCGGGCTCGGTTTCTAAGGCTACTTTTTACAGAACTGTTGCAGTCACACTTGCGAAAGGAAACGAAAGCCGCTGCTGTGCAGGGATGGTTAATGTGTGCGTGAGGCACCGCCGGCTTCATTCGAGCCTCTTCTTCCTCCTCCTCCCTGTCGGGAGCAGGGCGGTGGAAGGGGGCAAGGAAGAACTGGACAGCGGGAGGTTTAGGGCATTTCGAGCCGGCTCGGGGACAGTCCCCCAAGCCCTTCGCTTACGGCCCGAGGGGGCTCCTTTACTCCTTTAAGCCCTCCTCTCCCGACACCCAGCTCTCCCCACCTTCCCTGGGCTGAAAAGCCGCGAAAACGTCCAGGCGGCAGATCCGCAAGATCCCTGGCCCCGGCGGGGGTCGGCCAGGCTCCCAGCGTGAGCCCTCAGCCTGGCAGCCGACC
>NW_009259239.1:1329736-1348182 GCF_000687185.1 Egretta garzetta | reverse complement strand
AAAGGCAACTTTCTTGTTGGCGGAGACTTTTTTGTGAAGTGGTTTCAAACTAAGCGGTGGCGCGGAGGCAGTTAAATTTCAACTGGATGGGAGCAGAATCCAAGTTGTTTCGCGGGTCTGTAGGGCGACGGTAGTGATTGTCATGGATACTTGTGCACATTTTGAGACCGTTTTCTTTGCCTTTGTTTACCGATTTTTAAAGCCCGTGGAAGCCGGGCTGCCCAGTTTGCAGTTTTTCCCGTGCTCACTTTCCTCCTCAGAAGTTCGGTGCCGGGTGAGGGGCTTGAAGCTCCAACTCGGGCACCAGCGAGGACAAAGCTTTCACACTGCCGCTTTGGAGATGCCACCAGTGGGCCCATGGCGATGTGACTCTGCAGACACCAAGCACCTCCCGGACTGCCTTGGTTTCTGCTAGATGCCACCAGTGGGCCCATGGCGATGTGACTCCAAGCACCTCCCGGACTGCCTTGGTTTCTGCCCCTTGCAGAGCAGCTCTGGCTCGCTCCTAAGCTGGGCTGAAATCTCCAGTGGTTCGAGACCATTTGGTGCACATGGGAGCAACACTTTGGGGAGGTTGGGGTGGCCAGTGAGGTTATTTGTGCCATTCATTCTGGCCACATGAGTCATGTGGGTCCCTAAATACGGCAGCTTGCTCCTCTCTGAAGCGATGCCATTCATTTCTGACACCACGGTTTTGCTCCCATGTACACATGAGTGCCCCTGGTTAACACGGGCTGGGCAACTTGGGACTCGCCTCCTCAGCGTGGGTGGGACCTACATATGGATTTGTCCCTGGACAAGTTTGCCTGGGATTAGTGGAGTCTCTCAGACCATGCCCCTCGCAGTGGGCTACACAAAACACATTCCCTTCCCCCCAAAAGACGGCAGAAGGAGGCCTGAACCCTCCTTCATCCCCAGCCTCACCCAGGCTGCGCATAGGTCCCTCCTTCCACTTAGGAATGCAACCCCCGTGCCCAGGGAGAACGGGAACCCACAGGCGATGGGTTATTCAAGGATAATGGGTGGGCGGAGAAAAAGCAGACTGAAGAGAGGTCTCTTCATTTCTCATGTTAATTAATGCAAGGTGAAAAGCTGTAATTAAGTTTTCAGGGCTGTGAATCCAGAGTGGAAAGAAGCATGTCCCGCTCAACCTGAACAAGGCACCCAAGCCCCAGACAGGATGAGGCTGTAACACACCCTTTTCCCCAGCATTTCTCGCAGGCTAATTTAGGTAGCTCATGTACAACACCCCGGGATGTTTGGGTTGGTGGGGTTTTTTTTAAATCCCATTCCCAGGTGCCAGGCAGAGTGAGTGAGTGTGCTTGTTCGGTTCCAACGGCTTCAGGTAGGTGAGAGAAGGGTGGGAAGGAAGGGACAGGCATGCAAAAATCAGGTGTTGCAATGCCGGCTGTCATAGCACTCACATTCCCGTGTAGCTCCGAGCCCAGGTGACCAGGCCGAGTTATAAAGCCAGGCATCTCTGTTTCCCAAGGGATCAGCTCTTCCCAATTATTTCTTTTTTTTTTCTTCATGAATTAGTAAAGAATCAGTGCTGCTGCTAATGGAGATGTGTCTCTAAGTATTTTTTTAAAATCATTTCAGAAAATTTACAAGGAAAAAATATTCAGGTGGTTTCTGTCCTGTTGTGGAAAGGTAATAGAGACAGGAAAGGAAACGTTTAATGCCTCACACTTCTCCTTCGGCACACTGTGTGCTCAACCGTGTTTGCTGAGTGTGTCTGGTTCTCCCGTGGGGTTCCCATGAAACTGCCTTGTACAGACAATTGCACCACACGTATCCGAGAGCTGTGCTTGTTCCAGCTATTTTCCTTTTCCATTCCAGCAGAGGTAAATAATAAGGTTTCCAAGGGCCAGCATCTGATATGTTGGTCCCTGGTATGAAAAAGTCTTCATAGCAGTCTTCATTGCCTCCTCCTCCCCGCTCCTCCTCACCTTGGAGCTGTAAGAAAACAGAGATGACATTTTAATCTTGAAAATAGAAGTAAAAAGAAGATAGTGTAAGAGATGCTAAGGCACAGGCCCAAGGCAAACAGTCTCCCAGATCATCTCCCTGCCTGGAGACCAGGTGATTGATACCTGATGTCTGTGCTTCCCTGTCCTAGGAGCCCAGGCTCATAATTGTGTTTGTGTACCCTGAGTCTTTGTGTTCCCCAAGAGCAAATTCTGGCTGCTGAACTAAGGGTGAGAAAGAAAAGGTGCCTTGAGACTTCTCTGCTGGTTCACCTGCCAACTTTACCATCCTGCCTCAGGTCTGCTAATCACACCTGCAAGGGTAGTTTCTGAAGCACAGGTTCAAGCAGCAGGAGCAGGAACAGAAGATAAAAGCAGCCATTTAGTCGGGTGTGAAGCAATTGAACGCTCAGGTTTGCAACGGAGAGAACTGTTACTCCAAAGTCAGCTGCTGGTCCCTAGTGGTTTCCAGTGCACGTCAGAGTGCAAACTCCTAATTTCAGCTACAAGCTTCTCCCGACAGTGATGTTTCTGACATACCCTGTAAATACCCTCACTGCAATTGCAGCGTTCGGCGTGACTATTTGCGAGGAAGCCGGGATGCGCGGCGGGATGGGCAGAGCACTCCGTGCTTCTGAGCTCCCGTCTCTAGTCACTAGAAAGGCTTCCAGCACAGCCAGAGCTTAGCAAAAGTCTCCATCACTTGCCCTTCTGAAAGGGTCTGCTGCGAAAAGCAGACCCTTTCAAACAAGTCAAATAATCATCTTTAGCATTTGTATTTTAGCAGCATGTAAAAGCCTGAACTAAATTAGGTCTCCTTTCACTTGCGCTGTAAAAACAAATTGTTAGGCAAGATAATGCTAAAAGCTGCTGTTGAATAGGTCTTTGGTCTGTGGGGGACTGTGGGCTCAGCTAAAGTCAAGGGGCTAAATGGAAGAAGCAGTTCAGTGAACTGGAAGAAGTGAGGGGGTTGGAAAACACAGAAACTGCCTCCCGGGACAAGGAGCACCAAAGTATGTCCAGGTCAGAAGCGCAGCAGTGATGTCTGAGGAACTGCCTGGGTGCCCAAGCAAGGGACAGGGGTTTGCGGTCAGGGCGTGCCCCTGAGAACAAAAATAGAGGAAAAGCCATGCAGAAGGGGTTGTGAGGGTGACGCTGAGGAGGTTCTTCAGGCTCAGCTTTACTGGAGGGGCTACTGGAGACAGAGTCAGGACACTGCCTGTGCTTGGGTTTTTTCCTCCTGTATTCAGGCAAAGAGGTCAGCGTTCACGTCTTATGCAAATAAACTGGCCTCCTGACAGCAAAACCACTGCAAGGCCACATATGCAAGCTTGCCACTCAGGCAGCGTGCAGGGAACACAGCTCCCACCCCACTTCCAGACAGAGAAGGTAAGGACACAACAGAGCCTTTCTATACCTGTGGCTTCTTTATGACTGTCTGTGCTATTCTGTAGCAGAGATGTAATTTTTAAAGGACTTTTGGGAGATGCTTGAACCCTTCTAGCACTTTTTTTCTTCCTTTTTGCATTATCAGTGTAGCAACGACAGCTCAAAGGCAGCTCATCCGAAATTCCTTTAAGCTGGAAACAGGGTTGTGATCCTTGAACATGTTTCAGATGACAGAGGTTAGACAAAATCAGGTCTGGATAATGACGTTCCCATCTTGTTACCCTGACACCGACCAGCTCAGCAGACGGATCTAGACAGGAAGGAAGTTCAGTGTCGGAAGCCCAGTGCTGGAAACCCGACAAGTAATGAGAGAGCTGGAAGGGAGTCTAGTTCCTCCAGTGATCCCAAACACTGCAGCAGCCAAGTTTAAGTAAGTCAGTCTGAGGAACGTGCCTGAACTAACCCTGCTTGTTCCCCCACGGCAGCCCCTCCTGTGCCTGTGCGTACTGGGATGCAGCAGGGCAGGCTCCAGCCCTGATGCAGATGTCCCTGTTGCATGGCAGTGGGACCTCTCACTTGGCCGGTGTCACGCCTTGCAAAAGGCATTGCTGATGGGGTGCTGGCAACCCACCTAATCCCCCCGAGCGATCCACCCCTTCCTCAGTATTGAGGAAGCCTGTTGGCTTTAAAGTCAACATTCAGCAGTCATTACTCATGGGTGCTGGTGGGGTTGTGAAGATGTCAAGAACACCTGAAGATCTTCATAATCTGGAGGTTGCATTACGGAGAGTTTTCAAAATTATGAAAGCATTGCTTTTCTTTTCCTATTTTGAAGCTATCCAGGTTTTTACGTGCATCATGCCATTGAAAAATAAAATTAATGCATAACTGTTTGCCAGGAAACGCTTTATGCATTCAGTTTTTCAAAGCAGGAACCTACTTGTGTGTACCTGAAAGAAGTATGCCTGTGAAGTCTGTATGTGCACCTACCTGAGTCACACGTTAGCTAGGCAAACTGAGAAAAGGTTCCCACAGCCGGGAAGTTACAGACCAGGCTGCGAATGAACGTTTCCCTTCTGCAAATACAACTCAGGCACAAGTGAATGCAGAAGTGGGTGCCAGGAAGCATTCAGGTTTCTTGTGTGCCGAGATCTGTGGCTAGTTCCTGCTACCATTAAAAGTACTTTAAAATAGATAGAATCAAGCTCAGAACCCTAGAAACTTTTGCCTTGGCTTCAAGCAATTTTATGAAAGAACTAAAACCAACAAACTCTGAAAATAAAGGTTCATAACTGCAGTGTTGACACTAGAGCAAAGTAGAGTTTTTCCTGTCTTGGTAAGGTTCATGAGGTTCAACAAGGCCAATTGCAAGGTCCTGAACCTGGGTCGGGGTAACCCCCCAGTATCAACACAGGCTGGGGGAAGAAAGGATCGAGAGCAGCCCTGCTGAGAGGGACTTGGGGGTGCTGGTGGACAAAAAGCTGGACATGAGCTGGCAATGTGCGCTGGCAGCCCAGAAGGCCAACCGTACTCTGGGCTGCATCAAGAGAAGCATGGCCAGCAGGTCGAGGGAGGGGATTCTGCCCCTCTACTCTGCTCTGGTGAGACCTCACCTGGAGCCCTGCGTCCAGCTCTGGAGCCCTCGGCACAGGAAGGACATGGAACTGTTGGAGCGGGTCCAGAGGAGGGCTACAAAAATGATCCGAGGGCTGGAGCACCTCTCCTATGAGGACAGGCTGAGAGAGTGGGGGTTGTTCAGCCTGGAGAAGAGAAGGCTGCGGGGAGACCTGATTGCGGCCTTTCAGTACCTAAAGGGGGCCTATAGGGAAGATGGGGAAAATCTTCTTAGCAGGGCCAGCTGTGACAGGACAAGGGGTAATGGTTTTAAACTAAACCAGGGTAGGTTTAGACTGGATATAAGGAAGAAATTCTTTACAATGAAGGTGGTGAAACACTGGAGTGGGTTGCCCAGAGAGGTGGTGGAGGCCCCATCCCTGGAAACATTCAAGGCCAGGTTGGACGGGGCTCTGAGCAACCTGATCTGGTTAGCGGTGTCCCTGCTCACTGCAGGGGGGTTGGACTAGATGACCTCTAGGGGTCCCTTCCAACCCAAACATTCTATGATTCTATGATTCTGTGGTGTCCTGTGCTTGCTCTGCAGATCTCTTTCAGTGCATTAGTTTCTTAGCTTTTTCATTCCAAGTTACTTTGATCCTGTCACTTTGCATTTTCTCGAATTAGTGTTTTGTCTCTTGCATACTGGTCTCCCCCCACTCCCTAAGCTAAGCCAAGATCAGAGGTCTGCATTGCAGTTAATTCTTGAACATATAATAAATAATGAAAAGGAAATAAAGGAAAAAGGTGGTGGAACTCCAGATTCCATCCAACATGCTTCAGTTTTCATCAGAAAAAAAGTTAATCTGGTTGGGTGTCAAAGCAACCAAAGTATTTTTACCATCTTGTTCTTTACTGGTCCTAACCTTTCTTTTTTTTTAATGCTGCAGGGGTATGATATGTCATGTGCTACAGCCATGTAGCCTAAAGACTTCATGCCCATGTTCTCGACCTGTAAAATCCTGAGCATTACTGCAAGGCTCACTTAGAGGTGCCCTGCCTGTCACCTGCCTGTCGTGCTATGGCTCATGTGCACCACACTGTCCCCCAGGTCTTTGGGCTTTTCCTGCCATGAGATCTCCTGTGGCATTTGCTGTTCATCAGTCCCCAGTCGTCTGTGCCTGCAGCCTGCTGCCCCACAGCAGGAAAGGGACTGTGCTGCTGTGCAGGTGCCAGAAGTGTTTGCTTCCTTTGTGCAAAGCAGTTTGGCTGGAAAAGCTAGTTTGCTCCTTCTGTAGCCTTGAGCTCCCTCTGTACCCTGGCACAGGTGAACTAAGGTCATCTTACCCCTTGCCATGCCACTCCCAGGGCCATGACTCAACCTGTTAAAGAGTGGTGGGAAAGAGAGACGGTCTGTTAGGACAGAAGGGAAATGAAGAAAGGAGTTTGTAATTTGGAAACAGGCAATTCTCCAAGATGGGTCCTGCAGAGATGATGCCGACCTCATGCTATGACTTCAGCACAAGTTTGTCTCCCAGGAGCAGCCCCCAGCCCAAGAGAAGGAAGTAGCCTGGTCTGGCTAGTCACCAGAGGAGAAGGGCTCCCTAGGAGCTCTCTAGGACCTTAGCAATGCTCCCCTACCTACCCATCCTCATGGGAGCAGCAGCTTGATACTCCAAGCAGGAGGGATGTCCCGATTCTCTGTGCTTCAGAGGCACCTTGCTCCCTCATTGCCATCACAAGAGAGGGAAAAGAGGTCAGGCAGCCCCGCCGGGCTCTGCACTGTAGTGATGAACACGAGCTGCAGACCAGCAACTGGGATCTTGCTCCCACCCATCTCACAGCATGACCAACGTTGGAGGGGAAGCATTGGGTTTCCCAAGAAACACCTTGTGCTGCACAAGCAATGTGTGGACAGGCAGAAGGCCTGCTCCACTGAGGAATGGGATAGTGCAAAGCTACCACTGAAACTCTGGGAGTAAAAGTGTTCACTTTCAGATCCTCTGTAATATTATTACATTTTTGCGTGTGCCATATTCTTTTTGTTTCGCTTTTGAGATCTGCAAAGGCTCAGTTCCTCCTCTTGCTTCAGATGATATCTGCGCTAGTTCTCTTCTCACAGCATGGGAGATCAGGTGTAAGTGCGGGGAGGGCAATGGAAGACCCATCTCAGCAAAAACAGAATCAGCTTCAGTGTATTGTTGTTTTGCGGTTGTTTCTCATGTGCTCCAGAAATACGACACAAAGTGCCTATGCTTAATTAAGATGGGAACTATCACATTCAGGAGAATTGCGACACTGTGCTTATTTGCCCAGATCAAACTATAAGACAAGTCTAGGAGGGAAACATTGAAAATGTGTTCTTGTTTTAGTGCAATTGTTCTGACTTAGCTTTCCATGGGCAGGAATCATCTGAAAGAAAAGAAGGGCCAGATCTGAGCAAGCCAGGGAAGGTGTGTGAGGCAGGGCAGGAGCAGATCCTCTACACACAGCAGATCCGTCCATCGTTAAGATTGTAAAACGGACCTGCAGCTCTTTGTTAAATCAGAGATTTTATTGGAAGTAAACGCACTGTGTTTACAAATCACAAAGTTGCTTTAAATGCCATTTTGAAAAACTGTGAAGGTATTTGACACTGAAATTCAAGTGCCATTGGTTATGTGACATCACCTGTTTCATGATGGGTCCTAGGAGAGATGTGTTAGCACTTTTCCCATCTGCCTGGATGATTCCTCAAGCAAATTCACCAAGTGAAATAGCTGTTGCTAGGGGTTTTGGTTTTTTTTTTTTTGTTGTGGTTTGGCATTTTTGTTGTTTTTTTATTCTTTATGTCAGTAGTTTCTCATGTATAAGCCCTGGCCTGCAGGCTCTGAAAGCCACTGTCCAACTGCATGGCCATGGACAAATCCTTGTTTTGTGTCCTAGTTCCCTGTCCATTAATGAGCACAACAATGCTGACTTTCTTTATAAAGTACTTTGACTTTCTTTAATGGCACCTATCATACGAGTGAGACAATGACATTTCACAATGTTCAGGGTGGAATTAAAGGGTGAGAAAGTCACAGAGGATGCAGGATGTGATCTCTTCCTCACCTCCAAGCACTACCAAACCACATCCCCGTTGGCTTTTCCACACTGTGCACACTGTTGGTTATGTGATAAGGGAACAGGCTCTCCTGCCATACCCTACCCTACCCTACCCCCTACCCTACCCATCCTATGTAGCCCTTGTTGCTGCCACTGTCACTGCTTCTGCCCAATGGGTCTACCTAGATTTGAAGCTCTTGGTGGTAGGAGCTTCCTGGTACACAACTAATATACGTAACATACTAATCAGATTTTTTTTTATACATTTAGTCCTTCCCCTGCCCCCAAATTAAAAGTCATATTTAGCATGGAACATATTAAATACTTTTCTGGAAGGGTGGAATAGGCTGAATCCTTTTTAAAACGAGGGTCATGGTGAAGGTGCATTTTTTGCTCCTTTGCATAAGAAGTCTGGGGTTTCGGGAGGTGATATTAGTTAAACTGGACTGAAATGCATTGTCTATGGAAAACGTTTCAAAGGTTGGGTGGATTTTGAAGTGTTGGGGTTTTATTTAGTATTTATATAGTACAAATCAAAATTAGGTTGTTAAAATTAGAGTAGTACTAGAAACTGCATGATGTGTTTAACAACTGATGGGATAGTCACCACAATTATTTGGCCAAGTACGCTTCCTCTGGGAATCTGGTTCTACCACATGTAGTGAGAAAAAACACATGGGGGAGCAGGGGGTGATTTGAACGGAATATGTTCCTTCATGCTGATACAGAATAACTTTCTTACTAGATTTGAACTCAGACAAATAAGCATGAGCCTCTGAAATCCAGCACCAAGAACACACAGGAGGGTAGCTCTGGACCACTTCCCAGTTGCCTACAGCAGTGTTTCTTATTTTCTTCTGGGTGGCAATCCATTATTAAAACATAAACAATAAAAACACGATTGCTGTGCGTTTACTATAAGAGTAAAAATGCATTCATTAGAGCAGTGATAAGCCTGTATAATTTGAGTGTATGTTTGGCCAGAGAATACAAAATTCCTGAAGATAGTGCTGGTTTGAGCCTATGGGAATGAGGGTTTTTTTTGATTCAGGCCCTTTAATGTTGTTTTAAGGCTGGGATAGGATAAAAGTAGGGAAGCATGACTGGCAGAGCTCAGAGCAGTCCGGCAAAACAGCTCCAGCTCCGTGGAGGGGCCCACGTGGTGCTCGGCATCACCGATCCAGGGCAGTGGAGGGTGAGTCCTAGAGCTCAGTGTAAAGACCTGGAGAAGGTCTCACATGGGGACATGCACCACATGCTGCCGAATAAAGATCCACTTGTTAGAGGGCAGTCAAAAGTCTGAATCCTGCTAGTCTATCACAGCTTTTGCCTGTCCTATCACAGAATCAAAGAATGCTTTGGGTTGGAAGGGACCCCTAGAGGGCATCTAGCCCAACCCCCCTGCAGTGAGCAGGGACACTGCTGACTAGATCAGGTTGCTCACAGCCCTGTCCAACCTGGCCTTGAATATTTCCAGGGATGGGGCCTCCACCACCTCTCTGGGCAAGCCGTTCTCAGCCTGTCCTCAGAGGAGAGGTGCTCCAGCCCTTGGATCATTTTTGTAGCCCTCCTCTGGACCCGCTCCAACAGTTCCATGTCCTTGTGCCGAGGGCTCTAGAGCTGGATGCAGGGCTGCAGGTGGGGTCTCACCAGGGCAGAGTAGAGGGCTGCTATCTGAAGGTAGCAGCTACAGGTTGCTGAAAAACAACATTATTTGATGTCAGGATCTTTTTTTTTTTTTTTTTTTTTAACATTTTGTTCATACAATGCTGTATTCAAATCCCTTTCACTGCCAGGAAGCTCTCTGGGACCACTGCTGGCAGTGAGCATTTATAGGTCTGAACAGCTGTCAGTGGTCACCAGGGTTTGTAACAACCAGGCAGCCCCAGCCCCAAAAGACCCAAGACTTACAGACTTTTGTGTGTCCTTCTGCAGATCCTCTAGCAGCAATGAGGGTTCATGCCTCACTGACATTTGCAGGGCTCCCACGATCCCTGGTGCAGTGCTGGACAAGGCGGTCTAGATGGAGACAACTGCAGAGCTCTAAGGCTTCAAGTCTTGTACATCTGCACAATAAATGCGCGACATCTGTTGTCTCACGGACAGTGTTTGTTTCTTTAAGAAAATCCCTAACTTACTGGGGTCTTGGCAGAGGGTAATGCTCACGTAGGAAATTAAATCTCTTGGATGGGATCTTTGGCTGACTACCCACATGGTAAATGGAGTCACTATTGCAAGGGTCCTTGCAGCAGTGTCTTCAGGTGAGACTCCCTGAATCACTGTCCTGCTCAGTTCCAGTAGTCCAGCTGGGTTGGGGTCCTACATAACCTGCTATAGATTATGTTAAACTATAAGCAAAACTCCTACCTCTCCTAACTATCTTTACTATATGCAAAAGGCTGTTCTACATGACCAGTTCTGCCTCTGCAGGAACAATTTCTACTGAGTATTTAGAAGTAGTTCATCAATGTATATGTTCTACAGTATGTATACATCAATGTATACAGTTCTACAGCAGGTACTACCTGGGGGAAAGAGTATTTAGAAGTAGTTCATCAATGTATATGTTGGTGAGTTCTACAGCAGGTAATACCTGGGGGAAGTCTCCTGCGTGGCCAGATGTTAACACATTGACACCAAATAGTGCCTATAAAATGGCCTGGACACAGCAGGAGCTGCCTCAGAGAATCTCTGGGACTACTCAAACCTCCCACTTGGACACTTCCTGCAGGTAATAGGCAAAGGCTTTGCTGTGAGGCTGGCTGAGAGCTCAACCTTGTCTCAGATGAGAGCTGAGAGCAACCACCTTGTCTCAGATCAGTCCCTCGTGCCACCTCGTCAGAGACTAGCTGGGAGCTCTGGGGCTGCCCAGGGAGCTAATGCCTGAGTGGGCTGGGTGTGCACCCAGGCACAGCCCTGACACCAGCTACACCACAGCTGTAACTACGGGACAAACTGGAATGACTATAACTTAAATTCCACAGCTCTTGCTGCACAAGGCTTCTGGCTCCATTGCAGGAGGCCTAGAAGTCCTGGCATGGTAAACTATTTCAGAGTCCCTGGGATGAGAGTCGAAGACCCTGGAAGAAAGACACCACCTCTGTGCTCTCTTTTAGATGGGTTTTAGTGGCGATCTTGAGACAAAATTTTCCGTCTACATCGTTTTGCTGCAGGAGTTCTTTTGGGATTGTTTTTAAGACAACCCATTCAGTGTGTTCAAAGGATGGGTTAGGGAAGGGAGGGAGAGTGTAAATGCATTTGTTAATCTTTTTCAGCAGGATGAGCCCTGCCGTGTTGTGCTTAGTAGGCATATTTCCATGTGCTTATCTGCCCTTGCAGCAATACCAGGAGACAAGATAGCACAAGGTCCTTCCTCAGAGGGCTCAAGTGTTGCCTGTCGTAGACAGTAGACATTCGTAGGTTGCCTGAGATCAGGTTTCAAGCCTGTCTCAAGGCTACAAATTTAAACCATGCCCTGGTCACTGTGCCACTTTTGGATTCTCTTTGAAACCCACCTTTGGATGCGGTGAACTGCCATTGCTTTTGGCCTCAGTGCCTTGCATAAAGTGTGCCAGCTTTTGTTGAGACTCACTGTTTGAGAAACACAGAGGATTTGTGCTTCTCTTCTGACCCTTGGAATTATTCTCAGAAGGCTTTCCCCAACAGAAAAAGTAAGTTCAAGGTTCATACTCATTTTCTTGAAATATTACTCTGGCTTCCTAGGAAGCTTTGAAGGGACCACTGTCCAACAGATGGGAATATAAGAAGAAGGGAATGTAAGGTCATAAATAAAGCAAATGCCCTTTCTGTGCTTTCCTAGCCCATAAGACTCATTGCTTTCTCCCATACATCTTTGCAGACAGCAGGTTTCCGTGTTGCCCATGATCACCTTTCCACTAAAATCACCCATGTGGTGAGATATGGACTGGATGAGTGGATGACAAGGGGGGTGGAAAATTAGATTGTTAGTGATCCATGGCCTGGAGTAACTGGCAGCCAGTTACTAGTGGTGTATCTCAGGGGTTGAGATTGGGGCCAATATTGTTTAATGTCTTTTTTAATGGGATGATGGGATAAAGTGCACTCTGAGCGAGTTTATGTGGAAGCAGTCGATACCCTGGAGGGCAAGGCTGCTATTCAGAGGGACCTGGATAGGCTGGCAAAGTGAGCTGACAGGCACTCATGAAGTTCAGCAAATGTCAATGCAAATTCCTGCAACTGGACCAGAATCATCCCCTGTACCAGCACAAGCTGGGGCTGACTGGCTGGGGAGAAGCTTTGAAGATAAGATGTGGGGGTCTAGTTGAAGAGTGTCTCCTTGCAGCAATGAGCAGTTGTATTACCAAAAACGTAGCTACTGGGAGGGAAGTGATTCTTCACCCATTGTTCAGTACCTCTAAGACTGCATCTGCCGCAGCGTGACCAGTTTGGGGCTCCCCAGTGTTAAGACATTAACAAACCAGACCAAGTCCCATGGAGGGTCACTGAGGTGGTTGGGGGCTGAAACACATGTTGTAGGAGGAGAGGCTGAGAGACCTGAGCTTCTTCAGCCTGGAGAAGGTTTAGGGGGATCTTAATGCTGTTTACAGCTACCTAATAGGAGGATGTAGAGAAGACAGAGCCTGAGTCTTCTCAGGGTGCTCAGGGAAGCAATGAACACAATTTGAAACATGGAAAATTGATAGAAGGATATAAGAATTCCTTGTTATAAGGGGGAAAAAAATCCCACAAGGGTGGTCAAACATTAAAACAGGTGCCCAGAAAGGTTGGGGATCTCCGTCCTTGTAGATATTGAAATATCAACTGGACACAGCCTTGAAAAAACTGTGCTCGCACTAACCCTGCTTTGAGCAGGAGGTTGGACTAAAGACCTCCAGAGGTTCTGTGATTTTGTGACTCTGAGTTAGAAGAAGGGAAGATAGGGTCAGAAAAGATCTGTGCTTTCCTAGCCACATGGGTCAGCTTGTTCTTCGCAGACAGCAGGGCAGGTCAGCAGAGCACACACCACCACACATATCAGTTGTGCCTTCCCTATTTTTAGCAAATGCTGGAAAATGAGTAAGTGATAGATACAACCATGTTGACTGTCCATCAACACCATTTAGTGACCTGGACCTAATCCACCTCCCACTGAAGCCCACGGTAAGATTCCCATCCATACAATGGGATTTGATGCAGGTCCCATGAAAATGGGAGGATTAAAAAAGGGTGCAGCATTAGAGGCAGAAGTCATAGTATTCACAGAAGTACCGAATTATCCCCTGCTCTCTCCCATCACATACATGCACATGCATCCCACACACATGCAACCACCTTTGTGGTATCTGCAGTTCTGTACTGTCAATCCTACGGTGCTAAAATTAATTAAAACAGAGATGCATGTTTACTGTCAGTAAGAGAATGATACTCTATTCATTACAGATAAAACTGCTTTGCATCTGCAAGAACACCATGGGAAAGCAGAAAGGTTGAGGGTATAAAAGAAATGAGGTGATCAAAGAATATTGGTTTCAGCAACTTACATTGTTTCATGATACTCATACTTCAGGACAGAGTATCGCTAGTAAAGTCTGATTAACTTCTTCTGGGACCTGACATCTTACTTTTGTAGCAAGAACTGGAGTACAGGATGTTCACAGGAGAAAACCATTCAATGGAAGGGTGCCATTACCTGAAAGAGTATGTTCTTTTGATTCTCCTCTGCTGCCGAACAAGCATCTTTTGTTCCTTGAGTAGAAGAGCAATATAAAGAGCTTTGCACAGAACAACGTAAAGAAGAAATAGGCCTTATATAATGTTCACGGCCGGAAAATGACAATTTGGGGAGGGGTTCATTAGTGCCCAAATCCCTGCTAGCTCAGCGGGGAGGAAGGGAAGAGCAGCAGATACAAACAATCAGACATTTGTTAGGTGATACGGGACCCGTGAGCACACGAGAGGCTGCGCTTTCATTCAGCCAGCACAGTAAAATAAACAGAGTGTGACAGCGAAAGATGAATGGGAAGTTAATTCTACTCTCATTTAGGATATTTCAATGCCAATATTTTCTGAACAATGGTCCCTATTGATGCTACAAGTGCTTGCACATTGTGCCTGCGACTTGCTGAACAGACACGACACTATTCAAGCAGCTGTATTCTCTAATTGGAAAAGGGAAGTTTCCAAAAATGATGAAAGGCTGTATCTTATCCGTGCTGAAACTGTTTGGCACCTAACTCATTTTGGTGCCTGATTTCCCTCACACACACACACACACCCTGCTTTTTTTTTTTTTCCCTTCCTAATTAGGATCTCTGGGAAGATTTGTTTTCTCAAGTGGCAGAGCAACTAGAGGCCAAACCTTAATAACTTCAAGTCGAATACTTCAGTATTTTATCACAGGCTAGTGCTTATCGGAATAACAAAATAAACAGTGGTTTTGTCTACATTAGAAGGAGTTTGCTGTAATGAGCAGGCCATTTAGATATACATCTCCTTCACCCTTATAAACTGTGTCTCCACTAAGAGGATTTGCATGTCTACATGGTTCAACTCGACGGGCAAACTTCCCCTGGTGCAGACAAGTTCACCGTACACTTTCTTATTCTAAGAAAGCACTTAGCCATGATAAAATACGTGGGAATTAAAGGGCAAGAAAAAGAAATGAAAATAATTTCAATTTCCAGTGAAATAACTTGATTACTCCTGTTATTAAAGGACTTCCTACACATAGATGTGCTGTTTAGGGGTATGAGTTCTTCATACTCTCAAACAACATAGCTCTGCCAGCAAAAACTTCAACTGTAGACAAGAAAGCCTCTGTCCTGGACTCTGAGCCAAGTTTAATACCATCTGTCTGGCTTAAAGGCCAAATTTTGCACCAATTGGCTACAAAAGCAAATTTACATTAATGCTGCGGATCCTGCACATTTGCTTGCGAGCTGTC
This sequence comes from Egretta garzetta, assembly GCF_000687185.1. Taxonomy (NCBI): domain Eukaryota; kingdom Metazoa; phylum Chordata; class Aves; order Pelecaniformes; family Ardeidae; genus Egretta; species Egretta garzetta. The sequence goes on along the minus strand of NW_009259239.1, from coordinate 1,333,257 downwards.
TGTACACCAGGCTGCTTGATTTTCTCCACCCCTTGTGCTAAAACTGGCCCCCTCCCTGACCGCAGGGATGGGAGGGTGCTCTAAGAAGCCCGGGTGCCAGCTGACATCTGGAGAAAGTCTAGGTCATTTCTGGTTTGGGATCTATAAGTCACCGATCAGAGCTCCAACCTCTTCCCTCATCCATTCCTTTCCATGAAGCCCAGCCCTCCTTGATTTTGAAACCATTGCCTCTAATTTCTTGGGTCCCCAGCTGCTTACACAAGCTCCCTGGAATTCGGGGCCATCTGTGGAGCGCTGTGTTGGTGGTTTAACCCTTGAGGGACACAGCAGGGAAGGGCAGGGAAGCTTAGGAAGGATTTTCTTAAATATGGAAACATTGCTCTTGAATTACGTCAAAGCAGTAATCCTCTCACCATCCCTTCTACTTGATCGTATCCATTTCTTCTGTCGTTTTTTAAAAAATTTTCCTTGTTCTGATGGTCCATACCTTGCTCAGAATAACACCTTCTCTTTTAATCTCCTCTGCTTGAGCAGCGTCCACCTGTGTGGCTCCTCTGCAAAAGCACGCTGGGAATAGCAGAATGGGGGCTAAGGCATGTCATGTTGCTGCAGATGAAAATCTGAAAATTAAGAGGAATAACTGTCATTTTCTACCTTCACTGTGACTTTGTCATCATCTTTAATCAGTAATATATTTTATACTGCTGTAGATTTTCAACACAATGAACGGCAGATTCTCACAACAACCATGGGGATTAGTTACAGAGATATTATTATCTCTGAACTAGATGGAAAGAAATGATCTTGTAGCGGGAGGACACCTCTACAAACCAAAAAGATATTGCTTTGATTCAGAGAGGTCTGAGACTGTGGACGAGTAATTTAATTTCCATGCTTCAATTTCTTCATCTTATTGAAACAGGAACACCGGTATTCGTCTGCCGTGGAGGGGCATTCTGATGAGGATGAGCAGCGTAGAGTGGGGCCATTACAGCGGAAAGCGCAAGCACAAAATAAAATTAAAATTTAAGAGATGAAGAAAAATGGCAGGTGCAGAAAGGCTGAGCAGCTCGCTGAGGTCTGTGCAGTGAACCATCTGCGGAGGCACGAGCAGAAAGTAAGAGCTGCCAGCTGCCGCTCCTACCGCCGGCAGCTTCTGGCTGGAACCACCTCCCAGAGCCTCTGGAGAATAGAAGTGCAGGTTTTTTTCCCTGGGTTTGTTATTTTCTGGTTATTATTACAGATCGTGCCCTACCTAGCAGTGCAACCCCGGGCTGTGTGGCTGGTGACATTTTGCGGTGGTGGATGCCACGGTGAGCGACGTGCCTTTTAGTGAAGTGAAAGGAATATCACTGGTTGACCTTTTCGTTGAGACATCTGTCCCAGACTACTGCCTATGTTAGTCAAAAGACAGTCACATGCTTCTTTTCCCCTTTTTCATACTTTTGCAGGGCAGAAAATCCTGCAATCTCTGAGCAATTAAATACATTGCATTTAAATGCTTTGAAGGGGTGGTTTCTTGCATTACTAAACCAGAGCCAGAGAAGGCACTAACTTTCACAAGGGGTTGAAGAGAGGGGGAAGACAGACTGGAAGACGGGACAGAGCAGGTTCTTAGTGATATTCCACAAGCAGATGTCCTGAGGGATTACGAAGGAGCCGGGTCAGAGTCAGCTGCCATGCCTCCACAGCCTCCCCTTGCAACCCTAGCTCCAAGGCTTGGTTTTGCAGCTGGGTTCAGTGTTAAGTCTGGTCAAGGCCAACCACATTTGCTGATCCCAGAGGTGGTGGCCTCTGCTTCTGCTGCTTGCAATAAATGAAACTTTTTGGTGAAAATTTCCCCCCTTTTTTTTTTCTTTTTTTCCTTTTTCTTTTTGCTCCCATTTCAGATCACTGGCCACTCTTTGGTTCAGCCATGTGTCCTTTTCTCTCTCTTAATAAAAAATAAAGGCATCGGGCATATATTTCTTCTATAATGAATTCAGGGTGTTGAAGGATATTTGCTCAGCTGGAGTTTTGTACAGAGTTTTGTAGTGCAGTTTGTGCTGTGACAGCCTTAAACTGCCCCAGTGCCTGCATCAGATATATTCTAATTTTTTGCTCAGAAATCCAAGTCAGCACCGAGAAGAACTCATGCATGTAAAAGGCAGGTATTTAAGTGCCATCCTGATTTCACATCCAAGTTGTCTGTACAGGGACACAAAGGTTATCACTGCCATTTTGGTGGTTTCTCTGTAGGCTTTTGGAAGCCCATCTTTGGCCGGGGTTAATCGGGGGGCTCCAGGTGGCTGCTATTGCTTGGGCTGTGCACTTTTCATGGCCATTTCTGAAAAGAGACTTTTGTGTGCGGATGCATGCGTGAGAAAGGCTGCAGCCTGAGTCTTAATGCATGCTGGTGACAAAATCAAATCTGTTTTGAATAGAAATAGTAAAAGTCTGCGGACATTAAGGTTTCCAATTGGGAAAGGAACCAATATCATGTATCTTAGGTGACCTAGGGCAGAGCTTGAATACCAGAAATAAATGTTCAGTCTGCAAGCAGCTCACAGGCTTGAATGTGCTCAAACAAATTTGCTTAGACAAGCTATTTAAATAGCCCTTGGTAGACAACAAACATAAACACTGCTGCCTGTTTGCAGAAGAGAAATGTGTCTAAATTTCCCTGCTAATATTTTTACTGCGAGATGTTCACCAGGAGATATTCCTTCATTTCCAGATTGTTTTCTTTATGAAAAATATACCCTCTGTGTGGTCACTTCAAATGTACATCAGGCCAGAGATCATTCAAATGCTCTTTTAATGCCTCTTGGTGATATTCTGAGGATACAATATGACAGCTAAGGAAGCTGATGTGTTCTGTGAAACATGGGAAAGAAATTCATTTTTCTCCCGAAGGGCTATACACAGCTGATAGTGATTTTTTCAAAGGTTGGCTCTGAACTCGTTTGAACTGTTTTTGCAGACTGAAGAGTAGAAAGACAGTAATACGAAAGAAGTGACACTTATAATGCAATATCAGTTCTTTTCTTCTTCCTCCTTCACCTCAATATGCAAAGTCTGATAGTTGCTGAAATATATTCAGTTCTGAAGGACAAAAATGGGGAGCTGGAAAAAACCAAGGATGCCAAGTGGCTGAACAGGAATATTGACAGTGGCTGTGAATTTTCGGAACTGTTTCCCGTCTCAGAGTTTTCACCTCCAAAGCGAGGACAAATAATTCACTGCTTCACAGGTATTTGAGTAGATCACTTCATTGATGAAGGGATATGCAACCAGGCTCATGCTAAAGCACTCATTAGCTATAACACCTATAGCTATTTAATTATGGGGATGGAACATGGCACTCAACTATATGAGTTAATCATTGCAAACTGCCTGTCATTAATTCCTCACTGTGTGGGAGCTAAAGCTCACAGGGTGAAAACCTGCAATCTTTACTCAGCCAAAACCCTCCGCAAGGACAACGTGGACTTTGCCAGACAGGGTCAAGTCGAAGTGAATGGGTGTTTTGCCTGAGTTAA
>NW_009259239.1:1327493-1329725 GCF_000687185.1 Egretta garzetta | reverse complement strand
TGTACGAAATCCCATCAGTCAGACCAGGCAGGGAGTTTTTGCAGTGTGGCCATTGAAATTGTGTGAACCAGCACTAAATTACGAACCTACAGTGCATAGCGATTTCCATGGGTGACATATCCGTTTTCATGTATAGCCAGCAACATGCCTTTCTGATTTTCCCCCTCCTCAGTGAAGTTCCCCTCTGTATAGGAGACCCCAGGGTTGGAAAAGGGTTTTGGCTTTCAGTGGCCCAGTTCTGCCATCTGGGGAAGTTGTCTGCTTCCAGAGAAGATGCTCCTGCTGCCTAACTGCTCTTGGGTCTTATGAACAGAATGGCTGCTTGCTGGCCAGCTGCTTGATCAATAAATATGTATTAATTTAGTATAAATTCAAGGTTTTGCTTCTGAAATGGCTAAATGTAGCATCAGTCAGTGCTGAAGTGGCTTCTCTTTGCCACGTGCTCCTTATGCTTCCTCTTGCACCTGAGGGGCTTTTCCCCATACAGTCCTGCCTGACAGCTTTGTTAAAATGTGAGCTGGTTTTGTGCCATGGGCACAAAGAACAGGACCAGCAATTGAAAGAATTTGTTCCATTTATCTAAACTAGTTTTTGAATATTAAATTGCCAAGAATAAAAAAAGCTCATACCATCAAAGAAAAACAAAACCCAGGGTAAAACTAGTAGATTAGAACAGCAATAATTATCCTACAACAGTAAAAAACCACCCACTATAAAACCCCTTTAAGCTTGGGGTTTTTTTTTTTCATTAGCATTACTCACCAATGCTTTGTTCATTGCTGACATTATTTGATTTTGTATTCTGTACTGCAGGCAGCTTTTATGTAGTTTTGTTTCTTTCTTGGTGTCATCTCAGCAGAACAGAACATTTCCAATAGGAAACCTGGGGATAAATGATATCCTGACACACAGCCACAGCCTTACAAGAAGGAGTGAACAGCTTTCTCTGAAAAAGGGTGGAAGCCCGAAGAAGTCATAGAATCATAGAATATTTCGCATTAGAAGGGACCCATAAGGATCATCAAGTCCAACTCCCTGCTCCTCACAGGATGACTTAAAACTAAACCGTATGGCTAAGAGCATTGCTCAGACGCTCCTTTAACCCTGGCAGGCTTGGTGCTGTGAGCTCCTGAGATGAGAAGCAAAGTGGTGTTGTACGTCAGAGAGCTCAGCGTTGTAAGGCAATGACTGAACTGGCTCTGGCCCAGCAAGAATCCAGCATCGGTTGGGCCGTCAACATTGGAGGAGCTCCAACGCTAGTTGGGTTGGTCCTCTGCTGAGGGCTGAGCTGAGCATGGGTGCGTTCTGTGGTGGAGTGGACAAGGGCAGGGAAATGGAGCTGTTGTCTGAGTCACTGCATCCCTTGTAGTTTTTACAGTTTAGGACCTAATTTTCATACCTCCTTTCATATAAAATCAGCCCCATTGCTGTCCTGAGCAACCTGTTGGGATGGAGCTGGAACATCCCATTCTAGAGGGACTGAGCCCTTTTCTGCTCCTCTGACACTATATGGGCTTGTTATTTTGCATGTTGGACTCGCTCAGGAGGTCAGGGTAATTCAGCCTGAGTTACTGCACACACCAAACCACAGTTTTAGGTATTCAAATGATTGCCTGACTTGACATGTCTCTGGCCCACAGCTGTAAGAGCTGTGTTAAATGCACAAGTGGACACTGAACTTCAGCCTTGATTCCTTCATTTGGCCCCCACCAGCCATGCCTCAACACCATCAAGTGGGCTGGTTGGTTGTTATCTCCACACCATGAATTTGTTATAGTACCAGCAGCCAACAGTGGGGTTCCCCAAGGCAAAGGCCATAAACCAAAATAGAAACCCAAGGAAGAAGGAGCTGCAGCAGGGCTGGAGCTGGTGCAGAGCTGGGGACCTGGGCAAGGGCTGGAGCAGCAGCATGGAGCTGACCTGCGAGGAGGTCTGGAGAAGAGGACAGGAACAAAAGCAGAGCTAGACCTGACAGCTGCTCTGGCTCAAAGAGAGGGACAAATCCTGAACAGGTGCCTTGCTGCAGTCAGGGCTGTGCATAGCAAGCCTGCGGGCAGCCCAACTCCTGACCACGCCTGGCCATGGACGCTTCTTGGTGGCCAGGATGACAAAGTGACCACGACCAGCTAAGAGGGTGGAGGGCAGTGAAGAGAACTGGTGGGGCTACTTCCACAGTTCAACCACCCTGAGGAGACTACCCAAATTAATAGTAGTTTTTTCATACCTTTAGCC
>NW_009259239.1:1319958-1327476 GCF_000687185.1 Egretta garzetta | reverse complement strand
TCAGCAGGACTGGAGTCAGATTATTGTTTTCCTGCTTCTCCCAAGGCAGGGAAGCCGCTGAGAAAACATGGCGTGGGGACACCTGGCAGTATTACTGCTGGAGAAGCAGAGTGTGGCTATTCATTCCTTTCTCACTAACACAGGACAAGGCCATAATTATCTATTTTAAGGCAAACACAGCAGACGCTGTTATTATCACATCAGCGGATCGTTCGGTTATTATTGTTTGCATTGCAGGAGTGCCTGGAGGCCCAAACTATGTTGAAACACCTATTTGCTATGCACAGGACATACCTTTAGGGAGACCGTCCTGGCCTGGAAAAGCTGCTTCTGCTGACACAAAGCTGATCGTACTGTGCTGGAGCAAAGAGAAAATTCTCGGTTTACCCAAAGTTGTAACTCGGGAAGTCCTTGACGGAGCTGTAAATGGCTCTAAGTAGCTCTTGTTACTCAAGCAAGGTGGAGACACAGCCGATCTGATCAGCTGATGTTTTGGGGTTTGAGTCTCAAAGAAAACGTTGTATGTGCCCAGAATGAGCTACGTTAAACGGGGTGGTGGAAGTGTCAACTCCACTTGTTAAGAAAGCAGACTGATCACGGGAGGCTTAAGGGGTTTTGTACGCCTCTTTGCTAATGATCGCTTTAATTACTTGCTGTAAGTCATCTGGAATGAAAATATCACCATACTTATTTAAAGAAGAAAGGTTTTGTAATGCTGTGCAATATGTATGGATTTAGGGCTCTGTGGATTATATTTGGCAATTTCAGGCACGCAAAGTTACTAATCCACACTTTGTCTATGAAAAATAGAAAGAAGCAGCGAGGCAGGCTGATGCCCTGGGGACAGCCAGGGAATTCCTGACATGCCTGTCATCTGCAGCTCCTGTCCAGGGAGCAAACATTAACTCTGGTGTTGCAATAGTTACGGGCAGACCAAAGGGACGCACTTGCAGCAAAGCAGAGGTGGTTTCACCAGGCGCCTCGCTCTATTTTCACCTCACGGTAATTTTTTTTTTTTTTACACTTCTGTTCTTTTAGTTTCCTGGTGTTTTAAAGTATGTATTTGTCACATTTAATACTATTTTCCTCTAATAGCTTCATCCACAGAGAATCCTCTTGGAGAAAAGCCCAGAGATTTTTCTGTTTCTTCTTACGCCTTTATTTTCCCTGCATCTGCTATTACATCATTTATATGAATTACATCCAGACAATTTTAGCTTTTATGTCAGACTTATAATGCCACAGTCAGGCTGTCAAAATGGCTAAGTCCTGAGGATTTTATTCAGGCAGAATTTGCACTGAATTGTCTATGATTGCTTCAGTAAGTTGAATGTTGCAATATTTCTTAGTAGGTAGGACAAAATAGTATAGGTATGAGAATAGGGCATCAGTAAAAAATCATTTTTGAGGCTGGTAAATTGAATCCCATTATGCAGTTTTCACAAGGTCAGTGATCTGGTAGAAATTAAGGAATTCTGATTTTGGGTTTGGTTTTAAATCCTTGACCACAATTTTTGTTCTATAATTATAATGTTTATTGTTAAATTTTATTTAATAGCAAACAATAAATTCTATAATTCTTTTCCAGCATCTCAATGATAGATCCTGGTGTCTTGTATCAAATATTTAATTGGTTTAAGTTTCCTGCTTGTGCTTCAGGGCCTTTTAAAGATCACTGGACTCCACACATCTGTACTTTTTTTGTCTTTGTGTCCATGTCCCTCCATCCATCACCTGTGGCTTGCTTAGTCCCAAATCCCACCTGGGATTCAGTGCTTGAGATTTGGTTGGTTTGTGTAGCAAAACAGAAGAAAGAGGCAGGAGGATTATACAGACTTGCCGAACCCTTGTAACTACTGTTGCATACGCGAACCCCCTGCCATTGAGTAGGAGTTGCTCAAGGGCAAGATCCTGCTGTGCCTACACGCAACAAGTCACAGTTTCTGAAAACTGTGATTTTTTTCTCCACCCTTCCCCCGTCTTTCTCCTCCTCCTCCTCCTTCCACTTTCTGAACCTCTCTCTGAGTGGGAATTATTTGTTTAACTTAATTCAGCAAGTTGTGAACAGATTAAGGATACTCATACCCCTACACCCCAAAAGTAATTAAGCAGAATAAAGGCAATTAGAGATTTAATTTGTCTTGCTCAGTCTCCACCTATCCCCGTGTTTTCATGTGTGATCAACCTATCAAACTTTTCAATTTCCTTCGCATCCCCCTCCCCCCCCGCCCCCCCAACTTAACTGGAGTTATTAGTAGCAAAGTGTGGAGTTTGTTGGAGGATGAATTACGCCAGCATCGCTGCCAGCCTGTTCACAGTATCTTTATTCAAAAGTCACACTTCATAAGGTAAGTGAGTCATGTTGGGGTGTACCTGAAAGCCAAGCTACAGGTAGGTTTTATGGGTTATGTGACTGTTGTGTGATATCCTATTTTTCTGGTGAGCCCTCTGCCCACCTGGCTGCTGTGCGTTGCAGGGGACACCATCTCCTCTGGTGTCCATCTTCTTCTAAAAGAGAGTGATGACCGTCAGTGCTATATGCATGCAGCCTGAGATATGGGAGAACAACACTCAGTGGGGCTTTTTAGGAGAAATGCCTGGTTGATGGACCATGGTGTGAGCAGGCTCTGGGCTGCCCGGGACGGGGGCATCCCACCCACGGGCAGACTTAGGAGGAGGTATCAGCTGGGCCTTTAGGATTAGTGCTCTGGATCCCACCTCTGAATCTCTCCCCACGTCTCATTCCTGGAGCCTCAGTGAGTTATTGAACTTGGTCTTGGCAGGTTCCTGAGAAGATGGATTATTTGTAAAAGCAGTTGCAATTACAGGAGATTAGAAAAGGTTTATGAACTCTGCTGATCGAGTGCATCACACAAATGGTGTTTGAACTGATGAAGAAATGAACATAGGCACTCTGGGTTGATTGATTCCTTTTTCCTGTCCCTACACAAGTAGGTGTTAGTGACAACATTAAAAGAGCCTGGCTGGGTCGCAGATCTGACGGAATAGCAAATCCTTTAAGATGTAGGGTCAAATGCAGCTCAGCTTTGGCACACCAGGTGATCCCACTCCATGCCAATGATATGAAATAGCTGGATTTCATCCTTAATCTACCTCAGCATTATTCGCTGCTCAGGGATATGTACTGTCAAATAACTTCTGGGAGGCACTCGTCCTCCCAGAGAGGAGCTGAGGAGGGTTCCAAATTACAGATTTGCCCACCCGTAACGGTGTCTCCTTAAACACATATCCCACAGTAAGCAAATCTCCTGCTGCTGGGGTGGTACAGTTCTAGTGGCTTCTTGGATAAAACAAAGAAACAAACAAAAAAGCAACAGAAAAGGAGAAAGGAGAATAACACAAAAAGGCAGAAGTACACCTTTTCCTGTCCTTTTTGGAGAGGAATTGTGAGATGATAGATAAGGTTCGAAAGGAAGACTGTTGCCCACAGCAGCGTCGTTGCGTGTGATCCCTTGCAGTTAGATACCACTTCCCCGCTGGGCAGGGGACAAGCTGCGGAACAGAGCTTTTCTGTCTGGCACTGCAATTAGTTGTGTAATTTGCGGCTCTTTGCACAGACATACTCCATCCACTGGCCTCTGCACGCTCATTTGTTAATGGGGATCATCGGGCAGGGTTATTTCCCATTACGTGTCATCTTTGCTATCTCTCTGACTCATATTTCTTCCGCTGTGTCTGCACCCACTGTATGACACTTACACCACCAAGGGCGGTCGTTTCCTTTGGTACCAGAGAAACCCATTCCAGCAGGCAGCCAGGCTGAGTTATCAGGCTGGAGAGCCTCAAACGGATCGTAATCAGGTCCTCGAAGTCTGGGGGCCTCATTTCTCACATAGACTATTTGATACTGGTTCAGATGGCCATTTCAGAGGGACGCCTCTGATCATTTGAGTAAGAACAAGCCTGTTGCATCCACTTCATACCAGTATATAAAATCCTCCATCAGTAGGCGTGTGAGTTACAGAAGCAGATGATTAAATGCACGTCGTTCCTATCCATATTTGGAATTGATACTTTGGTGCTTAAAATTATGACCTGTTTATATACTTTGATAATTTGGGTCTAGGCTTTTGGGGTATATTATTTTGTGAAGTGTGAGGCAAAATGAGGGCCAGGGTACTATAAGCAGGGATAGACCCCATCAGGGTCACAGGTTCAAATGTTACTCCTGGTTAACATACACAATCTGCTTCTTAAAGGTTTGTGCTTATGATTCTTGCCACATTTATTGGGGATAAATTATAACAAAAAATCCTATAAATTTATATTTAAGTGCTTCCATAGGGATCTTCTAGGCTAGATTTGTCTGTGGCCAGTCACTTTATTTGTCAGTTTGGCTCTGAGAGGCATAACCCTCATGCTTTCCCAGCAATTCTATTTTCTTGGTTCCTACAGGAAAGGAAAGAGTTAAAATTTCCTCCATATAGAAGAGGACCTAAAGAGAAGTAATTTGAATATTCACCTCAGTTTTCTTAGAAAGGAACAGTAACAAGTTCTCTTTTAGCTGCAAGTGCTTTGTGGCCCTTGCTAATACTTTCAGTCAACGAACCTTAAGATACTGGGTACCCGGGAACAGAACATCCCCCCAGCAGATGCTCAGCTTTTTTGTACCTGGCTGATAGCCAGGTAAACTGGAGCAGAGCCAGGGAGTGAAAGAGGACCAGCACCCAAATTTTCCGACTCCTTCCGCATGCGTTATCACTATGTTAGCGTTTTCAGCATGAAAAAAGAATATATGCTCTGCTTGACGCACTTCATGTAATAGAGGATAAACAATTCTATAGTTGGAAAGGGTCATCTAGGTGAAAAATGAAAGGACATTCAAAAATGCAGATTGATATTAAGTTATTCTAAAAAAAAAATCCATAGGGATTCTTTCTCCTTTTGAAGATTTGGTATCTTTGGGCACATTACTATGATGTTCACAAAACTGAGTTCAAAACTAGTGGGCACAGGCTCCTTGGAAAATTCTTCTAAAGTTTAAGAGAAAAAAATGTCCAGCAATATCCCTGCTGAGTGTAACAGTTGCCTGTGGCACAGCTGAGAAGAGATTGGTGCTGACAACACAGAAACAACAGCACCGGGTACCTGCTCCAGATGCTCTTCCTTCATCATTCAACCCCCACCCCCCACCCCCGTGTCTTATTCACTGGAGTGGTCCTAAACCAGAGCGAACGTAACCGGCTAGATGAGTGCAGCAAAGGCACTGGTACACGTGAAGGTAAATTTGCAATGATTAAGCTGAGTGTTAGTCTTGGACCCGTGTGTTTCAAATAGATTGAGCTGCTCTTCCTCCTGCCGAAGCCGGTCATGGAGTGGCTCTCAGCTGGGTTGGGTAAATTTATGGCTAGGAGCCTCCTCAAGGTGCTTAGGGGAAGGTCAGCTCCGAGGGATATGCTGGGCTAATTTTTGATCACTGTAAATCCATGGGCTGGCGCTGCTGTGGTTATAGAAAAGGGGCTTTGGATCCTGATTTTATTTCCTTTGCTAACAGAGTCTTTTCTGGCTGCCCCAGCAAATGCCTATGATACAGCCAACAAGTGGGGCTTTACGGCAAAAGGCTGCTGCTTCCCTGCCTCTGAGATCGCTGAGTTCCAAATGGCTGATTGCCCCTAGTGCTATAGTTTTCATCCAGATCGTTTGTCCCTGCAAGAGGTTTAATTTATTGGAATTAATTTCATACAGCTGCTGGAATACATCAAAGTGCAGTGAGAGGGACTTGAGCAAACTCAGCCCCCACGGTGCCTGTCGGGAGGGAAGCTGCCATCTGTCTCTCCGAAGAGCTGCATTAAGGTTTTTCGCCCAAGAAATCTGTGGTTTTTTCAGTCTCAGGCACTGTTCCTCAAAGACGCTCTCCTTAAGCAGATGATGTCCAACGACAGCGGGCCCTGAGGTAATCACTGCTGGTAAAAATACAGTAGAGCTGGAGCTGAGGTTTAATGCTCGCCTCTCCAGTAAGGTGGGAGGAAAGCGGCTGCAGCTGGTGGCAGGGAGCAACTGGGATTATGTGGCTGCTTTAAAGGATTCACGTGCACTTTGCTGGGCCAAACCATTTTGAGGTCAGTTCTCCACTGACCCTTAGGCAGTCATTAACTCCAGGGCAAGGTGGTACATAACACTGTCTGATGGGAGAAAAACAGTCCGTAAGACAGAAATACACCCGTCTTGCAGGAATGAGAGCCACTCTGTGAGATACAAGGCAATGGAGAATCTCACTTTCAGTGGTACCTTTACCCCGTTCTCTCAGCATTTGAGTATTTGCTGACGATTTTGGGTTTTTTTGACCTAACCAGAAAATAAAGTTGTGCCAGTTCAGCTCAAATCAGTGCAAACACAGGTAACTGCAGCAGTGGGAGCCCTGTGCGTACATTGAGCTCTCAGGTACGTGGTGCCTCAGCTCAGGAAGGCTTGAGCATCTTCCCTCATTGCTCAAATGGTGAGGTCAGGTGAACAGTCTGGAAACATGTGGTGGTCCTGCCTCCGAGCTGTGCTTCACCGAGTGACAGCATGACATTGCTAAGCCACTGCAGGACAAAGTGTCTTTGCTTCACCTCTGCTGAAGGCTTAGCTGGGAGCCAGCAGCTTCGAGGGTGGGAAATGTGAGTTGTTCAGCACTTTACTGTAGGAGCAAAGTGACTGCTTGGCCAGAGCACAATGACATAGAAATAGATATATTTCTGTCTTTGCAGCTGCAGAGCTGTTTGTATGGATTGGGCTTTCACTGGTACAATGTTATGGACGGAAAATCCTATAGGATCCATAACATTTCCCCTATGGGGAAAAAATTGTCACTCATGCATTTGTGTACAGCTCAGCACATGCTGTCCTGACATAATGGGGACATCTAGATATCACTGCAATATAAATGGTAAGTAATAGAAATTCAATGTCCTACTAAGATTAATAGTAATGAGGTAGAAGGAAAATGACGACTTTGATGATATGATAACAGCATTTTGTGACATATAGACATTATAGTTGAACAAATAGATGGTCAGTTGTAAAACACAATCATCAGGAATCAAAGTGCTCCTCCTAGGATGTTTTTACAGCGGTCTGTGGTCGCTACAAGGTGCAGTGTGCTCCAGCCAGCAAGAGGAAGAGGGTCACCACATCCTTAGGCTGAGACAGCGTTTCTTTGTGTTTGTCCCCTTTCCTTGTTGAGATGCAAGCCCCTGTCTGTGTGTTTTAGGGCATATGGTTAGCATTGAGATAAGAAAGAAGTTAGGAGCATATGTGTTTAGTTTTTCCTTTCAAACTGACATCAGGAGCTTAGGAGCATAGGAAGGGGAGGGACCTTGTGTGCTTCTGGGTCCAGTCCTCTCCAGCTGCAAGCTATCACTTTAGGTAATCCCTTCCTTAATGGATCAAGTCCTGTTTTGGGATTTTTATCCTGTCATCCCTTTTCAGGGTTGTTTTGGATCCCCAATTCCTTAATGAGTAGAATCCTTCATCTAATTTCCAGCCTAAATTTATTAATGGACAGAATAGTTCATA
>NW_009259239.1:1302527-1319868 GCF_000687185.1 Egretta garzetta | reverse complement strand
TAATTTCCATCTCTATTTGGCCAAGCTTTTCTAGGTCCCCTGGTACTGTTAACTTCCAGTTACCAAATATGTGAAATAGTTGAAGCTCCTATGGGGGAAGAGGTTGCCCAGCTCTCTGAGCACCCTACCGTGGGGACACCTGATGAGCTAGGACATGGAAAGGAGGATACAGCCTCCATGGGTGTCTATTGAGCCTCCATGGGTATTCAAAAATGTGCCCCAAACTTAGGGTATGGGTTTGGAGACCAAAATCCATGTTTATCCAATGTCAGTGACTGGAAAAAACTTCCACCCACTGAAGGAACAAGGACTTTTGCAAAGCTGTCCTGGAGATGGTAGATTTCCTACTAGGTGTTCTCTTCTGGATATTTTGTTTATCTCATACTGCAAGTTTGTGTTTGTCACCACAGAGCCTGTCTGAAGGAAGATATTCTGTGTGGCATCCTGCCTTCCTGGGTCTGCATTCAATATGCCAAGACTTATTAAATGGGGATTTCTTGGATGGTGGCTTTTCCTGGATTGTGTGGTTGGCTGGTGGGCACAGATAAGGTATCACCACTGCCGTTGCAAGGAAAGACAAAACTGCTGCAAAGGAGGATGACTGGGAATCCCCTTGCCATTCTTGCTTGTTTTTGTTAAAATAAATAGCCGTTGATTCACTTTCTGCTGGCTGCCTTTGGGAGACAGCTCAGTGCTGGAACCACTCACTCCAAATCTCTCAGAGTTACCAGACTGGTCATCTGGTTGGCCCAAATGCTGGAGCCAAACTAAATTTTGGCAAAAAAGACCCCCCCCAAAAAAATACTTCACAAAAAAAAAAAAATACTGAGCAGGTTTTGCACAAGTAAATCCATCCACCTTTCCTTTTTCATAATACTTCCCCTACCTGTAATCCATTATTTTTCTGAAATGAAACTGGTTGGTTGCTTGCTGAGGATGGTGATTTGCTGAGGAAGGTCAGCTGAGCTGAGGGGGTGGTGCCACGTACTGAATTTTGCAGCAGGGAGTGTGCAGAACACCTCCCGCTGTCCTGAAAGACAGACACAACATTTTCCTGGTGCTGCAGGGTCTTCAGGTTCCCAGCTGCACAGACGGGAAGGTATGAGCATTGCAGGACAGTGAAGCAAGGAGAAGGTGCCTCTACTCTTTCCTCTGCCATTAAGGCTGCACCTTCAAACAAATCAGCATATTTTGGTCATGTTGTTTGTCTCTGTTGCTCTGCTGAGTCACACCAACCTTTCGGTTTCCTTCCCAAAGGCTCCCATATACAAAGTCCTTCTGTGCCGCACCCACAAGGCATGACTTTCTCTGGCTAAGATGAGCTGTTGCTTTCCTACTCCAAATGCTTTGCACAGTCACTTGTGAAAAGAAATGTTGAAAACGGTGTGACCCTCAGGAGTTTCCATTTGTAGCTGGCTCCATCTTTAAACCATTCTTTTTCTGCCCCACTATTGCCCACAAAACATCTGAGAAAATAGTGGGAGCATTGGAGAGCTGTTCAGAAGCCTGGATACCCAGTGCTTCTCGCTGTGGAGGAGGAGGCAGATGGTTTTCATGTGATGTTTACAACATTCTTTCAGGGATGCATCCACTGCACACTGCAGAGGATGTGTTTTGGGATGCTCTGTGTGGAAGCAAGGCATGGCAATGAGCACACCAAGGCATCGCATAGTCAAAATACTGGCCTTATCCTCATGTGAGCAGGTATTCCAGGCTACATTCTACGTTGAAATACTTTGCTTGGCTCCTGGTAGGAAGCCGTGCCAAGAGGGATGGTGGCACGTGGGAAAGAGCGGCCGCGCCACCACCGCTGCCTCTCATTGGCAGGGAAAGGAGGCCAGGCTTGCTGGGATCCATGTGGGACAGTGAGGGTCAGCTCCTGGTGGAGCGTCTGGATTCAGGAAGAGCTGGCTGGGGAGCAGGGAAAGATGGACTTATCCCAGAGGGCATCTGAAACATTCCCAGCTCTGCAGTATCCAGCAGAGCTACCTTCTCCACAGCCTCCCTTTCCCTTCACAGTCTGGGAATCAGCTCTGCTGTCAGTAATAAAATAAATAGGGAGGGGTGAGGAGGTGTCTCTCGAGAACAAGGACTGCATATATTCATCCTTATGGCTGGGAAAAATCAACTATCGCTACATGGCTGGAAAGACTTGGGGCAGCTCTGATTGTCCCAGTACAGCCAGGAATAGCATTTATCATGGGTTCTTCTTTGAGAAATGGTGGGACCCTTGGGAGAGAAGGTAAAATGACATATCTTTGCAATGAACATGACGTGGCTTTTCTGTCCTGTTGCTTTTGTGAGCCAAATCATCCAAATATCAGCATTTGCACAGCCAGGTTGTCCCAAGAACAGCAAAACTAATGGCAAATAATTTTCTAAGGGTTTGTGTTTTGAGGCTGAACTTCTGTGGCAATTGCCAAGTTTCTGAAGGGAGCTGCAGTCACAGCATTGTCCTTCTCTCGGTAGGGGTATTAATGAGGTCTCTCCCCTCGCTCTGATTACTTAGTACTACTACAGAACTTGCCAGAAGCTTAATAATGTTGAGACCTTTATCCCTCTATTAAATTTGGCTGCTGTGAGCCAAAAGATTCAAAAAATATTTGGGAGGAGCTGCCTGTTCAACAAACATAAATTCATGACATAATTCAGCTGGAAATTGGGCCAAAAAAGCACTGAGGTATGATGAGGAATTTAGCCAATTCACTAATGATGTTCATGATCACGGTTGGTCCCAGGTGGGAGAATACAGGTGGGATCTTTTACATGCAAAATGGCCCAACAAGGCAGAAAAGACTTGAAAACTCTGTGCCCAAGTGCCCTGCCTGCTGTTCGATTGCCGTTCCTGGCTCTGCTGCAGAAGAAACTTCTTTCCCTCTCTGGGCCAGTTTGCCTTTCCCAGCACGTGCCTGTTTTTTCTGCTCAGATCAGGAGCTCTCTGGGCAGGAGCTGTCTGGGTCTGTGTGCTTCTGCACCACCTCTGATAATGAGAACTCCTTCTTGGTTCAAGCTGTTAAGCATTCCTATAACCCCAGTAATATATACTAATAAATAATGAAAGTAGGAGTGGAGAAACTATCAAAAGAACTCGAGCTTGTTTAGCTGGATAAATGGCGTTTGACTGCACTTCTAAGGACGTTTTGAAAGAGAACTAAAATTTTCATTACTTGCCAAGATCTGTGTCGTGCCCATCACTAACACCTAAAGCAGCGCAGAGCTCTCTTCCAGAGCCTGCGTAGCTACCGCAGCCACTCTAACGAAGATATCATCTACTGTGATAGGTAGCCTTAGGTCCGATCTCTGATCATGACAGAGAAGCAAAGGAAAAAGTGATCTGAAATAAGATAATTTTAAAATATACTTATCTGCTGGGGTTTGCTAGTCTCTGCATGCTTTGTAGGATCAGAGAAGTCAGGCTGACTTCTCCTTGCTTGTGAAGATGACTACCCCAGTTTTGCTTCACATTTTTTTGCCTACTTTAGCTTCATTACCCCAGGTTACAAATGGTCCCACCACTCCTTTGTGGAAAATATTTTTCCATGCGGCCATCTGCCTGTCTCTTTTTTGTATGTATGTGTTTTCTATTATAAGTTTTCCCTTTTTTTTTCCTGAGCACAAGCTCTGTAGGCTCCTGCCATTAATGGAAGTTCTGTAATGCAAAGAGGGATAGGACTCTGGGGGGGTGTGGGGGTGTATGGAGGGGGAATACATGGCATGGCACGCAAGGCCAGGCTCCTTGGGCTGAAGTGTCTAAGTGCTGTAGGGAGGGCAGAGAGTGTTTCTGCTGCACCCAATGTTGTGTCCCCGCTCAGAGCAATGGGAGCTCAAACTGCTTTGCTTCTCAGCTGGCCCGTGCTACAAACCTTACCCCCTGTCTCTGGCAAACAGGGGGTTAAACTGTGAGTGCTGCAAAGAAGCATTATAACAAGTGTTTGGAGAAAGCCCTGTCTCATCTAAGGAGGGGCCCACCCTCCAGGGCTGGGGAATGCTGGGTCAGCAGCTTTCTCCAACTGGGAGCAGCTCTGAGGCTTGAAGGATTACAGCAGAAACCGGGCAGCTTTGAGATGTCATTTTACCTCTCTACAGATTGTCTGTGCCCAGTAACCTCTGATGTCCTGTAGTTTCACATGGCTACTTAAAATAACTGTACGGACTATTTAATAAACAACCTTTAAATATGATATAATGAAGTAAAATGTCTTTATTTTTCCTTAGTAGCTTTAAGCATTTTAATGCAGCTATAAAATTGCCTATTTTTAAACAGCTGCAACTTTGCAAATCTTTTTCTCATGCAAAGATTCAGTTTTATTGCACACATTTTAGTGGGTTTTTTAACTTGAATTTAATATCCCATTGGTCTATTTTAAAACATTTCCTTAGCCTGAACACAAAAGTTAGTACTTTAGCTATTCCCAATGAATGAACATCTTGCCAGGCAAGCAACAGCTTCACAGGCAACGCTCGGTGTCGTCAGATTCTCGCTGAAGACTGGCAGAGGCTGCCGGTAACCTGTGCGTGCCTGCTGGTCCCTCAGTTACCCCATGCTGGCACGTCCCACCAACCCTTCCAGGGAGACTATCATCACCCTCACCTTCTCACCCTGCAGCGTTTTGAGCAGGCACAGCTGAAGACATGGCAGGCCAGTCTGGGGAGGATGAGCCTTAGGTCTGGTGATGAAGTTGTTGATTGTTTGTTGTCATTTAATGTTCCTCCGGTGAGAGCAACTCTGCACTGGGCTGTCCCCAACACGTTGGCTTGTCAGCATGACCCCCTGACACTTCATATAAAGTGGAGATATCAATGCATATAATTCTCATTTGGATATCCAAATACAGCTTAGTTCTTCTCCACAGTTTAAGATCTATGTCCTCATGATGGACTATGTTGTCCCCTGCCTCAACAATGGGACAGTCAATTTTTCTCTCTCCACACGAAGTTCAGTCTCTATGCATGGAACTACAGCTACATGCCAGTTTATTTTATGAGGACGATGGTCCCAGAAGACTTTTAGACACACAGTTTACTACAGAGTTTTAAAGCTTGCCAGTTGATGTCAAAAATTCCTCTGCGGCTTCCATCTAGACAGCGTGAACCCTCGGGATGAGGAAACCCCTCCCAGTCCCACCAGTGGTTCTCAGCACTGGGCATCTCCACCCCTGGGTACATTACGCAGAATGAGGGACATGATGTGCAGGGGTGAGGCTTTGTTTTTGGGGGAAACACTGCATTTTCTGTTTCTCTGAATGCTGTTTGCCCACCAGTACAGTGGGCAATCTGACACTTGTATTTCTGAGCCATGCCAGGAGACTGGATAAATATTTGCACAAGTGCTTTTGGGATCTGTGGTTCAAGTGTCCTCTCTATGGGCTGAAGCCCTTGGTGGCTCTGTGAGGGCAGGGTATGGATCAGGTGGGGCTCTGGGAGGACACGTAAGCCTGTGCAGACCTTCCTGAGCACTGAGCTCCATGCCAGAACAGAGCTGCTTTGTCTTCTCTTTCTTAGCTGCTATGATGACTGTTGATTTCACACCTTTACATTTATATATCTTTAAAATGTTTGTCACACAGGCCTGTCTTCAGAAGTGAATTTCTCTTGGTACGATATATTCCAGTGAGTTGCCTGATAATCAGGACAAGAACGTAATTGGCACATTTCTGCTTCAGGTGGGGCAATCGAGAAAATTTGGTGTTGAAAGCAGACATTGTTTTGACAGAGAAGAGCTGCTAAGAGTCTGCAAGTCTGGAGAAAAAAAAAAAAAGAGAGAGTATTGTTAAGTTATGTAACTTCTGAAGATGAAAAAGGAGCCTTTTGTTTGCCTAGTTGTTGCTCTAGTCTTAAAGTCAATAGAGCTGAAGTGCAGTAATGAAAAAGATCATGTTGAAAATACCTTGTCTCATTCAATTCTCTTGCCTTGTCTTTCCAACCTGCACTGAATAAAAATGTTCCTCACTTCTGGACAGATTATCAAATTTAAAGTGTATTAGCAGGCACCAGCTGTGTGCTGTAATTATTTGGCTGAATCTTCTGACGTTAGAAGAGAAAATCTGAGTTAATGGCTCAGATGCTCTCTTACCTGGTTCCCTAATGGGAAGCAGGAGGGCAGAAGGGGACTGTCAGGGACACAGAGCACAACGGGGCAGACGACTACTCATGCTGCAAGAGCTTTGTAGCAAAATATTAACCATTCTCTGTTAATAGTCCCAAGTGAGGAAGGAAGAACTCAGCTGTACCTCTTTCCAGATGGCTGTAATGTTGTCACAGTAGTCAGGCAGGGCTGGATTCATCTAAAGAGAGATGTCAAAAGTCTTTGGGGATGCTCAAGAGGAGTGATGAGTTTGTGTGCCTTGGGTGATTCTCAGGGCGGTGCCCCCAGTGCAGCTCTGGCGGGGCTGCTGACCCCAGGGCTGGAGGAGGCGGCAAGTGAGCCAGCCTGGTTGTCACCAGCATGGTTTGGTGGGTTTATTAGTTGCCTTCTTTGCCTTCTCTTAGTCAAACGGAGAATGGCAAAATATGTTGCACTTTTAAATCAGTAATTCTTAGTGGTGGAGGCTAATTCAGAGCAGTAGGAGAGGATCAGTCGATAAAGCAGTGGGTGGCTTTTCATCTGCACTTTATGTGCTCCTGGCTCGGTCTTGTCACCTGGCCAGATTGTACCCCTGTGGGGGTGGAATTGCTTCTGTCTGCAGAGCCGGTCACACCTCCCACCTCCACGAGGGGCTGGAGTGCTCTGCTCTGCGCCTGGTTTAATCTGTCCTGAAAGGAGTCTCATTCATGTGCACCACAACTACTCTGCAAGCTGAGCCAACATGCAGTGAATAGGGGTGATTGGAAAATTTGCTTTCCAGCTACACGACAGCCATGAACCAAAATACTAAAGTGAGAGGCATGGGGTATGTGGAGGAAATTTCTTGTCCATCTCCGGTAACTTGAATGCTCTTCAAATTTTAACTGAAGTTACATGATAATTTAGATAATCTGTTTTTCTTCCTGTAGATATAGGGACAGATGTTCACTGCTGAAGGGGACTGTATGGACACCTCCGGACTGTTCACGTTTTGAGGTGCATTATCTGACTGACAGATGCCAACTGGGTTCTGCAAGCCTGCATGGGAAAACCCAGGCTGGCAGCATCAAGCAATTGTTTTACAGTAGCATATTCTGAATTCTGTTTAGCTGCCAATCTGTTCCCATCCTTTGGTGGCACATGTTTTTCCTCTTACAGCTTTTTTCTCTAGCCACGGGCGCTGAAAACTTACCTTGGAAATGAAAGCTGAACCTTTGGGGAAGATCTCTGTTCTACCAGTGGGGCCTTCGGGCAGGAAACTACAGAATAGGATGAGACTGGAGATAGAATTGCAAAAGTTGGCAGCCTTTGCATGTATATGTTACAGGGACACCAGAGCAGTGTTTGCTGGTATTGAAAAAGCCAAAAGGTTTTGACATAGCAGCTCCTGACCTTCAAATGTAAGCCTTTAGGAGCAGGGTACAGCATGTACACAGGCAGTGCTATTTTAATAATAAATTCCTTTTTTGTGCTGGTGTCCACCTTTGCCTCACTTCCTTTGATGGGCAGGGCTTTCAGTGGTAATAATTAGAAAAGCAATATCTCCTCTGCTGCTCTGAACAGTAAGAAAATATTTAAAACAATATAGAGTACTATGTGGATCAAGTTTTTGCGTGTGAAATCTTGCACAAGTGCTACTTGCAGTCAGTTATTCCTGGCAAAAATATTTCTATGGTTAATAACGTAAACAGCAGGCAAAATGAAAATCTCATACGAAATTTATTTGTTCTGTTATACTGTTTGGAAAAGGGCCAGTACATTAAATTGGAAATGCTGATATAATTTACCATGGTACATCCATTTTGACTACATGTTGTAAATACCCATCGGTTGATTAAAAGAACGGAGTACTGGGCAGATCACCTGGAGCTTTCTGTCACAAAAGAGAGGGAATCTGGAAATTCCAAAGTAAATTACATATTAAGGAATCCAAAGGAAATTCTGTAAATGGTTCACCAATGTCAAATTGAGAAGAATCCAATAAAAAATACGCAGTCTGAGCTACTTCTTGTTCCACATGCTCTGCAGCATTACCAATGATTGTGCAAAGAAAGTGCAAAATATCCTTGCTGGCAGATATAGAATTCTTGCTATAGGCTTTTTACATCAAACACCTGTAAGAATACATTTCTGAATAGGTAACAAGACAGGTTAATTGGAACCCTTCTTGCACTGCAATTAGAATCAGGCCTGCTAGTCCATATTCACATTCTTTAATTCACGGGAAGTCTCACATTTTGTCCCAGAGTTTGCAGGTTAGGTGCTTATCCAGCCTTGCTGTGTCGGGGGGAAAACAGCTCGTACCCTCTTCAGTCAGAAAGCAACTTTGCTGGCAGTATTTGCGATATGCCAGAATATATATATAGCACGGTACGTAAACTTTGGTCAGCCTAATTTCAAAATGTCGGTTAGGTATTAGCAAAGAAAGTGATTGCTGGATGGAGGTTTATTTCACTAAGACTATCTTATGCACATGGAATTAAAGTAATTTAATTTTTTTTTCTGCACAGTTATCATGAGCCACAGTTATAATGAAATTCAGGAAGGGTTCATAGGAAAAAGTCTTGTAAAGCAGGGACACACTTCAAGGCCTTCCAGTTTTCTTCAATCTTGCAGTGTAATAAATCGGGAAAGAAAATGCAACCTAATGTCTAGTGCAAGGTGCTGAATTGTAGGATGTCTATATTTATTCCTGGCTCTGGCACTGACTCTTGTGCTCCTGGGTGAGTCATTACTTCACCTGTGAATGAGATGGCAATGATAAAAATCAATTCTATCTATATCCAAAAGATGCAGTGATTTTACAAGGTTTAATTCTGCTTTTAAAACATGCTTTGAAATACTCTGATAAAATATTGCAATGAGATATTGCTGTGTTTCCAAAAAAGCCCTACAAGAGTCATAGTTTGAAAACTGTACTTTAATTCACGAAGTGATTCAGCCCTTGTGAAAAAATCAACATTTCAGCTACAAATCACTGGTCTGTTTCTAAGAGATTTTTTAATATAACTTATACTATAGAATAGTATGTAAATTTTATAGTGTTTTGAAATTACCTTTGAGATACTAGAGGATTGAATCATAGAATCATAGAATCGCTTATGTTGGAAAAGACCTTTAAGATCATCAAGTCCAACTTTAACCTAACCCTGCCATCCCACCACTAAACCATGTCCCTAGGCACCTCATCTATCCTTCTTTTAAATACCTCCAGGGATGGGGACTCGACCACCTCCCTGGGCAGCCCATTCCAGAGCCTGACAACCCTTTCGGTGAAGAAGTTTTTCCTAATGTCTAGCCTAAACCTGCCCTGGCGTAGCTTCAAACCATTCCCCCTCATCCTATCATCTGTTACCAGGGAGAAGAGACCAACCCCCACCTCACTACAGCCTCCTTTCAGGTAGTTGAAGGTGACACCAGGTTTATTTTAAAGGGTCTAAGGTGATCTGCTGAGGTTACAGAGCACTAAATCTGATCTCTACTCTCAAATTGGTGGAGGTATAACATGAACAACTAGAATTACTAGATATACATATATGTTAGAAACTGAAAAAGAGCCCAATTGAACTTTTATGAAGGAAAATCTTATCACATATAGTTACTAGATTCCTTTGAAGAACTCACCATGTATGAGATTGGTACTGTTGAACTGGTTTTCCAAAAAGCCTTTGACCAAGTCTTTTACTAAAGACTGTTAGAGAAACTAAATCATCTTGGGGCAAGATGAAACCTCCTTTCATGGATTACTAATATCTGCTTAAATTGTAGTGTGAGACTGCTGTTGTTCACAGCTTTTACACGATCAACAGTAAAAGGAGGATTGAAGGTGCAAGGCAGAAAAGCTTAAGAAAAATAGGAAATACTTCAGGATAGTCAAAAAAGACTTTGAAGTCATGAAATCAGGAGGATTTCAGATACAGAGTATTTTGGCAGCAAAATTGCAGATGGAATTTAATGTCAGTAAATGCAAAATGATACTCATAGGTGGAGGAAAAAAGAAACAACTATCGCTAAAATGCACAGTGATGAGCTCTGTCTTACCTGTCTTGGAATCATGGCATGCAAAAATGTTGCTGTAAGTTCAACAGTGATCAAAAAACCAAATTAAGTTTAGAAATGATTAGCAAAGAAGAGAGAGAAAAAAAGAGTATATCATCATGCCACTGTGTAACTCCAGGGTATGCCCAGTTCTTGGCTAGTACATGCAATAGGTATTACATTAGAAAAAGGAAAAAATCATAGCTGGATTGGAAGAGTGAGACATAAAGGTGGAGAAAGATGATTAGAAACATGAACTGGCACAGAATCCTTAAGGCTGGAAGGCACCTCTGAAGATCTCGTCCAATCCCCTGCTAAAAGCAGCAGCAACCAGAGCAGGTTGCTTGTGACCATGTCCAGCTGAGTTTTGAATATCTCCAAAATGGAGCTGTTTTAAGTATTCCCTTACTTGATCTTTATCCACCAAGGATAAATCTTCTTGCTGCAGACTTCCCTGCTGGCCTCAGGGGCCTGCAGTTCCTGACGTCTGTGCTTGCCAATGAAGACTGAGGCAAAGAAGGCATTGAGTACCTTGGGCTTTTCTGTGCCCTTTGTCACTGGGTACCTTGCTCCATTCCATTTTTCCCCAGTCTTCCTTTTGCTAGATATGTACCTTTCTTGCTGCCCTTCACATCCCTCATCAGATTCAAATCCAGGCAGGCTTTGGCTTTCCTAATCCCATCACTGCACATGGAGAGTGCCTCAATACTCCTCCTGAGTTACCTAGTCCTGCTTCCACTTCTTGTAGACTTTTTTGTTCGAGCTTTGTCAGGAGCTACTTGCTTGTCCTTACAGGCCTCCTACCCTCCTTTGCTTGACTTCCTGCACATCCCCATGGACCAACCTTGAGCTTGGAGGAGGTGATGCCTGAAAATCAACCAACTCTTCTTAACCCCTCTACTCTCCAGGATACCCTGGGGATTCTTCCTAGCGGGTCCCTGAACAGGACAAAGTCTGCTCCCCTGAAGTCCAGGTCATGATCCTGCTATTTGACTTGTTCCCTTCTCTTGAGATCCTGAAGTCCTCCATGTCATGGTCACTGCAGCTAAGTCTGGCCCCTGACCTTCACCTCCCCTGCCAGTTCTTCCCTGTTTGTATCTGCCAGGTCCAGGGAATGTCTCGTTATCATCAATACACTCTGGAAACCTACTGGATTGCTTGTGTTGCACTTCCAGCAGATAGTGGATTAGTTCAAATCCCCGATGAGGCCCAGGACCTGCAACGTAAGGTGTCTCCCAGTTGCCTGAAGAAGGCCTCATTTCCTTCTTGCTGATCAGGTGCTCTGCAGCAGACACCCACCCCAATGTCACCCACATTGGTCTACCCTCTAATCCTGACCCATAAACTCTCAGTTGGCTCATCCTTCCTCCAAGTTTCAAAAAACTAAACAGATTACTGCTATTCAGCTTGGAAGAAATGACTAAGGGAAAGGGAGGAATATAACAGATTTTTATAATTTGGGTGGTGCAAAGACGATGAATGGAAAAAGGAGCTTCACTGTTCACTGTTTCTCATAGGACAAAAACTAGAAGAAAATATGCACCTTAAAAACACCAAGAGGAGTATTCCACCCAATCCATCATCAAGTTATGAGCTCCTCTGCAACATGCATTTCTATAGGTCAGACATATATATAAGCTGAAGATGGGAAAAGCCAAATTTAAGGAGGATTAAACTCTGTTACTAAACACTAGTTACTAAAAAATAATGGTTTGAATACCACCCTTCTGAATGCTAGAAGCTGTAGAGCTGGCAATAGTCACTTTGTATTTGTCCTGTTTTTTAAAGTGCTTTCTGCTTCTGGTCACTGCTGGCTGCTGCACTGGGTGGATCTGCCGTCTGAGCACAGGGGGTCTCTCCCTAGTACACATTTATATCCGTATGCTGGAGGAACCTCATTCTAATGCAGTTCAGCTATTGCTCTTTTTGGATTGTATACTCTTTGCAGGCAAGGTAGGTAGAGGTAAAATGATTGAAAAGCAGTATTTATACTGTGCCTCTTCATTTGAAGGGACAGTGGGCTAGAATAGACACATGCAAATACTCTACCACCTCAGGGCCTCATTTTTTGAACATTTCAGGCCATTAGCTCTAACTGGGAGCCAGCAGCTGAAACTGAGTAGCACTTTCTATTTTCTTTTCCCTCCCCTGCTTCCCTGGTAACGTTCAAGGACTTGGCTAGAAAACATTCAGACACAAAATGGGCCTAAACTGAATTTAAAATAACAACAAGAAAAAAGACTATGGTACTGCTATGGGGGTTCTTTGTAGAAGCTATTAGTTTGTAATGCCGTTCTGGAGACAGCCGGGGGGGACGACTACCTCGAAGCTCTCCATTGCACAATAGTTTCCATATGATGTATATGACTCTGGAAAGGGAAGGACTCATAAATCTTTAGCAAATTGAATCCTGCACAGGATTCACAGGATGCTTGAGAGAAGCATGGAAAGAAACTAGCTTATAAACCTGACCTAAATAACCAACAGTGAATCTCAAAGCAGACAGAAAGTGTCTAGGGGTAATGTAATAGGCAGAAGAGCTTGCAAACTTATTTTAAATACCAATTGATTCCAGTTCGAATAGCTTTGTGAATCCATTGGCATGGCCCAGGGAAATCTCTCTTTATAACACTTTTATTCCAGGAGGCTTCTGAACCTTAATCAAAGTAGTAGGAGCTGAAGACAAAATTGATAAAATAGTGGAAGAAAATTCCAAATTAAAATCATTGTCCCCAAAAGTGACCTGTTACATTTTCTGTTCAGTACTGGCAAGTGCCATATAACTCATACCATGCCCTTTCTATAAAAAGCTAATGAAGGAGAGTTGGAAGTGGCTGTGGAAGGCAATCTGCCTATGCAGGAATGATCCCATGCCCACATACCAGAGGATACTGAGAGTGGCACAACTCAGCATAGCTATCCCTTTGACAGGTTCGTTGAACAAGCTGCTACTTCTGCTATTTTATTAATGCGGCTCCTCTGTTTTTTAACAGAAAGAGCATCTTGGGCAGAATATAACCATGTACAGCCATCAGGCAGAGACATGTCCAACTGTGAGTGACTTTCCGCTGTAATGATTAGGTGGATTTGGTAGAGATGTCCCTTATAGTTCTGGAGCTTTCATATGACCCAGCTCCACTTGCTTGTTAGGAACCCACACTTGATTTGATGCCTCACTAGATTTATACTGCCTCGAGCCTGACTTCTGCAATGCAAAGCAGAAAGGATTTTGTGCAGATATTGAGGAATGACACTGGCTGAACATGGTATTAGGACGAAGGGACCTCTGACTCTAAAGGTCCTTTCTGCTGCCAAGCAGAGTCTGCAAAGCAGTGCTTTACTGGAGAGAAAATGGATAGCATGGAAACGCAACGTCACAAAAGCCTTTCCCATACTCTAGAAGGATGGATTCTTTGAAGGATCCACCCTTTCTAACGAAAGTCTCAAACCAGTCCAGTTGCCCCTAGCAGCACCTGTGTCTCTTGTGCTGAGGGCCCAGATAACACTCAGAAATACCCTGACACAGCAGAGCGAGGTGAGAGCCTCTGCTTGCCTGTCCCCCGCCACCCCAAGGACGGGAGGGCACGTCCAGAGAGCTCGCACCCTGCCTGACGCACAGTGCTCAGACGGGTTGGATGAGTGGTCAAGGGGACTCATTTATGTCTCTCCCCTCATGGTTGGGGGAGTCTCTAATCTAAATTAGTTTATTATATTTTAAATGGCCAAATCCCACCATAGCCATATAGACGATCCACTGGAGTGCATAAGCATATATTTCACTTTTATTTCAATGGACATTACCAAGTGTTTAGAGTCAAATGCTGTCTTAAATTCTTTGCTGGCTAGAGGTAGTTGAGACATGACTTCCTAAATTTGCACGACAATGAGAAGAGGGAACCGCAACTTTTTATATTATTTTTTTTATTTGCCTTAACAAGCACTTGTGAGTGCAGCTGATGTAAAAGTAGCTATATAGAAACAGGAACCCGGGTCTGAAGCAAATGGTGTATTAGGATAACATCACAGTGAGCTGTTGTTAGCCCTCTTCTTTCCAGATTGGGTCTCCACAGTAACATTGCAATCATTGAAAAACAAAGCAAAAATAGGCACTTTTTAGAATCAAAGCAATACTTGGTAAGCAGCAATGCAGCAGAAGAGGGTTGGCAAGTGCACTGCACCAATAGTCTAGCAACAGTATTACTTCTGCAGGCTTTGAACAGGCTATTAACTGTGCCCATTTTCAACCATGCCTAAAAGAGCCCTCAGCTGTTTTGAGTTAACTAGATGTTTGTCCTTGCACCTGGAAGTGAACCCAAGTTAAAAATGTTTGGAATTAGTCAATATATGAAACACATGATGAAAAAGCCACTGGGTGACCACACTGGTTGTGCAGCTTTGTACAAACATTTATTTTTCCCGGGGTTGTGAGTATTGAGTGTAGCTGGCTGTTCCGCTCCCTTGCTTGTTTTACTCTTCAAGAGCCTATTGTGCATCTGTTCTGCAAACACCACGAGGATCTGTTCTGATCTGTAACCCTAAGAGTTGCTGCAAGTCTCCCTTTGTATCTTTCTCATAACTGTCAGGACAACAAGAGGAATTTTATACTGTGATTGAGGTCGTGCCATCCTGTTGGTTTGCTGAAAGGGCGTTACTGAGGTTCAAGAGGACATTAGGGATCTACCCTAATACAGGGAGCACCTGTGGTTGGTGTTTTATGTCAGGTGATTGCATATGACTCCAGTTGTGTAACCATCCTTAAAAATATTATTAATGGTTTATTGAAGTTAAGGGAGAAAAAAGAATGTAGTTAAAGAATTTGACATATAAAGTATGAATTATGGTTTTGCTATTAGGTTTCCCTCCAGCACTGAAGTGACAGTAGGAGAATCTCTTGGTTGGTATTAAAAATAGTATAAATAGTGCATGGGGGGAGGAAAAAAAGAAGTTATTTGCATGGTCTGGAACCTTATTTTAGAAGTTTGGTCCTGCTTCCTTTTAGATAAAGCAAGACCAGCACACACCGATGAGATGTCAGGGAGAAAATGTGGCTTGTGCTGCTTTTCATGTACAGCTCACTGTGGGAAGGCATGGACGCAGCTCTTGGTTTGAAAAAGCACCTGGGGAAATGGAAAGCTTTTACCAGCATTGCACTGCTTAAGGCATTGCTCCTATCTGGCCTCTCTAGGATCTGCAGCAGGAGTCAAATTCTGTGTCTGTGTATTACAAGGACCTGGGATTGAGTTTTCCTAGGAGACTGATGTCCTTTGAGTGCTCTTCTCTGCAAACTTGGGCAGGAGTCCTTGCAGTCTTCCTAGCGAAGGACTCCCCCAGGGAGCCCAGGAGATGGTGAGGGAGGGACCAGACAGGGTTACGCTGTGCTTCTTCCAGTCATTTTTCATTTAGTGACCACATGTCAGCACTACCAGCCGAGGAACCATGCCTGTGAGCCTGGCTGCGATTGTCTGTCTCATCTCCAACATTTCTGCTTGTTATCCCACCAGTGGATAACATTACAGCAGAACGCCTTGTTGAAATCAATCCCGCTTATGCCACGTGTTTTATCTCCAGCTTGTGGCTACTTTTGTTTGCAAGTCTACATAATGAGCTGAGACACGTCCCTCTCATATCGTGGCACTTAGAAAATGGGTCCCATGTAATCACAACTTTCAACTCTAGCTGGGGGTCCCTGAAAACTATTTCTTTCTCTTTAATAGAGGCTTATTTTCCTACTGTGGCTCAAATCCTACTCTTCTGGCTCAGAAGGAGTCGTAGGGATGACTTACACATTCATAGCAGGCAGGACTGCTTTCTTGCCAAGTCTGTGACAATATATAACTCACGGTGGCCTTTTACAGGCAAAGTGGGACTACAGTTATTCACAAGCCCTTCCCTAAATATCACAGATTCCTTAGTCTGGAGAGTGAAGCTGTAGGGCCCTCTTGTGGGAAGAAAACAGCAGTCCTGCTTGTTGTGAAATATATATACTCGGGTGAAGACGTGAGGAACGTGTGCAGTCATCTCTAGTAGCGTTGTACTGTGACACGCGTTGTGTGACAGCCCAGGCATCTTCCGTTGGTGCTCAAATCTGATTCCTACATGCAAGCTTGGGAATGAGAAAGGGTTGTATTTATAAACCTCAGCCCTGCGTATGGCTGCTGACCTCTCTACCTCTGTCCCTGATCTTCCAGAGTGTTTTTTTCTCTACCCTAGTCATGGACGTTAACTCCTAAAACCAACCTCTCTGCTCCGTTCAGCTAGGCCCAGCAATGGTGGAACTTCATTCATATGTGGATGAGTTGAGTCTAGACACAGTCATGCTATGACGTGGGGACCTGCCACTTCCCCTTCTCTTCTACAGCTGCTGACCACGGTTCCTCATGCCCCAGCCTAACTGCACTCCCACCGAGGGGGAATGTGGCTCTGTGGCCTCATCTCCATGCAGTATGCCCTCTCCTCTTTGCCTCTTGCCTCCTGGCCCAGAAAGACCCTGGCATGGCTTCCTGAAGGCTTCAAACACCTTTTGTGTCTTTGCACCTGCTTCAGGGAACTTTAGACTTCATCTTGGCCTGGGGTGTTACCTGTGCTGACTGCAAGCAGTGAAGGATGCCAGAGCTGGGGCCCACAGGCAGGCAGAATTAAGGCAGGCACCTGCTTTATGTCAGATCTGTGGACAGATGTCAGGTTTTAGCTCCTGAGTATGCCTAAAAAGTTAGTGAGAGGAGCTGTGTCCGGTTTCACTCTGGGCAGGTAATGGCAGAAGTTGGATCTTTTGTACTGAACCACACTAAGGTGGCTGATGGAGCCATGAAAGGCAAGACATGACAGCAGTTCAGAAATATTTGACCCAAGCCTTGCATAGCTCCCCAGCACAAAACTTTTCATGCTGAGCATCCCAAGCATATTTGAGTATCTATAACTCTGTCTCTCTTAGTCACATTCAGAAGCTCTGGACCGTTTCCCGTAGACCAAGACCCATTTCTGACATCAAACACTCTTCTTTGAGGGAGGATGATGCCTGTTTGCTATTCAGTACCCTGATAGCTGTATGGTGCAAGAAGAAAGCAAAACAATCACCACCAACCCCTCCGAAGCTCAAGTTAGGAGAAACATCAGTATTATTATATCATTTTTATTACTCTATTGACAGGTGTTTGTATATTTTTGCCTCCTGTTCTGATCTCAGTCCATATCTGCCTAGCTGCTGCCACAGCTTCATGTCCTCAGGCATCCGTTCTATTT
>NW_009259239.1:1264561-1302487 GCF_000687185.1 Egretta garzetta | reverse complement strand
CTTAAGTTACCTCAAATATTGAACTTAGTAGTATATAAACCAATCAAGGAAATTCTTGGCAATATTTACAGTATTGCAAATTGTAGGAATCAAAAATATCAGAAGTGACTCAGATACTGTGAGTATACTTGGAAAGTATAGCAGTTGATACACTATGAACTGTCATGTTTCTAAGACTATTTTATGGAGTTCCATTTTCATTTTTTTATGATGTCAAAATAACTAATTAGCATTAATTTTTCATGAAGTAAGTCAAACTCATAAATTACCGTGAGCCAGTGTTGTTGATACATCTTCTATGGTTTATTCAAAATTTTATTAATGTGTTCTAAAATCTACTTGATCCTGACATGGCCAGTATGCTGCTTTTTCTAGTTAAAGGATTCTGACGATAACCCCTCCTTGCCACTCTTCTGGGAGGAAGTAGAAGGCAAAGAGCTGTCTCTTGAAAGAACTGACAAAAATCGGCAAGCCATTGATGAGTTGAGGAGGAATGCTTCAAGAGAGGACGTTATTTTCCTTTTCTTATTTCATGTTCTTGTATGGATGTACAAGGCTTTTCAGAGCAAGACTTGTGTTCTGGCATGATGTCTCACCCTTGTCGTGGAATCCACGAAAGCAGAAGCAGTGAGCACAAGGTTTTATAGTTCAGAGTAAGTAATGCCGGGTAGGAGTATGCTGAGGGTTTTGAGGGAAATGTTGCTAGTTTTGGAACAAAAGCTGTTGATGAGCTGTTGAAGCCTATTGAACCCAAAGCACTGAACTGTACTGTGTGTGCTGCTGACACGGACCGTGACCCTCACAAACTGGAATAAGAGGCCAAAAGATAGAGCAAACCCGTCATCACCTCCAGCAGCAGAGAAGTGCAGATCACAAGATCTGGAGCTAGCATCAGACCTCAGGAAACACCAAGCAGTATTACACCAAAACCTGCCGTACACATGGCTGCGTCTCTGAATTGCCTTGTTCATGGGATTACCACAAACTAAATGAAAAAGTTGAATCTTTAGTTTCATGTGTGATCTGCTAAATGTGAGAGCTCGGATTCTAGGAAAACCAGCATGACTCAGGAGACTAGTGTTACTCGAATTAGCGGCAAATATTAGGAAGAAGGATAGGGCAGCCTATTGTTCTGCCCCGGGGGCAATCATTTAGAATACTGCAAAATTTCAAATCTATTTAGTTTTGGTAGTGTTTTACATTCATTTTGTGCAGTGTGTAAGGTATTAGAAGAAGAAACTGAATTCACCTTAATTCACTTCCTTCCCTCTGGGACAAAGGATGCTTCGAAAATTAAATTCTGTTTGATTTCCATAGTGTGCTTTGACTAAAATGCTATGTGAAATATATAAACCACTGTAGGAATTGTACTTACAGACCTGACATAACATTTTTTTATTTCTTTCTGCAACAGTGCTTCGCTGGGCCTGCCTTATAGCTAACAGGCGGTGGCACAGCTTTAAGAGGCCTGTTGGTCTTATTTCACCTTACGCCTTGCTGGCAAAATCCCCAGTTTTCCAGGCTGCAGGGAGTCATTCTCTTTGTGTGCCCTTTTCATCCCAAGTGTTTAAAGTCATGTTCCAAATCCATGGTCGTAATGGAGATCCAGGTTATGGAGCTGTTCCACAAATATATATTTAGACCGAGTTCAGCAAAGGTCTAAAAACATGTCTAAATCAAAATATGACAAGGCAGCACCATCCAGACATACCTTGGGTGTCTTGGAACAACCTAATGCCATGCTGGAAGCAGTACAGCCACGGTGGTACAATGGTCTCCTGGGGCCATTTTAGATCTGTTGGGGCCATGCATATTAGCCTTGGTATGGTGTTTTTGGAAATTTGGCACATTCCTTGGGCACTCCCACTAATTTGTTCAGAACTAGTCTAGGTAGTGCTATATGGCATTGTAGGTATGAATTCTGTGGATGTATTCCCCTTCCTATGCCCCAAAGCTAAACACTGTATTATTGAGCTGAGTTGGGATATTACTCTCTGATTTTCAGCATTGCAGCTCAAAACATGCACCCATTTTACTGGGAAATGTGGTGCTGAAAACAGTGCCCAGACGATGCAGTCCTGCACCATTGAAGTCAGATGGGGTTTCACCACTGATTTCCATTGGGGAAAAATCAGGGATCCCAGCAGCTGTCACTGGAATATTACTGTAAGATAATGGTAGGTAGCTGCAGGCAATGTGATTTGGAAGAACAAATTTGAGGAGACAGGGGTTAGATCAATATTTGAAGGATGATTATCTTGGTCAGCACAGTATTTTCCATAGCCTAATCCAATCTAAACAATCTCTAAATATATCACAGACTGTGAAATTTCAATCCCTGTCCTGTCAGCCTGTTCATGTGAAGATGGATGACATGCCTGACGAAGTCAAAGGCCTGATTCTGCTGCTGCCGAAGTAACTGATAAATCTCCTGTTAACTCAGAGAAGTGCTGAAAGAGTTGCTTTGTCAAATTGCTCAATTAAACAGAGGTAGCAGATCCTTTCCAGGTGTAATGGGTTCTCAGCAGTTGCATGTGCACAGGCCTTCTCCCTGAAGGAAAGGATCATCTCTGCAAGCTTTTGGAAATCAAAAAACTAGCCAAAAAGAAATGGAGATGACGTTCAGAATGGGAGGCTGCTATTTTAGGCAGCCCTTGGCCAGGAAAGACCACAGAGGAACTCACTGAAAGCCACTTATTGTAATAATTTTTTGCGGAGGCCAGGTAATCTCAGATGGGTACAGCTGCACTCAAAAGCTCCACTGCGAGTCCTTGCCTATGGCCAGGCATGGGCTTGGCGGAGGGAGGCACTGCTGGACACCAAAACCTTCAACTGGCAAGACATGGAGTTAAAGAAGTGAGAAAACTGGACAAAATCTGGCTTTCACATTGAGAATAAGTTTGCCTGTGGTGCAGCTGGGCTTTTCACGGAAAAGGTGGCCATCAGGACCACCAGCTCAGCCAGCCCCCAAAGTGGGGCAGCAGCCCAAGGAGGGTGCAGACTGGGGGCAGGTTTTGGGATGGTGCCCCCGGGCTGCCAGTAGCAATCCACCCAGGCAACCCTATGAGCCAATTAAGAAAGGGGTGACGTGTGTGTTTGCAGACTCGTTACAGTTCTAAGGCCAGATACAATTAATTGCTGTTGCAGTAATGAGCTTGTGGATAAGCTTACAGCAGCACTCATTAAGTACCTCTCTGGGAAGAAATACCTCCCTTCACCCAGGTGGAACCCCCCAGCCAGCGTTAGGAGAAGCTTCCAGTCATGATGGGAGGGATATGAAAAAAAAAAAGGGTGGAAATTCACCCAGCAGATCTGCCCAGCAGGCTACAGGCTGGAACCGTAATTCTGACTCTTTGCCTTGCTCTTGATGCGATGGCATACGTGTATATATGAGCCTCTTCCTGTTTGTTGTGGCAAATAAATATTTTGCCAAACAGAATGTTATGGTTCAGAACACTGAAAAAAAATAACAAAATTGATATGATAATCAGGCTATAATTTCAGGTATAAATGTAGTCATCTTTTAAAAAGAGGCTTTAAACCCCTTTCGCATTGCTCACAGGAATTCAATCTGACTGCTACTAAACCCCCAGTGTCTTAATTATATTAATCATTTAAATCTTTACTTTAACTGCTGCATGTTATTTAAAACTTAAAAGAGCTACAAACAACCTTGGATGCCTGTAAAGCTTCAACAGATGTTTTCCTTATCATTAAAATACATTCTTTTTTTATTTCTCACTTCCAAAATATTATCAGATATTGTCAAATTATGCAAAATTTCAAAAAAAAAAAAAAGTTGAGCTAAATAGTACTGGGAAAAATCAGCCAGTATTCACCTTTTTGGGTGTATAGTCAAGTGACAAAGTAATGGATTTTGAAAATAACCGTGTCAGCAGTGATGCCTGGAAGCTCACCTGGATTATGGACAAACCATGCCATGGATGCAGAAAGACACCAACGCTTTTTTCCTGTGTGCAGTCAGCTTGGGTCCAGGAGCAGACAAATTGGCTGCACCTTTGCAAAGACAGCTCAGGGCTGGAGCCACTTGACCTGCTGATGCTAAGGGCCAAGATGAAATCAGGACCTGCTGATGGATCCACGCTATGCTCCTCAGGAGTTTTTAGGCTTTGCAATAACAATTTGTTCTCTATAGCTATAGCATTTTAAGTAAAGCACACAGAGGGTCTGGCCAACTTACTAAATAAAATAGGAAAAAAAAATAATTTGAAGGGAAATACAGGGTGATAGCTGCATCATTCCTTTGTGATTTGGAGCACAGAGACTACTCGGGCCAGGTCCTGCATTCACAAATTCAGTAACAACTTTACCATTGGTTCAGCACAAATAGGATGAAACCTGCTCAGGCTACTCTGAAATCCTAAGATAAGGCGAATGCCAAAGAAAATTCTTTTAGTTCCAGTTAGGATTTAGCAATAGATAAAGCATTTTCCAACACAAATCGTTCAGACAGGTATAGTTGCAGGGCGGCTATCCAGGGATCAGCAGTACCTATGCTGGGCACAGCTTGCTCTTCAGGAAAAGTGGATGTGTCCAGTGATTACATGGTGGGGTCAAAATATAAAAAGCAGCTTGAGGTTGGTACTAGAGGGGGTTCATGGTGGCCTCATGACTTCTAAATAGGAGCATTTTCCTTTGCTCCTAGTTGGGAGGCTGAGGCGGTGCTGTCAGCTTGCTGGATGAGCTCACTAGATCGATTGATACTTGTGTGACCTGCTCTGGGGAAGATCTTCATTTGAAATGAACTGTTTTTATCTGGAAAACTGAAACTCACTTTTAAAAGAAAGAATTTTGATCTGTGCTGTTGTTGAAGAATGGACTTGATGCACTGATTGATGAGTTGGCTGTTTAGCTACAGTTTACATTAATTTTACTTTGGTTTAGCAAAAAGATTAAATCAAATTGTCCATATCTGCCACATGTTGGCTAATGCTACATGCATGCTGTTATTTCTGTAATGACAATTGGGTGATGTCATGTCTACTTTGTTCTTTGGGCATTCTTCCCCACATCTGTTATTTTGGGCAGAACTTAACATTCATTAAACCAGCTACAAATTACTCTAACATCTAATTCTTCTTGTACAAATTAAGGCTCTGATCCTATGAAGATTTACTCATATGCTTGCTTTCATGTAGAATGGGTTGTCTCATTGAACTTGCAAAATGAATAAAGTTATGCTTATGCATAAGTGCTAGAAGGATTCGTGCCTAAATAATGAAAGTGAACATTGACAGTATATAATTGTCCATAACCTTGAGCTATAAACACAGCAGAATCCACCTCCAAAATAAATGTAGGAAATGGAATGAAATGGAGAAGTCTGTGAGAGTATTTTTACTTTGCCTCATTCACAGCGATTTTGCACTGTTAGTAATAACCAAACTGGTAATCTAAATTGCTTGCTGCTTGTGCTATAAGTGAACTCTGGCACATGATTTGGTTTCTGTATCCATTTAGACACTTACTGTTGCCAATAGATGTTGAAAGTGAAAGAGGGGTGGAAAGAAAGGTCCCAGTTTATTGCTAACAGCCATCCCTTACTTTAAGAAAATTAATAGACATGATTCTCACTATAAGCACTGCCCATTGCCTTCAGAATGACTCTAACATTGCCAGTCTTGATATATTTTGTCACTTACATGTCCTTAGTCCTCAGGTTTTAAATCAGTTCAGGTTTATTTGGAGTTAGCCAAAATACAGAATTTCAGGTTGGCAGACAATAACAATTGGTGCTCAGAAATATCTAATGAACTGGAACTTTGAAAACAAAATTACTCATAAAGGCCTTGTGGTGTGAAAGAAAATGGCATTGCTGTTTCTTTCACCACTGCCAGAAGAGGAGCTGGTTGAATGCACAAGCTCCAGATGTCTCCAGGTTGACTGTCTACCAGGTTCCTTGGGCTATGTACAACAGTCCCAGGGTCCTGGGCCGTCATCTTGTGATTTGAAGGCTGGTGTGGTAGGCTGTGAAGTTTTATAGATCAAGGAATTGATTTTCTTTCTGGGAATGGACCACGAGAGCTTGTGCAGCTGCTTCCAGCTTCAGCATCCTGGTTCTGCGATTGGAACATGGGATCCTGGAGAGCTGCAGTTGGAGCCAGGACCCCAGAGTTCACAGGCAGCCAGCTTTGCAATGCTGTCCCCTTTCTCATCCAAGAGGCACCACTCAAGAGAGCTGTGCATGCAAGGGACTCCAACCTGCTGCTGTGAAGCCATGGCCCTGAGGTCTCCAAGGGCAAACAGGCTCAGGTCTTGGCTCTGGAGGGAAAGGCTGGGAAGACCTAGGTGCCTGGGGCTCTCCAGCTTCTTGTAGAAGCATTAAGTCCTCGTCATCACTCTCTGCAGCCAGGCAAATGTCTGTGGGAGAGATGTCTGTGGTCTACCAAGAGCTCAAGGAACTTGAGGTGTTTCAGTTGAAGGATTTCAGTTCAAACTCTAGCTTTTTCAAGGAATTTCACCAAAAATTCTCCCATGTGCTCTGGCTAGGACATGTGATAGAAGGCTAGCCTGGACTCAAAAAAAGCATTCTGAAAAAAAAAAATTTGTCTTTTAAAAAAAAATCTATATTACATGAACATGAATGAAGTATTGGATTTTTTTAAAAATTAGGAACTGGGGACAGGTAATAAAGTGTTTCCTGTTTAAGGACAACATGCACAAAGACCAAACCTTTCTGAACAATAAACAATATACATATTGAAAGTTAATGCAAATGTCTTGAAGACAGCTTTTCTAAAGTGTATATGATGGAGTAAATAGTTTATTAGCTTTCGAGAGATTAAAGATATTTAAAGATATTTTGGATTTCTGCTACTCACAGATTACTGAGACTAGAGAAAACAGGGAGCTGGAACACTTTTAAAATACCCTTTACAAAACACAGGTCTTTGTAAGTGCATCTTTAAAACATTTTAATTTCTCATTTTTCAGAAAGTCCTCTGGCACTAAAATGGAGTTGCAATTACCAACAAATGCTGCCAGAAGATTCCTTGGCCTCATCATTAGCCCATCAGTCTGCCCCTGAGCAAACAGCGATGGTCCCTGGGAGACCAGCGGACAACCTTTGCACCACCACAGAAGCCGTTTCTAGAGGTTGTGGTTAAACAAACTGTGCTGAAGCCGGGTGATGGAGAAAGCAAAGCAACTCTAAAGCTCCACCAAGTCCCTGCTCCTCCCTGGTGCAGCTCAGGACAGTTTCCTTCCTGAAGACCTAAGCTCTAGTTTTCCAAAGACATTTAAGGTCTTTGTAAATTATCATTGATGTCCGGTAATGTAATGTAAATATCTGTCTTTTTTGCAAACAGATCAAAGTGAGTACAGACTGTTGTGACATGCCTCCCCAGCAGTCCTGTGTGATGAGGATGGAAAAATACAGGAGTTTTGTCTGCAGTGTGGTTCTTGCAGAAATAGCACGGCTCAATTCAGAAAACTACTGCATGTAATTAGTTTAAGTAACATCGATGTTCTCATCCTATTCTGTGCAATACTCCCAGATCCCACACCCTTTCCCATCTCTCTACTGGGTGCAGAACAACCTTCATTTCTCCTTACCCTGTCAAGGGTTGAAGACTGTCATCACACTGAAGAAAACAGAAGTTACATGGACGGCAGAAAAGCCATGGAGTAGAATCATAGAATCGTTTAGGTTGGAAAAGACCTTTAAGATCATCAAGTCCAACCGTTAACCTAACCCTGCCATCCCATCACTAAAGCATGTCCACAAGCCCCATGTCTACCCATTTTTTAAATACCTCCAGGGATGGGGACTCAACCACTTCCCTGGGCAGCCTGTTCCAATGCCTGACAACCCTTTCAGTGAAAAAGTTTTCCTAATGTCCAACCTAAACCTGCCCTGGCACAACTTGAGGCCATGTCACGTGAGTAGCACGAGTGATCCTGGCATGGGTGGCTAAGAACAGAGAGATGATACACAATGACTTAATTTAGTTTTCTCTCCTGCTAAAGGGATGCAGTAGGATGGGTAGAGGAGGTTTTAATTTCAACACATGTGTTAATTGCCACTCTGCTCTCAGGAAAACATCACATGAAGAAAATGCAGCCTTCTTGGAGACCAGGGAAGACTGTAAAATGCTGTTCTGAATTCCAGATCTTCATGGTTTGAAGTTTTGAATTTTTACCTTAATTTCCTTTCCAAATTGTAAAAATGAAGAAGATTTCATTATTTTTGAGTAATTTTGGGGACTTCGCAAGTACTGGTATGGAGAACCTTTATCAGAAGAGGGGAAAAAATCAAATATGGTCAGATTTATTTCCTTCCCCTTTATATAAAATGCCACTATACCGTAATACCTCAGATATTAAAGAATGATACTAATTCCATTTTGTTTAAAAATTCTATACTGATGTGCTTTATTTTATATAATATTTGGAAAAATTCTGAATGTCACATTTTTTCTTCCCATAAAAATTATGGGGGTGATTTGTTATTCTTTTAACTTTAATGGAACTTTTGTACTTGGAAAATGTTTTGTGGCTATGTGTTCCTTCATGCTCCCACTTCAAGGTGAAATGTTTGTTTCATGTTTTCCACCAAGAATGTGCCTCAATATTTCATAGATATCACTATTCTGAAATTCTAAATGATACATTCATTGAAACTTTAAGGATATCAGTCTTGTGCTTTCATTCTGGATTATTCCCGATTCTAGGGAAGGATTCTGTGTGGATTTCAGATTTCTTTTGCCTTGTTGACTGGATCTTTCCAGCTATGTCTACGACATTGAACTGTTAATACAGGCCACATAGGGCACTGCATGACGCAGCAATCTTGCAGCTAGGATAGTAGGCAGTCATGTAATTAAAGATTGTACCATGATATATCAGCACAGGGAGGCCAATTTAATATGACAAGGGCAATCTGATCTCTGGCACTTTCTTGGTTTAGGACCTGCCTTTGCAAATTTTAAATGAATTAATCTTATTTGATAATTAGATACCTTTTATTTTTTTTTTAAGGAATAGTCAGAGGATACATTTCTAGAATAAATTAATTACTACACCTTTAGAAAACAAAAAAAAGAGCTCAAATTTTAGTTCATAATTTTTCCTAAATTATTTCTTCAGTTTAGGATTTGCCCTTCATACTTACTGGTGCGGAAATTAGGATTTGATAGACTGGGGAATTTTATTTGGCAGAGAAAAAAGCTTGTTGTTTGCATTTGCTCTGCTGGGAAAAGAGCACTCTCAGATGTTTCTGAGTCACACATACAGCTACCCCAAATACTGTTAA
Source organism: Egretta garzetta (assembly GCF_000687185.1). Lineage (NCBI taxonomy): Eukaryota > Metazoa > Chordata > Aves > Pelecaniformes > Ardeidae > Egretta > Egretta garzetta. The sequence goes on along the minus strand of NW_009259239.1, from coordinate 1,293,213 downwards.
AATAAGAGTCTATTATATGAAGTGCACCTATTATGTGAAGCAATAGTTTTTTTTAAAACAAGCCTTTTGCTATATTGAGCGTAAGCTGAAGCTACCTGAAAACTACTGTTCATCTCCAATACAGTAACTAGCCATATTAGATAAATATCCCCATTCTTAGCTTTTCCAGGACCCTGGCTGTGACCTGCGCCATATTTTTGCTTGCTGACAGCTTATATTTGGCCAGGCCAGTTTCTGGGCGGCTGAGGGGAGGGCTTTCAGCACAGAAGAGCCTTCTAAAACAAGGTTATCTAAACAGGTACTAAAGTTTCTCAATGTTGACCAAAATAAGGAAATTAACATCTATTTATGCTGTCGTTGTCTGGGGTTTCTAAGCACTACTTGTCTTTGAGTTTTTGAACCAGGGTAAAATTAACCAGAACAGATGTATTTAGACTTTCCCTCTTGGCCATTTGATAAGAAGAAGCAGGAGGGCTGGTATGTTTGTCAAGTTTAAATCTCTGTGGTTTTGGGCTCTCACCAAGCTAATCGACCCGCAGAGCCTCTGGGACTGCAGGTGCCCCTCGACGGGCCAGCCCAGACCACAGATGGAGCAGATGTGTGCTCCTCTCTTATCACTCATACCTTATGTGGACCTAATTTATCTAAGTAATCCTTGATTATTTGAGTAATCTCCGATTTGTTCTTTCCTTAATCTGCCACCAGATCAGTTACAGTGGTTGACTACAGGTTTGCTGTCTGGTGACAGCCAGCTGTTCTAAACAAGCCATACAGATGTTAGGTGTTTCTTGACATAGAGTCATAGAATCATAGAATCTAGGTTGGAAAAGACCTTTAAGATCATCAAGTCCAACTGTTAACCTAACACTGCCATTCCACCACTAAACCATGTCCCTATGCATCTTTTGTTCCTGGCTTTCCCTTTTTATTGAGAGTGGCAAGACCATTTCCACCACCTTCCTCTGATTATCTAATAGATATATTAAATGTTTTCTTGTTACTTCTTACTTGCTAATTGCATGTGTTGATTTGTATCATCTTTGTATTGCTTCCCCTTTGTTTTAATTCTTGTCCTTAGCTGTTTGAGCTGTGTTTTGCTGTCTGGTTCTTTACATTTCAGGTTATTGAAGACTTCTGATTCAGCTGGGTGCCTCTTTGGTTTCCCCTGCTTTTTTTCTTTGCTGCAGGATACTTTATTCCAATGCTTCTAACTTTCTTTATTTTTACTTTTAAATGGAATTGCCACTTTGCTCAATCCCTTTCCTTTACATATATTTCTACAGGATGTTAACTGCCAGCTCCCTGAATTTATTCTGCTTAGCTTTCTTGAAGGCTTTTATTCTATATTTCTGCTTTGTTACAGGAAGACCCCCTAACACTCCCCAGTCACTCCAAACCCCTGCCTGCCACTTCCATGATTTCCCTGCTGTTGAAAAGCAGATCCAGAAAGGCCTGTCTTCCAGATGTGTTTTCTAAAATTTACCCACAACACCTGCTGGGAAGTCTGGGTGAGATTCTTCAAACCCAACAGAGATGTACGTGAGTAAATGCATGTAAGCACAGGCCTGAGATCACTGTCTGATTTTCTTTATGGGCAGTATTAAATAGCAATTTGTAGTAAGCAGTAGTAGTAAATAGCAAGTTTTTTTGTGTGTCATTCATCTCATTCTAAATTGGTGTTTGAATCAATGAAAAATGCCCTAAAAGTGCCTGTTTCTCACCACTGAGTACGAGGAGAGCCTTGGGTTGCTCGTTCATATAGACTTCAATGCTGCAGGTCTCCCAGGTCCCACCTTGTGCCGTCTGCTGCAACCCCTTGGAGGCAGATGCCTGGGTAAAGTGTCCCATTAACACCCAGCCTTGCACTTGCATGGCTTCATTAGCTGTACAGAAAGAAAAAAACTTCATCCATCCAGTTCCAGGTTTGATGGACAACAATGCACAGAGGTCCACTTAGCTCCCTGTGTGTTAGTCCAGTGGTTGCGGTCCATTTCTCATGGGTAACATGTTTGTCACAGAGGTCTCCCCGATGTTTTCATAGCCATGTTGCAATATAAAATGACAGGGTGAACAAAGCTTGGTGGTTACCTGCAGTTATCACCTTCTCTGCATTCCCATGCATCAGGCAGAAGTTAAGACCTCACCAGATTAATTATCGTATACTACTCCGATTTCTTCATTTGCATCTGATTAATTTCAATTGTTGCTTAAGGTACTGGTTGTCTCGTGTCCAACAGGTTCTCTGAGCTTACACAAGCCCCGTTCAAGGGAAGTGAGAGCCAAAAGCTATTACAACATTGATCCCAAGGCTGTTGTCAGTGTTGGAACAAGTCCCAGCTGAATGTAATTTCTTCTTAGCACAAGGGCTCACACCTTGGGAACAAAACCGAACGCTGTCAGACTGTAAGACAATTGACTTTGCTGGTTACAATGTAATTAATGCTATTTAAATCTCAGAAAAGAAAGCAAAGAAACCACAAAAGGTTCAAGTTTAGGACTATGCACCTTTCTTTCACTACCTATCTCAAGGGAAGTCAATCCATTAGAAATATGGTTCCAGATGCCAAAAACAATAAAAATGCAGACTTTAAGGTCTAGCCAAATTGTGGTTAAAGTTATTTCTCTGTGGATCACACTCACTCATTAATTTTAAGGCTGGACATTCTCCAAAGTGTGGTTGCTTTGCAACAAGGGGTAAGATCCCAGTGATTAGATACCTTACATTTCACTATTTTTACTAATATATCCAGTTGAATGACAATTAGTATTTCAGAAATCTGTTGCATTCTGAAGGAAAAGAAAAGGAGTAATGTAAACCTGTTGAAAATGGACACAAGCATTCAAAATAGAGCAAAGCAGTTTAGATTATATAAATCAATATGGCTCTGGTTTGGATCATGTATATGTGATGTGGTCTTCTAGGATTTCATTTTAATAGGTAGAAAAGTGCTGTGGTCAAATGCTTTCAACATAATTAAATTAATAGGACATAATTTCATTTTGATATAGATTGTCAGGAAAAGATGATTCTTCTGGAGAACATAGGAGAAGAAGCGCATGAAAGACTTCCACTTTCGTATAAAACATTGTGAAGTGCCCTGTTCTTCAGAGGCATTTGCTTATAGAAATCAGTAAATAAACCAGCAGAAGAGTGTGCTTCCAAAGGAAAAATCCTTCATGAGAGGCTGTCCACGAAACTGAACTCTCATATTAAAAGACGCTACTGAAAAGCGTAAGGAAGCCTTGTAGTTAGTTTGATTTTTTTTTAAATAACAATCCAGTAGAAGCAATTTATATTTTAAACTTCAAAACAATGCAGTGAATAGAAGTAGAGGTCTCTACTAAGCAGCATAGCAATTTTATGGCAAACTTGTTTTACAGATTATTTTAGGATATGCTTTTTTTGGAGAAACCAAAATTATATTAAGCTTATGTTTAAAAGCTTGAGATACCTTGCTCAGGATTTTTTCTGTAATATTCCTTGACTTCTGCTTGCAATCTTTGTATTGTATGAGAAAATGGCCTTTCAGGTAATCAAAAGATATTCAGTTGCATTAAAATATTACAATCTTAGGCTAAAACTTCTTTAAGAAGGTTAAGATTTTTCTCAGAAAATTGATCCCTCCATTGCAGGGAGTATCTTTACAACTAACATTCTTCTTACACTCCTAAGCTCTTATATCCTTAAACACTTCTTAACACCTGCTGATGGACACTATGGTAGAAAGGACATTAAATGAAATAGGTCTTGATCTGACTGGCGTGGATTTCTGCACCAGAGACCTTCTGGCCCTGTTGAGGTCAGTGTTAAAATTCCCACACAAAGTAGATGAACTCTCAGGTAATCCTGGGGTGATTTTTGGGGTGTCTGTGCATTCCAGATACAACACAAGCTGAATGCTACTGGCACTGCAAGCAAGCAGCAGCAGCATCCCTGTTGCTCTTGGACAAATGTAGGATTTCTCTCTCCTCTCCCATTTTAAAGAAAATTCAGATGTGTCTCCTTTCTTTGTAAAATCACCTGTGAGCACACTCCACAGGTTGGTGTAAATCCCTCAGATGCCACCAGGCTAAAACTGGTATGACTCTACTACTGACCTCTCCTGACCCCATGCCTGCCTGGACTGTCCCTGCCTTCCCCTGTCCTCTGTCTGGTGCCTGGTCAGCAGCTCCACATTTCCATGTTGCGGATAACTCCATAGCTGTGCCACTAGCTCCAACGGAGGTTAGCTCAGATGCCTTTCTCATAGAATCAGAGAATCATTTAGGTTGGAAAAGACCTTTTAAGATCATCAAGTCCAACTGTTAACCTAACCCTGCCGTTCCACCACTAAACCACATCCCTAAGCACCTCATCTACCCGTCCTTTAAATATTTCCAGGGTTGGGGACTCCACCACTTCTCTGTGCAGACTGTTCCAGTGCTTGACAACCCTTTCAGTGAAATAATTTTTCCTAATGTCTAGCCTAAACCTGCCCTGGTGCAACTTCAAACCATTCCCCTTCATCCTATTGCCCGTTACCAGGGAGAAGAGGCCGACCCCCACCTCCCTACACCCTCCTGTCAGGCAGCTGTAGAGAGCGATCAGGTCTCCCCTCAGCCTCCTCTTCTCCAGGCTAAAGAGCCCTGTTCTTCCGTGCCCCATTCCTACCCTTGCTGTAAACTCAAATTAACTCAAATGAGGTGAATTAAATTTGGATTCTCATGCTCAACTTTGAACAGCCAGACTTTTAGTTGGTTTAAAGAAGATCTTTTGTATTACTTTCCTGTATCTCTGGTGGTATTTTCTTTGCTGGTTTTTTTTTAGCCCCACAGCTATTTAAAAACTGAAAAAAAGTCATAACTATCATTACACATCAAATAATATGCAAAGTATCCTCCACAAAGCTGTGCAAATAATTCTGCATATGTGTCAAATGCTTGTTTGGTTCTTAGGAACTGTTACAGCCTGTGAAATAATGGCTGGATATTTTAAAATCTTTTATTCACTTGATAGTCTAGGAAGATTTTTTTATGTAAATCGACTGTACAGAGTTATTTTACTGTCAATATAGACTGTAAAATACATTAAAATTAAACTGAACTAAATTATTTTGGGCATAAAAATAGGCAGTGGGCTTTAATTTCCAGCGGAAGGCATTATAGACCCCAACTGGATCCCATCAATGTACTGATGGTTGTTGAAGTTACAGGACCATATGAAACTCCCTGCAAGGCTAGGCTGCAGGTGCTTTGACTAATTTTTAATTTCCATTTTCCAGGTGGGTGAACCACAGGGCTTTTATGAAAATGGAAAGTCTTAAACAGCTAATTAGACCAAGGCTTTCTAAAGAAACCAACCCTTTAGCAAAACCATTTAGGAAAGATTTGCTCACTAAGTCTGCGCTGCAGATTTTAAGTTCCCCTCTTGCAGGAGCTGCCTTGCAGATATAGATGTGAATATCCAGCTTTATGGCACTTCAGAAAGGACAGCCAAACCCAGAAATGCTTAGGATCCCCAACCATTTATGAATGGCTTCTCTGGAAACCTTCGCTGTTTAGCCTGGAGAAAAAAAAAAGGAGACTGAGAGGACACCTTATCTCCCTCTACAACTGCGAGACAGGAAGCTGTAGTGAGGTGGGGGTTGGTCTCTTCTCCCTGGTAACGGGTGATAGGATGAGGGGAAATGGCCTCAAGTTTTGCCAGGGGAGGTTTGGATTGGGTATTAGGAAAAAAATTTTCACCAAAAGGGTTGTCAAGCATTAGAACGGGCTGCCCAGGGAAGTGGTCGAGTCCCCATCCCTGGAGGTATTTAAAAGACAGGTAGATGTGGTGCTTAGGGACGTGGTTTAGTGGTGGGATGGCAGGGTTAGGTTAACAGTTGGACTTGATGATCTTAAAAGGTCTTTTCCAACCTAAACGATTTTATGATTCTATGATTCTGTGATTCTGTTCTAAGTTGTCACCCCAGATGGCAGGCAGCAGGAGTCCATAATGCTGGGGTAAGGAGCGCTCGCAGTGATTTCCATTAGCCTGGAGCAGGGGCTGTAGAGACCATGTAGGGAGCCAAAAGCCCACATGAGAACGTATTGCCCCAGATGTGTTTAAAGCACTGCTTTAAGTTTAAATTCTGCAAACCTTGTGTGTGTGCTTAATTTTAGACCTACAATTAAATTCTATTGATGTCAACATACAGAGCAGCCATTTAGAAACTGTAAAACTGGTATCAGCCTTTTTTGGTTTTGTTTTAAGTTTGTATATTACTGAGCAGATTGTAAGACCCATTTGACATTGAGTCATTTTTTCCAGCACTTATTCTTATTTTGTTAGTTGGAACAGTATGACTACAGGATGGAAAGTTGAACATCTCTGTACTACAGCCTCAAGCTGGATGATTTATGAGCGATGTGTGGGGTAAGATTTTAGAGAAATATAAATTATACCTGTTCATCACGTTGACTTCTTTTAATGTTTCCCACATGTTACTATGACAACATTCATGACATATATATTTTAATTTCTGTTGCACAGCGGAAGTGTGTCAGGTCTGCACATTTCACTTGATTTTATGGCTGAGTGCTGTGTCTAATGTAGGTTGTAAATCTTCTTGGAAAAATATATAAGAGGGTTTTCATCACAGTGGCTCTCCTGGCAATTCTGAAGTTTTTAATAAGCATAATTTAAATTTAAAAAGGATTTTTACACCCCTTGTGATGTGGAGACTTCTAAAGTGGAGCACCAAATGCTGTACAGAAAAGCAGAATCTTCATAGTGACAATTGCTGAATGTCTTACACAGTTAAAACTTAAAACACAGTTGCACATTGTTAAAACCCTGACATCAGTAAACCTTGGAAAAATATCTTGTGGCCAATATTTAATTTCCTGTTTTCCTTATAGTGGGTACAGGCTAGTTTTTAAACTTCCATCTTTTTCCTTTCCCCCATGTGGAAGAAGTCACTTAAAAAGTCCCCTATAGTTCTCTAGACACATTTTCTTTGGTACCTGAAGGGTTTTCATGACAGTGAGATTTTTCTTTAAAAAAATAGATGTAAAAACTAAATGGAAATTTCTGAATCGGGTTAGCCAGTCTCGGTTTCTGCATCGTAAACTGTTGTTCTACGTGGCAATTAGTTTGCATATGCATCTGAAACCAATGCCGAGAAAACTGACAGCGAGTTGTGCTGGTAAGTTTTTGAAGGGAATTACTCATCAGGCCAAAACCCATTAATCACAGGGAACGTTCGCCCCGTGATACTCCAGTGCGCAGTTAAACAAGACTCCACTTATTTATTTACTTTTCAGTGTAATTTTTTTAATCAGAGTGGGAACATTAACTGCAGAGATTCCCCCCAAAACTGAAATCTCCTCCAAATCACGAAGTTAGAACTAAAACATAATTACCCATGAAGAATGAAGAGTTTTAGTCATTTCCTGTCATTTCCCACCAAATTAAATTTTTGCCTTGCAATACTGCTATACAAAACCACCGATCCCATCTCGCGTACAGTAAGTGGAGCGCCTTATCTGAAGATTCCTTTCTCACTTCTTTTCCTGTTCTAACACACCTCTGTTCATAAAGGGAAGGAGAAAATCCACATCCCATTTAGTTGTCTTCTTCCAGGCTATTTTTTTTATACCACTCTCGTCTTAGTAGCTTATGTAGCTTTTGCACTTGAACACCTAATAAGCCAGTGGCATATCAGCTTGTTTAGGATGAACGGATGCAGCTGTTCATTTATATTCCCGTGTACTATTGATTGTGTTGGTATGCCGGTGTCCTTGTGTCGTGGTTTAACCTGGGCTGGCAACTCAGCCCCATGCAGCCACTCACTCACTCCCCCCACAGTGGCACGGAGGAGGGAATCAGAAGAGTAAAAGTGAGAAAACTTGTGGGCTGAGATAAAGAGAGTTTAATAGGGAAAGCAAAAGCCGTGCACACAAGCAAAACAAACCAAGGGATTCATTCACCACTTCCCATGATCAGGGGGGTGCTCAGCCACCCCCAGGAAAGCAGGACCCCATCACACGTAACGGGGACTTGGGAAGACAAACGCCATCACTCCAGATGTCCCCCCCGCCTTCTTCTTCCCCCAGCTTTATATGCTGAGCATGATGTTGTATGGTATGGAATAGCCCTTGGGCCAGTTGGGGTCATCTGTCCTGGCTGTGCCCCCTCCCAGCTTCTTGTGCCCCTGGCAGAGCTGAGAGCTGAGAAGTCCTTGACCAGTCTAAGCACTACCCAGCACCAACTAAACCATCAGCGTGTTATCAACATTCTTCTAGTACTAAATCCAAACCACAGCACTATGCCAGCTACTAGGAAGAAAATTAACTCTGTCCCAGCTGAAACCAGGACAACTTGTCTTTCTAAGTATTTAGCCTGCATTCCTTGCCTGCAGCCCACACTGTGCTATACCTCTGTGCATCCCCTTGCAACTTAGTTCTGTTCTCCTATAACTTTATTACTTCTTGTAAAGTTGTGACATTTTTCAAAAACACAGCTCTAGGAGAATTTGCACTCTGGGAACACCTGAATAGTCCTCACCTGACCTTCCACCACAGCTTGAAGATTAGCTGATGCTTCACCAGGAGCAGCTCTGAGGGCCACCTGGGGAGCCTGAGTGGCCTCCCACACACTACCCACCACTGCTTTGAGAGCGGCAGGATAAGAAATTCAGAGTCCAGCTAACTCACTGCCCAGCTGTGGCAGAGCTTTTACACAAGACTGTGTCTTTTTTGGGATTTCTGAAAGTGCAGGCATGCTGCTAAGCTTTCATCACAGGCTCTGTGACCAGCCTGGGATCTCCTGTCTGACATGCGCTGTTAGGAAAGCCCCCTCCTGGAGCCCACCAGAGCATGAGCAGAGATCTGTGATGTCCCTTCCTCACAAGGCCAGCTGATGGGAGATGCTTTCTTTGTCTTCTGCAGCAACAGTGTGGTAGTATAAATCATCCCATGGCTTTCTTTTTGGTTTATGCCTGGCCTGTTTGGATTGTTGCAGATGTTTCAAATTCATCCTGTGCTTTGACTGAGATTTTTTTTCCTCATTTGGAAAGTTATACTAACCTCTTTTTGCAGAAGAGGCTTGCTTCATTTGGTAACACCAGACAAACTGACAGAATGGGAGGGGAAAAAAAAGCTTTGCCCAGAGTTTCACAATTTCTTCGTAAGAATTTAGATGTTAGTTTCCCATGTGATTTTCAGTCTGGCCATACCAGGCTCACATTAAGGGCCAGAATACGTACAGCCCTCTCATCTGGCAGACCTAGACCCAAATTGCAAGTGTATGCCAAAGCACAAAGGGCAGATTTATGTCAGGAAACTTGAGTCTATTCTGCTAATCCTGTCTGTAGAGAACTTTTATAGACATCAGCTGGAAAGTGAACAAAATTTTGACAGGGTCAAGTTTCACCACCTGCGTTGTGGGGAAACGCTGGTGGCAGGTTTGCATATATTCTACTGGAGATGCTGCAAAAAACAGTGGTGCTTTTCACTGTGCTAAATGGTGTAGGAAGAAAAGAGGTGAAATGAATAAATATACTGATGTGTATTTTCTCTGAAGAATATGCTGAAAATTATAAAGGAGCATAGTATAAAATACATTTCTGTTTTTTCCAAGGGATCATGCCAATGTATGATAATATTGCCAAGCATTTCTCAGATGGATGTAGTGCATATCACACAGCTTAAATTTGGCAGAGGAATAGGAACAGGGAGAAGTAAACTTCAGTCTGTTTATCATATTGTCCGTGGTGGAAAGAGAATTTCCAACGCATGTGAGGGATTTAAGTACATCGATCCACTGGAAGTCTGTACTTAAAAATCCCCCGTCCCCCATTTATCACGGGGGTGCAAGGAGAGACTTAGAATCTTGCATTGTTGGTATTTCAAAAGGTTTATGTTCCTTTACAGCAACATGGTAGGAAAACAAAGGCACAGTTTTAGCAAAGATAATTGCTTCGATGAAGAGCCAGGTATTACTGGCAGCTGTCTTAAATAGCTTGTTTAGCTGCCATACTTAGCACTATAGCCACACCAGCCTACATGGATGCTGACCTTTCCTGATCCTGCAATCCAGGCAGCTCTAGGTGCCTCTGGTACTCGGATAGGAAGCCAGCTATCCTACAGGATAGGAGATGCCAGGGGCAAAACTCTCTAAGGCACAATGTGAGAATTCTTGTTCAGATCATGCTTCAGCTCAAAGAAACTGAAAAAGCACTATATGCATTTGTTTCTGACACTGGAGCTTGGCTAAAAGGTGGGAAAATGATAAGGATCTGATTCTGGGAACAAGAGCAAATGAGTTAGTTAGGCATTGTACAGAAATAATAAAAAAAAAACAAAATAGATGATCCCTAACCAGACAGTTCCTCAGATCTGATTCTGGGATCAAGAGCAAATGAGTTAGTTAGGCATTGTACAGAAATAAAAAAAAAAATACAAAATAGAAAGATGATCCCTAACCAGACAGTTCCTCGCCTTTGTAGGCAGTGTACAGATAAGAGTGAGAGATGGTAGGTAAGTACCTCACAGAGTCTGAAGGAGAATAGGAATGAATTGACTGCAATGAAACTCTCTGTCACAACCCCATCGCCACTGGCTTGTGATCAGGTATGCAGCTGTAAATGAAAAATGGTGTAAAAGTCTGAAGACTGAGTCTGTGACAAAGGATTGGCATCTCACTGAAGTGCCATGCAAGCAGCAAAATACATTTACCATTTTTTAAAATCACTTCATGACGAAGAATGTTTTAAAAGTGCATAGGAAATTTATGTGCCTCTCAAGGCTGCATTTGACAGTAGAGGTTTTAGGCTTGGTGCTATAATCGTTCAACTCCATGAGTGAAGCAAATTGATTTGTAATGTGATAGAGTCACCAGAGCCATCAACACATTTACACCACGTGACTTTTCCCCAGCTGGTAACGCTGTAGTTTATGGTGGATTTTGGCTGAACTCAAAGTAGAAAAGAAGACAAAGGTTGGAAAGCAAATGGAAAAGAGTTCAACATAATGCAAGCTCATATGCATCCAAGTCTGGAAGTTGAGCAGAAGTATGACGAGGATAAAAAAGGCCACATATCTCTTGACAGTCTTGGTAAATTTGAGAGGTATGTTCTAAGGGCCTAGGTGTGACTCCTGGTTGAAGGAAGCTTAGCATGAAGATTCACATAGGAGCAGACAAACACGCTTTCATCTTTTTTTCTGCTAAAGTTTGTTGACATAACAAACATCTCCCTGAATTGTATCTGTCCTGCTTCCAGAGCAGAATTGCCCAGTGTCAGCCAGGTGCCTAAGTTGCTTCCACAGCTGGCAAAGTTAATTGTTTGAAGAAGTCTCAGTAGACAGCCCAGTTGGTGGGCAGATAACTAAACTGACCAGCAGACAGGAGAGAGGTCGTCCTTCTCTCCCCTGGATGATGAATTAGTTGTCTGTATGAGACTGTCATTGGTAGGTCCAATGCATTTCCTGCACTTTGAGGTCTAAATCATGGGCTTGGCTATAGATGAATGACTCACTGTTTTAAAATGCTGGGTTATGGCTGACATGGATACGCTGACCCGGTAGTTAGAGTACACACTCCAGAAGAGGAAGACTTGTCTTCTATTCTTTGTTCAGCCTTAAGAAGTGTAAATATGCAGATACCATCTAAGTTCAAATGAGCATTTTAGCTATTGGCAGTCTTGCTGAAGCTAGACCGAAATGCTGCCAACAACATGGGATTCATGCGGCCAAAGAGACACCTGAGTTTCAGTCCCTGCTTCTCAGACTGTTTTGTGCACTTAGCATTAAAAACAAAATAGAAGCTACTAAATAAAGTTTCTAAAGTATTTTGGGAAATCTTGAGACCAAGCTTAGCTCAGTGTCCTCACTCCTGGGCTCACAGATTTGTGTTCACCTCCAAAAAAAAACCAGGAAAGGGCTCTATCTTTGCCATCTTCTTTATCGTTTGGCTGTTCTAGAGGTTTCTGTAGTGGTCAGAGATCCTAATAGCCTGTGGACATCATTCTTTCTGCAAGGAATAGTGGAAGTAAGTCTTTCACTGTGTGGACATTAATACCAGTGCCTCCTTTTAAGAAAACTGCTAAAATACACTTGAGATTTGACCCATAATGAGATATAAATTCATCCTATCGAATTATTGCATGCTCAGCTCTTCTGTTTTGTTGAGAAACTCTAGATGGCAGGATGGAGATTTTGCAATGTTTCTACTAAACTTGGCTAAGACTGCTCAGGTGATAATATTAAATACCTGTCATGGTGCTGGTACTGGCAATGAGAAGGCATTAATCAGCAGTTTGTGAGATTATTTTAGTTTAGTTCATTCCTATGCTATAATTCCTAAATTATATGAGACACCGTGGTGACAGATACTTTAGAAACTCCCATGAAAGGTTTATTTCATGTGGTTGAAACTTTGAGAAAATGAGAAATTTATTCTTCTGTCCTGTACAAAACAGAACAGTGTTGACACTGTATTAAAATTGCCCAAATAACTGCAAAGACGCATTACTACAAGTCATCATTTCTATTCAAAGGCATCCTGTTGCCTGTCCAAAACAGTGAAGCAGAAACGTAACAGTGAATGTCAGCTAAATCAGGTATGACACGTGCTATTGTCTGGGCAAGGGACTTGGGCAGCTGTGATACAGAGAGTGGGTAGGTCCTGCCTCGGGCAGAGGGGAAATGTTGACACACCTGGGTAGTCACATTTTATCAAGGAGTCAAACCTGCAGTTTCACGCTCTGGTAGAAAGTGGCATTTCTCATCTCAAATATATTTGATTCTTCAAAAGACTAAGACCTGGACTAGAGCTACGTTACATCTGACATTTAGTATGTGCTTCTTTATATTCAATATCCTTGAAAAAGACAGCCTACTGGGGGTTCAAAGATTTTTTTTTTTTTTTTTTACTTTTGTATCGACAAAAGCAAACATAGGAAAATAAGAAATAAGATTGTTATTATCAAGTGCCAACATTTTTGCAACCTGATCCCACTAAATAGCTCCATCTTTGTCCCTGGTGGCCATCAAAAGTGAAGATGTAATTGCATTTTGTCATACAGTTAAGATACGATTATCAACAGACAGTTTATCCAGTCTTTGGCTTAATTTGCTGCAGATGAAAAGACATGAACTGGCTTTGTGCAGAGTCGGGTGTGGTCTGTGGGACGTATGTACTCAGGTGCAGTGCCATGAAATGCAGGTGATCTGTCCAGTAATACTTTATATCCTGGCATAAAGCCAGAGCAGAGAAAGCCCACGAGGGAATGCCTTCAAGAGACTTCCAGATGGTTCTGTACAGGCAGCTTGGGCCCAGCTTGATTTATTTGCTTTGGCTAAGTGTGGATATAGCATTCAACTGAACTAAAAAGCCAGTCAAAAGCCTGGAGCACTGGTGAGCACAGTATAGAAACAAATGCAGCTCTGCAATATGATTCTCAGTGCATGCTTTTGTAACTACTATACTCTCGGTTCTTCCACGACTTGGGCATCGCAGATCCCTTTATGTATAACATAGAGATAAGTATAATGCATAAATATCGTCTCATTTCCTACTCCTGGTGGTGTATTGAGCACTGTCTGGCACTGTTTCTGTGTATCAAATTCAAGGTTGTGATCACTTCTCTTTTTCTTTCTATTGCATTTCTTCTCCTATATTTCATCTCATGGTTTTATTTATATTTTGTCACAGGTATCCAGAAAGCCCTGCTCATAAGTGCTGTTCAGTTAAAAGAAACAACTGAAATTTTTCAACTTCAAAAATAAGCTCTTGATACATTGTGCCTGAAATTCAAGGTTGGCTGTGGCACAGTAGCTGGGGAAGTATGAGCCCACATCTGGGCTGTTGCACGAGCCTGGTTCTACTGCTTGAAAGAGCCAGGTGGCACTGACGTTGGAGAGGCACTATGGAGAGCTGCTGACTGACACCTTGCTTCAAGAACATGAGGCTGTTGACACACAGATGTGGACATTGCTCTTCACTGTCCGCTGAGAGCCTTTTGTAAGTCGAAAACTATTATTTCAGTTTCTCTGAGTTTGCAATGAATAGGAGTAGTTAACATCTACCAGAAAATCTGTCAAGTTCTCGGGTCACGCTTGGCCAGAACAGGATTTGGGCAGTATTCCTTCATGGTTTCTATTGTTCTTGATCCTTTGTATCTAACACGGAGCAAAGAAGAGCCATTAGGAACAAAATGCAGCCTGGAAAGCAGATTCCACTGCAATGAGGCAGAATTAAAGCAGCCGGTCCAAAGATTTAGCCAGTGATAGGAAGGCTTCACTGATTAGACTGTGGCTGCATGACTGAACATGTCCTTTATCAACTCAGAGTGACATCAGCTTCGGTGGGATTTTGCTGGTCCTAGGTGGAAAGTGCTAGGCCTCAAGAAATGCTTTCCCACAAAGTATTTTCTCAGTTAAGCGATGGACTCAAAAGTAGATTTGAAAGGGATATTCTCTTTCTATGATATGTGATATGCTATATTTTTCATGAAATGAAATGAATGAGCCAAATGTCCAAGCCTGTTTCCTTGGGTGCAACCAGGCCCCAAGAATCACCTCGGTTAGAGCAAACGCCCTTGCAAAATTACCGGAGGGACCACTTCAGAAAAGTGTATTCAGTGTTACTGGTAAAATATTTCATGCTACTTCTCATTGCAACACTATATTCCTTAGACTGGTTTCAATTATATATAGTGAGTCAGGGCTTCTCTATGGGGAGAATGAAGCTGGCTTCAGCGTTCTGAATTTTACAAGGAGAGGGGGCTGGGCCTCAGTCACTCCTGCCAGGGGGAGTATCAGTGTCTAATAGCTGTTGCTGTTCCTGCTGCTGTTGGTGGATGACAGAAATGATGGCAGTGCCTCTGGGGTACCACCCGCCTCTGCCTGCAAAACCAGTCACCATCCTATACAGCCCACCTCTCACTGGGTGGTGGCAGCAAGCCTAGCTTAGTAGGGCTACTCTTGTCCTTGTCTGGCCAAACCTAATGACTGATGGCTCTAGGTGTATGTAGAATGAGTGTCGATGAGAAAGCTAGGGGGAAACCAAGTCTCTGAATTTAAAGATAATTAGCAGTCTACCTACTGTCCCAAGAGCTCATCTGGACAAAGAAGCTTGCATGGCAAATGGATTAAAATACCCATGCATTGATAATGCCTAACCCCATCTACATAGTGCAGTACCCATGTAATAAATCATCCCGTACTGTATAGCAAACTAGTAAGTTCAGTTTACAAACCTGAATGAAAAAATGAGGTCACAGTCACACAGTGAGATTAATGTATCATCTCCTTGCAAAAAGAGTTACGAGACTGTCACTGTTCAGAGGTGGTCAGGTGGTCCTTCTTGACCACTGAAAGCAACAGGACCTCTGGTATTAAGGATTTTTCCAGGGCTGACTCTGAAATAACTGACAAGTCCTTCAGAACATGAGTCTTTATTGTATGTTCCCAGAGAGAAGAAGAGAAAAGGGTTTGACTATTCAGAACCAGGAGTTGTGAGAGATGTTGCAGTCCAGTATAATGGCTTTATCAGACTTACATGCATGTTATCCCATAGATCACATAATGTTTAAAATATCCTGTCACTTATAACATCTTGAAAACCAAGATTTTTCCATTTACAGGCATGTTAAGAATTACAAGCCAATATGGCCAATGCGTTAATTCACTATGAAGTTTTGCTACCATAATTCATCATTAACAGGCCCAGAAGTGGAAAGCCAGCATGACATTTAATGGCATATAGAGACATAAAATCTGGAAACTGCTGCAACTTCTTACAAGCCAAGTAGGATAAAACGTTAATCAAAAAGGTCATAAAGTGCAAATGATAAATGGTTCTGCAAGAAAGCAAACCACATGTGTCACTACTACTTCCTTCACACTTGTATTCCTCTAGCAAAAAAAACTCAAACGGACAATCACTGCAGTTAGTAAAACTACTATCAGGACTGTTACAACTCAACAGATCTAGAAAGACTGAAGTCTTAGGAAGAGGGATAAGAAGTAAGCAATGTCTGGGACCTTTATTTTTCTTTGTTGATTGGAAAATAACAGCAACAGAAATGGGCCAGGAAGAGTCGTGCAAGAGCCATTGGGAATGGGCAGCTCTACAATTGGAGGAAAAGGAATACTGCAAAAAGATGAATCTTGGCTTTGGGAAGGGTTGGAGATGTGGTAAAGTGGAAGGCAAGAAGCTCTAGGTAAGTATATTGCTTGTGCCCACGAAGAACTGTCCCTTACAGTCCCTCTGACTAAACCATGGCATATGTTCTAGCAATAAAGGAATATCTTTGAAAGTCAAATATATCTGGCAAGCCAAGAATCAACCTGTGCACCGTAGAAGGGTCAGGCCTGGAAAATTTGGCAGAATCTAAGCCTGTTGATCCATCTCTCTCCTGGACTCATTAAAACTGCTATATCACTTCCTCATGCCGCCTCGTGCTCTGCCAGGTCATGATTGCAAGCTCATGAAAAACAGAAAAGGTAGAGTTATGGTACAATTGCTCTGCTGTATGGCCTCAGCTTTGCCCACTCTTGGAATCAGTCTTTTGAGTTCTTCCCACAGTACAGTATACATAAACCTGCTAGATACTCTGCATCAGTTAGATGTACCTTGCTTTTGGAGTGAAAATGGTGTTAATTGCATTGAAACGGCATATACTGCAAAGCTGCAAAAAGCTGGATGGGGTGGAGGGGTCAAAAGATTTTACTGTGATTCACAGAAGGAGAAGTACTTCTTACTTCATGTTCTACATGACAGAGGCTGCAAGGGAAGCCAGTATTCTTGATGCCATCAGCAACAAATAGGGGAAGAGCTGGGACTGGATGCTGAGGTACCCTGCTCCTGCTCCCTACCTCTACCTCAGGCTTTCCTTTCCAAGTCCTCTTCTTTCAGGAGGACTTTGAGGGAGACTGATAGGGGAAGAAGAGCTAAGGCATACCAAAAGAGAGTTTTCTTGGTGCTTGCTCATTCCGGCCACTGTGCCCAAAGGCACTGTGCCTCCTGAGTTGTGTTCCCTCACTCTCAGGATGCTCCCATCTATCTTACCTCTAGAAATGCCTTAGGACCACAGCCTGCAGTACCAACAGGCTGAATGCATGCTGTAGGGTCCTAGATATAAATTCTTTTCTGTATAACTCCACCTCTGTACCTGGAGAGAGGGTGTGTTTGTTGTCTTCAGGAACTTGGCTCCCATTCAGACTCATGGTGTAGCTAAATAACACCCTGGAGACAAAGCTAGCTTTAAAAGTTCCTGCCTACTGGCTACACATTTCTTTACCCTCTTTCTCTCCCTGTTGCGATTAACTGCCCTCTCAGCTGTGCTGGTACAGGTGTTCCTGGGGTCATAAACACAGAAACAGTCCTTGCTAAAATAACCTCTCATTTCAAAACCAATAAATAGAACTTGTGCAGTCTCCATCCTCAGAGACACTCAAAAACCATCTGGACATAGTCCTGTGCAACCTGCTTTAGGTGGCCCTGCTTGAGCAAGAGGTTGGACTAGATGAACTCCAGAAGTCCCTTCCAACCTCAACCATTCTGTGATTCTGTGATTCTGTGAAATGCAGTTAAATCCCTGTTATCTGTTCACTAATGGCAGAAAGGTAATGGAATCGGTGGGACTAAGAGCTTTTTAAAATAATTGTGTGTCTCATCTGTGTTCCCCTGGCCATGCTGAAGCCTGGTTTTGTGTATAGGGCTGGAAGAAATGGGTTTTTCAGGAGTCTGGGTCACAGCCAAGCAGCAGGGTCTGGCCTGAGTCCCTTGCTTGGGTGTATCAGCTTGTCTGTATCCAGGAGAAGAATTTACAAGGATGATGATACAGGCAGAGTAGGAGTCACACTGTCAGTACAGATATAATTTTCAGAGTCTGCAACACACGACCTTGAAACCAGTCTGCTCACAAACTGTCTTGGTTCTGTCATGACAATTTGTATCAAGAGGTGCTGGGAAGTCATCTTCTGCAACCAATACATTTATGACCTTTTAAATATTTCTTTTGCTGAGTGGCAGTGAGTACCAAGATCAAAGCCAGTGGGTGATTAAACTGGAGAGATTTGAGCCATAAGTCGGAAACCGATATTCAATGTGTTGAGAGGGTAATGTATCTTGAAAACTGATTGAAAAAATGGTAACAAATTGAGGCTGTGAAGCCTAATTGGAACTTTGATGAGGTACAGAAAATGTCAAAGCAATCTGAGAGCATACATGCATTTGAAAGCACTTGGAAAAATAAGCTGTTACTTAAGAAATTATACACACTATAATATTGTGAACTCACTGCAAACTGTTTCATATGTTAAACATCTAGAATCCAGATTGATTCAGGTCTGATGAGTGGTATGAATGGCATCGCATTAGTCTTGCCATGTTTTTACCTAATCATTGGCTTTAGGGAATGCCTTCTGAGGCAAAGGAATGGTATTACCTGGCAATATGAATAAACATTTAAATCAACCTACACCTCAAAGAAAGATGCAATAGCTTTTTGTCTGCAGCTGTTCCTGCCACTGCATTTGGCGTGCTTTTGTTTCTGGACTGACAGCAAAAGCTGAGATTTATCACACTTTGATTTAGATACTTAACTGAAGTATCTTAATGCAGAGAGAGAGGATTCCTAGGCTACATCTGTAGCAAAGGCAAGGTGGTGGCGATGGAGGATGATCGAGCACACTGGTGAGCCTCGGGGAGACAAGTCAGCACACAGGGAGGTAGAATCACCTCTCTGTCTCCCTTGCCTACAATGGTAGCTTGAATTTTGAGGGTCCTTAAGTGAGCAACTCCGTTCTGTATCTAAACCCTGGTGGGAGGGATCTGGGTGCAAGTCCTTGATATTCGCAACTGATCAGCGATGACTCTGCATTGCATTGTCCATCTGTCTTTGGCTGTTCATTTTTTCCAACGTAAATCTCTGGAAATGCTGCAGTAATTGCCACACACAGCTGTATAACTTCTCATCGTTGCTCCTTGGTGGTCTCCAGAACCAATATTAATATCCCCTTCATATTCTGCAGTAATGGTGGCCATGCCACAAGGCAATGCAGACAGGGCATGGACCTAGGGTTTCCTTTCAAGGATCCATACGTGGGCCTCGGGGCAGTCATTTGTTCATTGTGCAATGGGAAGTCTACTGGTTCTGTTTCTCTTATATTCCTCTAAGAGGAATTGCTGATAAACTTAGAAAGTTTATTTTATTTTTTATCTTAACATAACACCAGGAAACAAAATATGTAGTGAAAACTGGGTAAGGCACAACAACCCTATCTCTGTATAAAATGTGTGATTTAGCTTCTGTGTCACTGAGAATTTGTCTAGGAAATTCCTTGCGAGGAACAAAAATACACCATAAAGATGAACTACATTGGCCATTCTCCTGAAAGAGCAATAGCCGGGGACTTCACGCTCAGGCAATCTCATATTGTTTAGAGAACCACCTAGATAACACTTCACATATCACCTTTGGAATTGCTACTAATAGAAAACATAGTAATAGATTTCTGCATCTCATGAAAATGCTAAGGTACTGGAAAGATGGGAAGCAATGCCTTTCTATATAAAAAAGCACAATAAATTTTGTTCTGAATAAAAGAGGAATCCAACTTACCTCTAAGCAATAGCAATATGATGTAGCTGGTAATCTAAGAAGTTACAGAGCCACAAGAAGTTTTTGAAGTTTAAGTGGTGAAATGAGTTTATAAAAGAAAGGTCTAGAAAAAAGCACCATTAAATTCCCTGTCTTATTACTGGGCACTAGGGCCATGCTCCTAAAACTCGTATTCCTTTTTGTTGTAGACACACTGTTCTTTTCCCCTTGATATCAATGACACAGTACTTTTAAATTCATTTGAAATAATAAAATAGGGAACTAGGATAACTCCTTTTACTTAGCCTACAACTATATTGCAGATAATTGTAACTTTCTTCATGTG
This sequence comes from Egretta garzetta, assembly GCF_000687185.1. Taxonomy (NCBI): domain Eukaryota; kingdom Metazoa; phylum Chordata; class Aves; order Pelecaniformes; family Ardeidae; genus Egretta; species Egretta garzetta. Next base: position 1,273,296 of record NW_009259239.1, on the reverse strand, counting down.
TTATTAAGTGTGCAGAAGAGTGAATAGCAAATTTACAGTTCGTCCAGGAGATGTCTCTCTCTTCCTAAAATATGCCCAAGCCATTTGTGTTTCAAGGGAACTATCCTGTGTTACAGATGCTGGCTCCTGCAGTTATGACCCCACAAGGAAGCAGTATGCAGTCTGACCGCTACGGATGCTGCGTTCTGCTGGGGGGGTTGGCTGTTGTTCCCAGTGCAAACGCCTCATTTTTAGGTCAATGTTTTTAAAAACCATGGGAGCTGAACAAACATTTGTGCTGCAGCCTTGTTTTTTCTCATGCACTTCAAACTTATGCAGTAGGCTATCTTGCTGGATTTCTACAACCAAATAATTTATTGTACAGTTCTGTCACTGAGACCAAAAACCAGTGATATCAATGGATTTTAGGGAGCGATACAACTCATGGGAGCCTGAATATGTGCTATTATTCTGCTAACAACATAAAGAATATAGCGTGAATGGTAAATAATTCAATATTCTCATTGAAATACATTACAAAGGAATTTAATCCAGAGACACATGTTTTGAAATATTTTCAGTTCTACTGCACAGAACACAGAGAATAGCAGATAGTTCTATGCCAGTCAAGAAATTCTAGTTTTGCTAATGACAGAGTAAAAGAATTTATGTTTAAGAAATTGTTTTCTTTTTAGCAACACACACGATAGTCAAAACACTTGCAGCCCTAAGTCCTTTGGATCCACTCTTTTTTATTCTCATCATTGCGGTGTCTTTACCCTGTATTTTATGATATCAGCGCAGGTGAACCAAACTTCTTGGTGAGGAGACAGACACAGAAATCTCTTTTTTCTCTGGACAGTGCAAACCGATAGCCTGGTTAGCCAAATGATTTTGATTAATATGTATTTTTTCATGAGTTTCACTGACTTATTGATGATCTTCGCTGGGAATTACAGGAATTATGACATCCATAACAGTAATCTTCTTCTCATGGGAGAAATAATGAAACATGATATGAAATTTTAGTCCGGTGAATAAGTCCTGGGGCTTTCAGATGCTTTAGGGGAAAAATAATTGTACTTATGTGAGCATTTACTGACTACTGACACTGAAAAATGAAGTACTGGTCCACATGGTTGTCCCAGATGAACGTGTGTACTTGGGGACTGGCTGTCTGGCCAGCTTTGTGAAGATCAAGGAAGAAGCAGGACAGGAGGATGCCTTAGGAGAGTTACCTTCTAGAAAGAAAGAGACAGCCGGGCGTACACATTTCCCTCCAAAATTCCTCAAGAAAAGAAAAGAGGCAGTAAGATGCTCCCACCAAGAAGTGGGGACAAAGAAGCAAGGTTGAGCCTTTCTCAAAAAAATCAGGCTATTCACACTCCAGTATGGATTTAATTCAGAGGGACTTCTAGGTTTGATTTGAAGTCTCCAGGGGCAGGAGTTGTCCTGTGGCAAGTCTGTCTCTCTTGGCAATAATATTTCTGCTGGCAAGCTGAGTGGCAGTACTCAGGGGTAAGAAAAAAGAAATTTCACCTAGGCTTCCTCTGCTCAAGGCATCAGGGCCAAATGCTGTTCACTTGTGTCGATCTTCATGACATGATTCCCCTCAGGGACTGAAAAGTTCATGGAAGAGTCATGGAGGTATCTGAGTTAAACTTAACTAAAAAAGGAGCTCCTTGTACCTTTCCAAGGTTGGCTTTCAGGGTCTCTGCAGAATCAGAGGAAAAGATACAAATTTCCCACACCTTTAAGGACCTCTCTTAATTCTAATAGCAAAAATCTGCTCATTTGCCTTTAAAACAATATCAGGCAGCAAAGGTATTACATGGTAGTTACGGAGACCTGTTGAATATCACATTTCTTGGACACCCTAAATGAGGGCAAAGTGTCCTGCATGCTGTGGAAATGTTCCTATTACTCAGCTGGCTGACATGGAAGCTCATACTGTTGGTGTTTTTGTTTTTGTGTTCTGCTTTGCAGCTGCATTTCCCTCAGGAAGAAACGCGGGTGCTTTTGATGACTCTCTTCAGAGTCCCCCTGAACACCCCGGAGCCACCTGATTCTTGGAGAGCCTGGAAGTCATTTCCAGCTTAGTCTGTTACATTTTGAAGTTTAGTCAAAAGGTGCAGGCAGATGGAGTGGTAGATTGTCCTGGAGAGAACAAAATCTCAAAGTGGAACTTTAAATAAAAATAAGAAAAAGAGAGGGAAAACTAGGAAAGGAGGGGAGGAGGTTAACTTTGTAATGTCCCTAGAAAAGCAAAAACTTTATTTCAAATGTCAGAGTCATGTGAGCATCTGGAAGGACTGGATTAAAGGGTTGAACTTTTAGGTAGAGTTTTGGAGGTCAAAGGAATATTTCTGCAAGCTACTCCACATGTCAGCAGCCAGCCTGAACCCACCTGCCTTTCTACTGGGAGTGCCTTGGAAACTTCACTTTAGCCTTTTCTAAATGGCACTTCTGCTATTCTGACGTCACACTCAAGCCACAGTGCTGGAGCTTCTGCCATTAATACCTTAAGTAGCTTCTTGGGTTTGATGGCCAGGAGGGCCACAAGGACCAGAGAGGATAGCAGGGTCGAGGCCCACTCTGACTGAATTCTCCCTTGAATTCTTGCCTGCTCCTTACAAAAAAACTAGATTTAAGAATTCCCACATGGTGAGGATTCACCAGTAACCTTTGTATGTTGTATCAGGTATTAGTTATCCTTGCTATTAAAATATGCCTAGTCTAGAAAGACGTTGCATTTCTGGAGCATGTCCAGAGGAGAGTAACAAAGCTGGTGAGGGGTCTGGAGCACAAGTCTTATGAGAAGCGGCTGAGGGAAGTGGGGTTGTTTAGTCTGGAGAAGAGGAGGCTGAGGGGAGACCTTATCGCACTCTATAACTACCTGAAAGGAGGTTGTGGTGAGGTGGGTGTTGGTCTCTTCTCCCTGGTAACGGGTGATAGGATGAGGAGAAATGGCCTCAAGTTGCACCAGGGCAGGTTTAGGTTAGACATTAGGGAAACTTTTTTCACTGAAAGGGTTGTTAAGCATTGGAGCAGGCTGCCCAGGGAGGTGGTTGAGTCCCCATCCCTGGAGGTATTTAAAAGATGGGTAGACATGGGGCTTGTGGACATGGTTTAGTGGTGGGATGGCAGGGTTAGGTTAACGGTTGGACTTGATCTTAAAAGGTCTTTTCCAACCTAAATGATTCTATGATTCTATTTGATAACTTGGTTGTAAGTAGTTTCCAGCCTGCCACACACAGATGTCTACACTTTTGCTTCAGAGCTCAAAAAAGGAGTCAACCTGAAAGGTGGCCACATTTTCCTACCTCCATGTCAACTTCTCTGCTTGGACATTACCACCTTCATTCAGCAGAAAGCTCCTTAGAGATGGAGATGGACCTGCATGCTGAGGTGTGCTGGGACATCTGAGTGGCCCAGTGCAATGTCACACATAAATACTCCAAATGATTCTGAATTACCTACCAGCTTATTTATCAGGAGCACTATTATTCTACTAACACAGTCCTGCCTCCCACCTAAGCCACCTGCCCATAAAGTTTCTTATAGATACGCTGAGCTTACTGCCCACACTGCCCCGCTAGCTGTGTCATCAGGGTGAGCTGAGCAGGAGGCACAGTGTGATGGGGTACCTGGGGTGCTGCTCATAGTGGCTGCCCAGAAGAGAAAGTGCTGAGAGTGACTGCTGCCGTGGAAAATGCCACGAGGAGCAGTCAGGGGAACATCTGGGAAGTGGTAGGAACTGAGGAGCAATGGGATCCATTCTAGGACACGGCACGCAGCTGACACTGACAGCATTCAGATAGCCTCCAAAATGGGCATCTTTTCAGCTCTACAGAGCCCGCCTGAGCAAATAGTAGTGGTTTGTTTTTTTTTTTTTCTATTTGGTTTTAACTTGTGTAACTGGATTTTTAACTGGTTGTAAATATATCTGTTTACTGAAGCCTGTCTTCTAAAAGAATAATTTATCTGTATTAAATTTCCCTCAGTTCTTAGCCAATGGGTCTGATTTGGCTACGTATATTTGCAGACACTCTCAATGTTTATTTTACAGAGCTATATGTTTGCAGATCCTATTTTACTGTCTAATAGCACTGGATCTTATCCATCTCTCTCGTCATCTCATTTTTTTCCCGAGAAACTAACTGTATGATTTCCAAATTCCTAATTTCATCCTGATGTAGTCATTGCAGGTCTCCTGCTTGGGGAACAATGGGAGAGTGAGTAAAATTTCAGTACTTCTCCTGAATGTTTGTATTAGTGACTTCTGTAGTTTTTCCTCACGTTTATACCAGCAGGGATTACAAGCCTTTGCATACTTCTTATGCTGTGTAAAGACCTAGACGCGCGATCAAGTTACCGTGGTCTAAACAGGTTACTACAGATTGGCTAAGAACTAGTAATTGCCTGCGTATGTAGCACAAAATACTATGAAATTATGTGTCTTAGGTAATGCTTTTTCCTTAAATGCAAGCTTTAATCAAATTATTTTTTTATCTGACAAGCCTGAACATGCACATCTAAGTGATGTCCATCGGTGCCAGGTGACTTCTAAATCACTGTAAATGGCAACATATCTGAGCTTCATAACCATGTAAAATGTAAAATGATCTCAATTTCTCTACTGAACCCAGGCAAGTGGTCCTTCAGCTACCACTGAAATAGCTGGCTACAGTCTTGTAAAATTATGTGAAGGTGCTATTAGAAAGAAGGCATTGCCAGGTTTGCTGTAGCTATTTCACGTGCTGTTTTGCAGCCTGCTGTGCAGGTACCATGTTCTGGATGCTCTGATGAAGATGGTGCCACCTGCAGTGGTGGGTTTTTCTATTTCCAATTTGCCTTAACCTGGCTGGAGCAATGGAAACCCTCCAGGAGAAGGGGCAATCTTTTGGACAAAATGGATTGCGAGGAGGAAATTTTCCTAACGACACAGAGAGAATTGTGTGACTTTTATTCAAGCTAAAAGAGTACTGAAAAATGACGGAGTGCAGAGCAGGGACAAGGAAAGGACCCACTATACAGGGACACACTGGGCAAGGGAGATTAGCTTTCACATCCTTTATTTAACACCTTATCTAGAACTTCTGAGTTTTCCCAATTTAAATTTTCCTTGTATCATTAAAACTTCATACTAGAGGCCGGGAATGTTTGAATCTTTGGTGAGTTCATATCATACCCTTTTCTTCAGCAAAATATATGAATAGTGTGGATACCCCTTTGTGCTTCCTCTCTAACTTAAATGGCCCTGATTTGCAAACAAAAGGGACTTTGGGCACAGGACCTTGACCTGTATTTGGAAAGAAGGTAAGAGTTGGTGGAGTGGCTGATGAGCTCCTGAAAGTTTACAGCTTGGCTCCTGAGAGCTGTTCATTGCGCACTTCCCATGCAGAGAGGGAAGTGTGATAGCTGGGAAACACACTTCAAGGATACACACTCAGGCACGTCTGACTGAGCGCTTTCCAGGCCAGCGCTTCTGAGCCTTCACTTGCAATAAATAGTGATGGAGCATGAAGGTGTGGAAAACATCTTTAAAGAGGAGATGCATGCCCCCAGGCTGGAGAACTAGGAAGATGAGGGCCAGGCAGGGACATCTGGCCACCAGGGCCTGAGAGACCCTTTGAACTGCACTAAGCAGGGTTGTCTGTGCTTCATTACTGTGTCATCCTCCTTACAATGGCCAGAATGATGGTGACAACATTCTGGCCTGGAAGCGGCCACCAGTGACAAGAAGACATTGTGTCCTGGTGCACAAGTGAAAGAGGGCTTCCTTTCCCTTCTTCTACCTCTGTATCCATAATAAAACCTGACTCTAGTAAATCATCATATGATTTCTTCTTGGATACCAGTAATGGGGTGAAGGTAGAACCTATATCAGCTCCCTTACCTGTTGTGTGCCACTGTTTACCTTGCTGATCTATTACTAGCAGATGTATAATTTTTGCCATACTTGCAGGCATCTTTTCCATCAGGTCATTCCTTATTTGAGTATACCAGTTTGATGACCCTGTCACCTAGCTGACATAAACAGTTACACCAGTGTGAAACCCTTGTAGAGTCATAGAGAGTCACATTGTATGCCTTATGTGTAGAAAAAGATGCCTTTTCCTTGTTTCTCTAGTAATACAAATTTGTTATTTCTTCAGAGCAATAGCTAGTTTCTATGATCAGCTGTAAACAATTACTAAGCTGCCTGCCTTGATGATTTATAGCTTAGTTATACAAGGGTGTACTTTCTTCTAGGCTGCTTGCTAAGCCCAAAGGAAGACCCTGAGTTAATGGTGATGATGCTATTTTATCACCTGCTGTGAACTAATTCTAGGAACTAGTCAGATTTTTTGGAGGAAATTGCTTTGCAATGTGAAATCAATAAAGTCGATACTCTTCTCCTTTTTTTCCACTCTGTGTGTGGGAATAGACCAATACAAGGAAGGAAGTATTTTTGGGGGAAAAGGTGATTATTTTCAGGATGAAATTTCTGGTCCAAACCAGAGACGACAGTAACATAAGGACAATAGAACAGAGCATAGTCCAGTGGAAAGGGCACCCATGGGGAAAATATGAGAATTCAAACAGCGTCCATGTTTTGAATCTGCTGTTAATTTAACTCCGGTGAGAATTCCTTTGTAACCTGCTATTTGGGCAGATATTTACTTTTTCATTAGACACTGTTTACGTTATCACATTGCAGAATGCATCATTTTTTAATTAAAATTTTGACTAGTTCTTCAAGGTAGGGAAATTACTTCCTGCAGAGATGCAATGAAAAATCAGCTGACTGTTTTCTTAGATTTTATTTTGGCTTCGTACTTGGTACTTTTTAAGGGTTAAAAAATTCCATGGTGAACAGATTGCGGCATGTTAATAGTTATTCTAAAGCTTCTTTTTAAGCTACATGTATCAAGCACCCTGGAGTTTTTGTTTGTTTGTGATAGTTGTTTTGTGTGATCATCTGTTATTAATTACAGTATTGTTGGTCAACTGGCTGTTTCAGTGATTAGTGGTATTGTTATAAAAGTATGTACACTCCCTTAGTTACGTGGGTGGTGGTGGCAGTCGTGTTGCTATAGTTCCTGCCTTTTCGTGGGACAGAGCTTTAGGTCTTGTTGGGTTGTTTGGTTTCTACCAGATCCCAGTTCTTTTCACTTTCCTTTTTGGAATGTTTGTGACTTTACACTAACTGATATAGGAATGGATCTTCTGAAGGTATATGGATTTTCACCTCCTATAGTAGAGGCACAGTGCTCAGAAAGATGATACACATATGCTACCTAGAGATATCAGAAAAACATTATGTAGAATCTTATTAATTGACAGTTTTATTTTTGTGTAACTACGCTCTAAAATGTAAAATAAAGCAATGAGAAATGGATCTTAAATTAGACAGTGGCTTATAGGAGAAAAATAAAGCCAGTCATTTTGATGTCAAAGAGTAAATAAAGGTTATGTGAACCTCATTTCAGAAGCAATTCAGCCATCGATGGGGTATTTCTGTGCTGCTTGTGAGAACCTTGCGCTTTTTTTTTTTTTTTAATGACACTAGCATTTAAAAGGTTGGTGACTTCTTATGCTGGACAGTGTAACACAAAACTGGAACCATTGAGCTACCAATGAGAGCTGCCACGGCAATAGGTATCCAGCTACTAACTGTGAAACTACTGCTGTAATTAACAAGTGCGGTGGCAAAAAGACATTTCTGGGAAAGCTTTATGTTCTGCAGGCTTGGAGAGCTTGTGAGAGCCTTGGAGAGGAACAGATTTTTGGACAGGGAATCTTTAATATTGCTGCAGAGATGAGTGAACATAATCCTCCCATGCAAAGACAACTTCACAAAAGAATTCCCTGCTTTACAAGCAAATGCCACAGGCAAACTGGCTCTTACTGCATTAGTTTAGCTAAAATACTGCCTTGGGCAGCCATGTTCTATACAATAGAGTCAATGAATTGCATCGTATCTAACCTGAATAACAACCCATGGTGATCCTAGTGTTTACAACAAATAGCTTCAGTATGTTCCGGCTAAAGCTGCCAAAGAAATTCAGGATTAGTCATTAATTTTTAAACTTGATGCATTATCCTTTGTCTAATAGAATAATGCAGTGAGGTAAACCAGCATAATGTTAATTGGACTTTGGCCAAGAAATTCTGTATTGGGCTTTTCATTGAATTGTAGTGATGGAACTGGGTGAAACTTGTTAGCAGTACTGTACCTTTTCATTCAGGATGAATACAGAAAGCAGATAAACACCTTCATCAAATATCAGTAAAAGCAATAGTGGCCTTTCTCCAAAACTCAGAGCAGATACAGAACTAGAGCTAAAAGTTCAGTTGCACACCCTGTATGTCTGTCTATGGTTATCTTTGTGAGTTTAGGGGCAGTGAGTTGATCGGGTGGCACACTGTGTACAGAAAATATTGTAGAATAAGTAAGAGTAGAAATTCCTAAGGATGTAGCAAAATAAAGGTATCTGGTAATTTTTGCCATGTTGCAGAGATGTCCTGTAGAGCCTGACCATACAAAGTAGGCTGCCAGGAAAGCGGTCCTTCTGTGAATCACTGGGGCTGCCACGAAGAGAGCGGGCAAGGCCAGAACGCCTCTAAATTGTTACACAGATACTCATGAACGAAGCATTTGCTAAACCGATTTATTGGGATCTTTGCACAGGGTAAAACTCAGGCCGGAGATCTGTTGAATAGGATGGCCAGTCACTGCCTAGAAGGTGGTCGGAGTCTCTGCTGTGAGG
>NW_009259239.1:1257002-1264505 GCF_000687185.1 Egretta garzetta | reverse complement strand
TCCTGCTGGGCTGTGGTCCTACATGACCACTCCATTGCAGGCATGAGCCAACACTATAGATCATAGTAAAGTACTTACAAATTCTGCCTTGGCTATGCACAAAATACTGCCCTACATGACCCTTTCAGGACCTACAGGAATGATTTCTATTGACTGTTCACAAATATCTGCGTACACTTTGGTTAATTCTACAGCAGGAGCTGCCTGGAGGAGTGCCCGGCCCAGCCAGATTCTCCATCCTAGGGGCTAACACATTGAAGCACACAAGTAGCATCTGTCAAATGGCCTGGGCACAGCAGAAACTGTCTGGTGAAATCTCTGGGACTGCCCAAAATTCCCACCTGAACACCTCCTGCAGGAATTAGGCAAAGGCTTTGCTGTGAGGCTGGCTGAGAGCTCAGGCAACCACCTTGTCTCGGATCAGTCCCTCGTGCCACCTCCACAGAGACTAGCTGGGAGCTCTGGGGCTGCCCAGGGAGCTAATGCCTGAGTGGGCTGGGTGTGCACCCAGGCACAGCCCTGATACCAGCTACACCACAGCTGTAACTACGGGACAAACTGGAATTTCATCCTTATCTCATAAATTACATTCGATAGTTCTTGCCACAAAGTGCAAACCATAACCCGATAAACCTGATTTGATAGGGCTGATGATCTACTGCTGCAGATGTAAAAGACGGACCATATATATTGGCTGGTTTCAAAATGGGGAATGGTGTTACTTCCTTTTGGCAGCTGCCTGGCCATTTGAAAAATGTTTCCTGTACTGCATGTGCACAGGATAATATGGTTCTTCACTGACACGCACTGAAAATAAGAAATACTCTTCTGAGTAAAGTGCTTTGCGCTTACAGTCCTGGTTCTTGTTTGCACTAAGGCTCTTTTGTGTGAGTCTGGAAGTATGCTGAGCACTTGAAGCAAGTGCTCATTTTGCTGAAGATCTCCTTAGGTCAGGGTGAAGAGCTGTGCGTTTAAGGGGGACTCCGTCACTAGAAGAAACCCGAGCGAGCTCAGTGTCATCAGAGTTCTTGTTTTCCCTTGCTCATAGATCAGGACATGTTCCTGTTCTGGGCAGGAGAAGACAGCTCCCCAGTGTCCTCACTTATGTGTGCTGTGCTGAAAGCACAAAAAGTAAATGGAACAGCTGGTACATTAAATTCATGCCTTCTAAATCACTTCACTGTGGTGATAACAGCACTATCAATATCCTCTTTCACTTGTCCGCTACATAGTCTTTCTTGTTTGAGTCTTCACAGGTCCCTTTTATGTCCCAAGGCTTCTCCAGCTGAAAGCACCACTGTCCGTGTATTTCAAGTGAAAAGGGACGTTTCTATTTTTATTTTAAGATTATGCTTCCGCTGCTGACATGGAATATGTGTGGTAATGGAAGTGTTAAAGGGGACGTTTGCATCTCTGAAGTGATTCTGGATAGAGGAAGGAATTGTTAACACATGCCAAAGGTTTGTGCCTTACCCTTAGTTCAGGTCATGCAGAACTTGGATAGCATTTTGGGTACAGTGTTGGGGGTTTTTTTATCTTTGGCCCATTTATATCTTTCTAGTCTGTTGCTGCAAAAAGCATTTTCCTAAAACGTAGCTTTGACCTCTCTTTCTGTCCTCTCTGCTGCTCCTTCTCTGTCACATCAAATGCAATTTTGTCTTTGTTCTCAGAGTTTTTCTTGGCCTAATCTCCCCCACCTATCTCTATTCCAGTACTGACAAGGTGACTTCTGTCTCTGATCAGCCCAGTTTGATGCATGTTGTAGTTGTAGCACTGTCACTTCACAGTTACCGGTCGGTCTATTGCCATCTAATCCCATGTGTCCTATTTAGCTCATTAGAAGCTCTCTAGGGAGAAACTCTTGTTTTCTGTGTTGGCAGCTAATGCAGTTATGCCCTGGGATCCCACTGGGGATCCTAGGCTCTTTGAAAATAGAAATTAATAAAATATGAATTAGTAAAAACAGTGTCATGCAGAGGGATGGAAAAGTGAGAGGAATGAAGCAATACCCTGGTGTGCTCTACGTTAGCCAGTGGTGGTGCCCAGCAGGAGCTGATAAGCAAAGAAACGGTGCTGAGGACCTTCTGGATGAAGCGTGTACATTGCGCTGGGGGTTGTTCCCAGCCAGCTCAAGCCTGGTAGCACAGGCTGGATGCCCACTAATGCTGGAGCACACCTTCTGGCTTCATTTCATCTAAGGGGAATACAGCGTGTGGGCGCCAAGACTGCTCTGTGACGTGAAACACCACAGGTGGTGGTGTTAGGGGGTATTGGGTTGGTCACTTCAGAATAGCCCTCCTGAGCCAGACTAAAGTGCTAATGTAGGCTCATGGGCTGTGTATCTTCAGTACAATTTGTCATTATGATATCAAATTAGCAAAATGCATAAATATTACTCCAAGGTGTCACAGAATCACAGAATCACAGAATGGCAAGGGTTGGAAGGGACCTCAGGAGATCGCCCAGTCCAACCCCCCTGCTAAAGCAGGGTCACCTAGAGCAGGTTGCACAGGATATCGCCCAGGTGGGCTTTGAATATCTCCAGAGAAGGAGACTCCACAACCCCCCTGGGCAGTTCCAGTTCCTGTTCCCGTGCTCTGTCACCCTCAAAGTAAAGAAGTTCTTCCTCATATTCAACTGAAACCTCTTATGTTTCAGTTTGTGCCCATTGCCCCTTGTCCTGTCGCTGGGCACCACTGAGAAGAGTCTGGCTCTGTCCTTGTGACACCCACCCTTGAGATATGTGTATGTGTTGATGAGATCCCCTCTCAGTCTTCTCTTCTTCAGGCTGAACAAGCCCAGCTCGCTCAGCCTTTCCTCATAGGCAAAATGCTCCAGTCCCCTAGTCATCCTTGTTGCTCTCCTCTGAACTCTCTCTAGGAAATTTTTTTTTTTCTGATGACTTCTGAATTATAAATTTATGTTCATCAGCCTAGAGTGATTCGTCAGAAAAGACAAATGATTGCCTTCCTTATATGTGTTTGCACTGACAGGAGTAGCTTTGTAGAGCCCAGTGGATGGAGCATGATGGAAAAACTTACAGAATGACACTGGAGCCAGAGGTTTAGTTTAAACCTACAATAGAAGACACTAGAGAGTGCCAACCAAGAGCACTTTGAATGTAACAAATTTCCTAGATCTTCCTAGTCTTCTTGAATCATAGGGTATTTTGTAGCAATCTGGCACTATAATATCTTACTCTCTTAAAATTTCACCGTACTTTTCACCTAGCTAAACTCTGCTACTTATATGGCCAGCAGTGAGTGGTGATGAAACTGGAGAGAAAAGAGGGGAAAAAAGAGATAAATCTATGTAGGTGTCATCAAGAACTGCTACATGTTTCTTATTTCATTATGTGACTTGTGCTGTCATATGGATTAATAGTTATCCCAGCTGCCATTTATTTTTGGCTATGACATGGTAAGTAAAACAAAATGCAGCACTTTCCTTGGTACCACCAGAGTCGTGACTTGATATAACACAATGGAAGGATGAAATAAGACACACAAGCATTACTTTCCAATACCTGTAAGATCATAGTGAGCTGCAGATTTAGTTTGGTACCTGTCTAGTTTTAAACTCTGTTTAAATTGAAAACTTTTAAAATCCTTTAGTTTTCAATATATTGATCTCATTCTTTTTGCTGGTTTATTTTTTTTTCCCCCAAAGCGATTTGATTTCTTTGTTCTGCTAAGTTTAATAAAATCTGCAAAGTAACTTAAGCCTTAAATATCTGCTTTGTATGTTTCTTCTGCTGGTTAAAACATTGATTTCCATTTCTTACAAATACTAATGGCACAGAAGGTTGTGGGGATACACATGTGCATGTGTGTGTGTGTGGAATATCTTGCTTCCTCTTTTCAAAGCATTGTCCAAACACCAGCTAATTGATTTGACATGCTAAAAGAGAAACTCAGTGCAACCAAGTCATTTTGGTATGAAAGACATTTCCAGTCATCTCCGTTCAATAATTGCAACCACAACTTCAAAGATGATACAGATGCAAATTGAAATGTGTGATCTTGTTCTATCTGGATTTGATTTCTTTCCCCTTTTGCTCTGAAATACTCATCCTCCCCTTCCTGCTGGGATCAATGATGGCTGGGACTGCCACGTACAATGAAGCTATACAAGTCCAGAGCGACTGAATTTTACTCCGGGGATATAGCTCCAATTCCCTCTTCCTCTCCTTCAACGGGACTGGCCCTAATTTTATGCATATTCTGTCAGTTATATCCAAATGGAGGTCTGAATAAAATCTCCTAGGAGGAGGATGGGGAATCACGATCCTTATCTTCTTATAGGCCCCATTCTGAGATCATCCTTCTCTTATCCCTTTCCAAATTCTATTCTTCCATATGGGATTACAATAAATTGTTGTTGACTAGTGAATACCCCCACAACTCTTGCAGAGGATAAATCACACCACACATCTTGAAATTCCTAAGCATGTTCCACCAGTGAAAGATAGTGAGCATCAAGTCTGTATAGATGGAAGTTTTTTAATTCCTTAGCTAGTCCAAACATTTTGCTGACTATGTGAAGTCCACCAGGAACTTTGAAATTACTGCTGATTTTACATGAAAGACTCTCAGGTGGTCTTGAAAAAACAGAAGACCCTTGTGACCCTGTCCCCTCATAGCTGTACATAATAGTACATATCGTGCTAGAAAGTTTCAGCAATATTTTCTCCTGTGTTTGTGGAACACAGTGTCATGGCAGTTAGCCATCATCTGCACAGAAGATGATGACTCTGGAGGAGCTGTAAGCATCATTTTGCCTCCTTGCCTTATGTGGCTGACTCAGGAGCTGGCAGCAGACTGCTCTGGGTATGACCGGGCATAGCAGTATGTGACATCGCAGTTCTACCTCGGGGCATGACCCCAGGGTAGAAGGTACTGGGTCGCACGTGGATACTGCATGAGGGATAAGAGCACAGCATAGGGGAGACAGGCAGTCTAGTCTTTGGGTGGACTTCAGGCATAACAAATAGGTGAAATGTAAGAAAAATATGGAAGAAAAAAGTTTGTGAAAGTGCTCACAGTTTCTGATGTTCCTCAGGATCTCACAGGCTTCCTAGGAGCAGGTTTTCTGGTACTTCTTTCTTCCAGTTAGATCAAATTCAGAAATGCCATTAAAATGTCACTTTTTTGCATTTTTCTCTGGTGCTCACAAGTCACAACCTGTCAATTTTTAGCATCTCATGTGGAAATTAAAAACTTATTTGAATCTCTGTAAGTAAAGGTGTAGGAAGAGACAGCACAGTTGTGGCTGACTGGAGCTGCGCAGCGGACTTGGCTGCTTCAGCAGGGTTATAAGAAGAAACACTGAGGTCATACTCATGGTTTCCCAGTAAGACATCTTTGTATCATTACATTCAAGTGGCCACAACCTGACAAGGCTATGCCATAAGAGCAGAAAAGCCATGAGGTCTGTGATTCTATCATTTTTCCATAGATGCATGTTATTTTTTTAATGCATTGATATTTCAGTTAGACTAAATTCTCAGTAGGAAACAGCTGTTGAATACTTCCTGTATTTTCCTAAGATCTTAACTCCTAACCCCCAAAAAAAAAAAAAAAAAAAAAAAACAAGAAATTACAAACCTGCTTTTAATTCCAAGGCATGGGTTTACTGTGCCATGATCTCTGATGGCTGGAGTCACCTTGGGCTCTCCTAGAGCACCTGGGGCTATCACAGCCACCACTACCTCGAGCCTCACTGACCGAGCTCTGCTGGTCTTTGAGGTGTTGAGCCTGGGGCTGGAGGAGATAACTGTGATTCTGTGGCTGAGGAATTATGAGGGGATGGATGTAGTCTGAAAACTGCCATGCAAAGTTCAGTTTATTTTGTGTTTTGTCCATTTTTTAATTTTTTTTTTTACCTTAGATTTTGGCCAGTATAATAGCACTAGAAGGCTAAAGGAAAGAGGTCCTTACTTCAGTCTGCTCAAATAGGTATAAAGCTGATACAACAAGCGTATGAGCCATATTAGAGGGTGGAAGGGCTGTGAGTTCATAGCCACCACCTTACCCACTCACAGGTGCACTAACAATTGTGGCATTTAAAATTTTGGCAAACCACCTCAAACAGCCTGTTTTTCTTTCTTCCTTTTCTGTTTTAAATTGAATTAATCTACATGTAATTTTATTTAAAGACATTAGAAAGCTCCTTTCCCGGGCCCTGCGGCTGACTGACCAGCTAGTGCTGAGAGAAAAATTGTTTTCTGAAAATAAACTGGGTGCATGCATGAATATACAGTGGAACAGTATCCACCACTGCTTGTGACAGGCTATTTCACATTAAGCAAGTTCATCACCGCAACAAGTATTTGGTGTACAATCAGCAATGAAATCCATTTCTGGCATTTCCATGTCTTCCAAAACTATTTTGAAATCAGAAGAGCTGGGAGAAGTTTTGCGAGAGGGAAAATGAAATTCCTTAAGCTGGTGTGGCTGCTGAATCCCCTCGGCAATAAGACCTTGCCAGGAGTCTCCTGTTGGTAACTTATTCTGAGGATTCACTGAAAATGTTTTTCAAGCTATAGGTGTCGGACATGAATCTTCAGTTTGTTTTGAACATCACCGATGAGTGCTACCTTCTGTTTAATTTGCATTTATTATTTTGGGATAAATATTTTCTATTCATTCTCCTCAAGGTGGGGGAAATCTCCTGGTAAGAGAAGCCCCAAAGGGTGGAAATTATAACTCCAAGATGCAGATGCAGCAGAAGAGGAGAGGGGCAGCAGACTTCTCCCCTTCGCTTGTGTCAGAAGACCAGCATGCGTGTCAATGCCTGTGTCACAGCTAAAAACTGGGATAGGTCCAGAGAAAACCATTTTTCCTCCCTGGAGGTTTTTAGATTTGTCAAACCCAGACCACAGTATGTGAAGAATTATACTTTTTAAATGAGATTGCCCCAAGGGGCTGATTTCAGCCAGCTGCTCTTCGGGGTTCATCAGTAGCTGTGGTACTGGTGGGCTGGACTTCTGGCCCTGTCTCCATCATACGGGGCTTGGGGCTTTCAAGGGTTCCCAGACCTGCTGCCAGGCTGCAGCAATGGACCAGACAGGTTGAAAACCCTGAGCAACTGCTGACCAAAGTTGGTGTTGGTCTGCTTGGTTTCACCACTGCCTGTCTCTGGCCAGCTCCAAACGGCCTATATACGATTTTGCAAAGAGATTGATTGGTTTTCCTTGTTAAACACAAAGAAAACGCAAAGAAAAAAAGGTTATTGAACTCAAAGAAAGCATGCCGGTCCTTCCCCTGTGCACAGAATCTTTCAAATGAATTTTTATTTAAAAATCACTGCTAGTCATGTGTCTCCTTTGTTCAAAAAAACCCCTAGTTATCTGTCAAAATTTTATTTCACAGTCCTTTTCTTTGTCAGAAAAAAAAAATTGTCTTTGTTAAGGAAAAAGAGAACATCATTAATTTTGTTGTTAGGAGAAATACGAAGTAAACAAAGCAAAGGAAGCAAAAGATTATTAAGGGGGGGGGGGGG
>NW_009259239.1:1253644-1256986 GCF_000687185.1 Egretta garzetta | reverse complement strand
CTTCCTCTTCTCAACTCATTCAGTGACTTGCAACAGATAAACTTCCCAACAAATTTTCTTGAAAATTGCCCCTCAGGATGCAAGCATATTTGTATTTCATATTTCACAGGCCAGGTTTTAGCTTCACCCCACCACAGTAAGAGCTGAAGATGGGGGTGTCTGGTGCCCTGGCCTCATCAAGCCACGGCACAGCAGCAGCAGCTCAGTGTCTGCACGCCAGTTTGGGTTGGGAGGGGAGGTTTGAAGGGTACCTCTTGCTTGTCCTGGCAAACCAAGCTCTGCTTTACATCAGAGTGGCCTCAGGGTGCAAGGCGATGGAGGGTGCTCCCAGCGTGCATCAGCTGTTACAGGCAGCCTGGAGCTGGCCAGAAGGAAAATCCATGAAATATATTCAGCACCAAAGTCCTCATTTTCAGCTACTCATCATTCATATAAACACCCTCTGTTCCTTCCAAAACCACCACTCAACCAAGATGCTTTTGCTACCTGCCTGGAATTGCCCGTTGCAGGTTATTTCTGAATGAAAAGGGCAATCACTCCTGTGGTCCTTTGAGAGGCAAGAGAAGGAATATGGAAAAGCGTTTCCTTTCCACACTTGCAGTGTTATAATTTAGTCTGTATTTAAATCTGAAAGGCTGACAACCAACTTTACAGTGCTGCTGCCTGGCTAGCTGGGAAGTTTTTTTTTTTTTTTCCCCTTCCTGAGGTAAAGATTACATTGGAAGGGATCTGCTTTTGTTGTTTCAGCAAGCAGAGCCAACTGGCAGCCAGTTGGGTGTTTATATCGCAGTTGTTTCTTCTCCAGGGCACAGATTTTAGCATTGCGCAAAATGGTATTGTTATGTCCAGATCAGGAAAAATAATACCTCAGTCTCCGCTGCAGATATAAAAGTGGTTGCCTGGCTGATCCATGTGAACTGGGAGTTGGGTTTTGAATCTTTTATTAATTTGACTTTGATTTGATTTTTCTTTCAGTAGTGATTAACACTGCACTTACCACTGCTTTTCACTGTTTTCCCTGCAGTTATCTCTCCTTGTGAGAGCGGTAGATGTCAGAAATCCCAGGCGTGGTTCACCCCTGCTGTCCACCAGCTTTCAGTAGGGTGGCTTTGGGGAGGCTTTCCTCTGGGAGCCAGAAACGCTGGATTCTTATAAAAAGGTGAGCGTTAGCTGGAGGTGGTGGGTTCTTTTTGCAGGATAGGGGAGGTCTGATTCTGCTAGTAGTGGCAGCATAACCGTGAATGTGGTTTTTTTGGGGTTTGATTTTTTTTTTTTTTTTTTTTTTTTTTTTTTTCCCTTCCTGAGGTAAAGATTACATTGGAAGGGATCTGCTTTTGTTGTTTCAGCAAGCAGAGCCAACTGGCAGCCAGTTGGGTGTTTATATCGCAGTTGTTTCTTCTCCAGGGCACAGATTTTAGCATTGCGCAAAATGGTATTGTTATGTCCAGATCAGGAAAAATAATACCTCAGTCTCCGCTGCAGATATAAAAGTGACAGCCGGTGGGAGCAGAGATCTGCCTCAGGTATGTGTTGCTGTAGGAAATATCCAGATGCTGTAGACATAGTTTAATGTTGCTGATGGTTTAAAAATAGGAAAAAACATGCAGAGAGGAGAGTAATTTTTCCATGTATAAGCAGTATTTTGCAGCCTCGCTGATGGTGTTCCAAAGGAACTGTGCAAAATAAAAACTGAAAAAGAAAACCCCAACAAAAATATTCTGAGCAACCTCACTCTCTCTGTGATAAAAGTAATTTGGGATACTCACAGCCAGTTTCAACTTCTTTACTCCATGAATGGCTCCACAGAACAGGACTTAAGAATATCTGCAGCTTGGTGCATCTTCCAAGATTTATTCTGCAACCATGGACCAGCTCCTGAAAAATGCCCATTTCTGCATGGGTAAACTTATGGTAAAGCAAAAAGTCTGGTGTGATGGTATTGATTATGGTCTAGAACATGGCCCTTTGAGTCACACTACCAAAAGTATCAAAGTACTGAGGAAGCAGTTAATGGGAACGTAGACAAGTGCTAAGATCTTGAAGTTGTGATGATATTCTAAGAAAAGAGAGTATAGAGAGGGGAATATATGTTAATGTGGTTGTGGTTGCCTGTGATGCTGATGCAGCACTCTGAAGTATTCAGTTTTAGTTATATTTTTTTAAGAGTTTCTGGCTTTCAGCCCACGTGTTCACAGTAATTAATCTTTCTAATAAGAAAATAATCAAGAAGTTCAGCTGATTTGAAGCAATCCAATAAAATTTTTCACCCTGGTGATCTCAGTGGGGCCAGAACGCCGTGGCTCTAAGTTGGCATGGGTCCATGAAGCCTCACCCAATTTTGCTGCAGTGTAACAACGAGCTGAATGATGCTTTCAGTTTGTTAACTGACTGCCGTAGATCGTGTAACCATCCAGGGAACATGATGTGCAGAAGTCGCAGCTTGGCTCTGGATGAATACCAGTGCTTTGTGAATCATTGCTGAATCCCACATACTCATGAGCCAAGTGGGCTTGGGAAAAGCCAGGTCAGTTTTGCTTAGTCCAGGTTTCCAAGGTGTTTTTGGAATGTGGAAGTTTCTGCCCTTTTTGGACTCCACAACCCTAAAGCCAGTGCTAAATAGGGTATCTCCCTGTTCTTGACCAGCACTTTCAGTGGCTGTGTGCTGAATAGATGAAGCAGACAATGCTATCAGAAGAGTTTCTCAAACACAGTCACTTTAACTAATACTTTTTTAAGAAGGGCTAGAGAAGTTACAGACCCCTTTCCTAGACTCCCCACGCCCCGCTCCAATTCTGACCTCATTCTTCCTGTGAGTCTTTCCTTGGAGAGTGTCCTAGGCTTGGCGGGTTTGCTTCTCTTTTTTCTTCCTCCAGGTTGGTCTTCTGGCATGTGGTCTGGATGCTCTCTTTTGTCAGCCAGATTTCCTTCTTGAATTTAACTCTCTTTGCTGATCTTTCTGCCAAACTTTTACACAGCTGAATTTCAGCCATCAGATAGACCCATCCCAACAAATCACTGTTCCCATAACTGGCCCGGTTTCTGAGTTATTCAAGGTGGCCTTGGTAGGACTCATGTTGATAATCCACTATGAAGTGTCCCCCCCTTTTCTGTTCCCCCATGGTGGGATAGAAAAGATTGTTATTATTGAGGTCAAGCAATTGCCACACAAAATGGGTTCACAATGCAAGTGGGCACGTAGAATTT
This sequence comes from Egretta garzetta, assembly GCF_000687185.1. Taxonomy (NCBI): domain Eukaryota; kingdom Metazoa; phylum Chordata; class Aves; order Pelecaniformes; family Ardeidae; genus Egretta; species Egretta garzetta. The sequence continues at coordinate 1,253,782 of NW_009259239.1, read as the reverse complement.
TGTGCAGAGATGCTGCACTCACCGCATACTCTTTTTAACGGCAAATGAGTAACAGATACGTATGTACCCATATGCGGAAAAGCAGATCCTCATTCTTTTAAACTTAGACACCTTTTCAAATCATATGAGCTTCAGTGT
>NW_009259239.1:1196492-1253608 GCF_000687185.1 Egretta garzetta | reverse complement strand
ACATTGAAGTGGAAGAGCTAATTTGTAGTCCCTATCATAGCACAGGGTTGTCCCCACTGAATGAGGTTTTTCACAACACAGAAAAAGACTTTTTTTCCAGGAAAATGTAAAAAGGTATGCCTAAATGATGTCCCCTTATAGGAAAATTTTACCACTTCAAGAAAAATACACTAGTTCAGATTTATCCATACATATGAAGAATTAAAGATAACTTGTTCTTAAAAATAAATGTAATATGATGCATTAGCTCTTACATTATTATTTTATGATGTGATCATGCTCTCTCTTTTAACTGAGTAGCAAAACACTTACAGACAATGCTGAGTGTAACGTAGTACTTTAGCTAGTAATGAACAAAATGTAATCTTACAGTATTCCACACTTCACTCAGGAATAGCAAAGCTCTGGTGTCATATTCATCCTATCACCTTCCATAATAGGTAAAGATGTGTTTTGGCACAAGGTGCCTCTAGTCACTAAATACCTGGCCCTTAGCCCAGAGAAGTAAAATTTCTGGCCAAACGCGTTGTACAATGTTGTCTGTGGCTCAATCACGAGGATAATTGCTTGAAACTGCTTCTGCCTGTGCTCAAGCAGCTTGGAGCTACAAGTCAAAGCTTAATCGTATCTAGGGACCCTAACCACTGGGCCACTGGCAGTATCACTGAAAATATTCCCATTTGCCTCACTAGGCTTTGGAGCTTTCTTGGGTTGCCATGGTGAAGTCTCACAGTATCTCCAGTTGCATCAGTAACAGGAGAGGTTGATACTGAGTCACATGGTTGTCCAATATCATCAGCGACCTGGACAGTGAGTGCACCCTCAGCAAACCTGCAATGGCACTCAGCTAAGGCGAGTGACTGACATGACGCCTCAGCCCAGCAACCTCAGTAAAGTTGGCTGCACCAGCAAAGCCCCCATGAGGATCAGTAAAGAAAAACTGTGTATTTAGAGGAATAACCCCCTGCTTTGCTGTAGTTTGGGAAGTGACTGGCTCAACGACAGATCGTGGCAGTGAATGCAAGGTTGAACATGAGCCACCGCTGCACTCTCATTGCAAACAGAGCAAACTTCATACTGAGATGCTTTAGGAGGATCTTGGTCAGTAGATTGAGGGAAGCTACTGTCGTCTTCTACTGGGAGGGTAGAGCAGAAGTGCAACAGGTTATCCAGGGAGGTTATGAAGTCTGTCCAGGGGGTTTTCAATGCTGTGTTAGGCAAAGCTACAGCTGACCTCATCTACTTGGTGTAGACCTGCTGTGGGCGGAGGTCAGACAACAGACTTCAGAGGTCTCTTCCAACCAACACGTCTATGATTCTGTGATTTGAACTATGATACCTATAATTATATACCACAAAGCACTGGAGAATAAGACCAAACTAAAAACATATTAAAAAAAGAACAACCAGACCAAATACACAGGAGTACAGAGATAAATAAAACTAACACTGGAAATGAATTCATACTGCAAACAAATCTATCCTCTGGCTGCTGATGGGAAATCTTGAGAAATACAGACAAAAGGAGATAAAATGCGAGGCAGAGGGAGATAAAGTTACATGAAACAAGAGGAAGGATTCAAGAAAGTCAAAGTTAATTAAGAACATCAGTATCATCACTGCAAACATTTCTCTCACGAAGTTCTCCCTGCTAGCTTGAACAGCACCTCTGGAAGTGAAAGGCAGAATGCCTTCTTTCATTTTCATGTCTTTGTGTGTAAAAGTCAGTGTGCTAATTTGGCATTCAATACATTTGTCTTCACATAAGTCTGCATAATGGAGTGGATGACTTACTCCCTTTGAGGCCTAATCTCTCAACATCAGCTCTGTCTGAAATAGGTAGGAAACTGCACTGATGGCAAAGATGCCTGTAAGATAATATGTGGTAAGCTAATGGAGGCAGAAAGCAAAGGTTTCTTACTGAAGCCAGCCTGGTATGACAACCTTCATGCGCTTTAAGTCACTTAGGTGAACATGAGCACCTTTGTCCTCGCACACCATAGAGTTATAGAATCATAGAATCACAGAATCGTTTGGGCTGGAAGGGACCTTTAAAGACCATCTAGTCCAACCCCCCTGCAGTGAGCACGGACATCTTCAACTCAATCTGGTTGTTCAGAGCCCTGTCCAACCTGACCTTGAATGTTTCCAGGAATGGAGCATCTACTACTTTTCTGGGCAATCTGTTCCAATGTTTCACCACCCCCACTGTAAAAGATTTCTTTCTTGTACCTAGCCTAAATCTACTGTCTTTTAGTTTAAAACCATTACCTGTTGTCCTATTGCAACAGACCCTGCTAAAAAGTTTGCCCCCATCTTTCTTATAAGGCCTCTTTAAGTACTGAAAGGCTGCACTAAGGCCACCCCAGAGCCTTCTCTTTTCCAGGCTGAACAAGCCCAACTCACAGCCTTTCCTCAGAGGAGAGGTGTTCCATCCCTCTGATCATTTTTGTGGCCTCCTCTGGACCCACTCCAACAGGTCCATGACTTTCCTGGGTTGAGGGCTCCAGAGCTGGATGCAGCACTGCAGGTGGGGTCTCACCAGGGCGCAGGAGAGGGGGCAAGATCCCCTCCCTCAACCTGCTGGCCACGCCCTGCCAGTCCCTGCCTTGTGGTTCATCTACTTGAGAGGTGTGGGAAGAGAGGTTAATGGTGAAGACTGAGGCAAAGATGTTGTTGAGTACCTCAGCCTTCTCCTCATCCATTTTTACCAGTTTGCCAGTCTTGCTCATCAGGGGAGTACGCTTTCTTTGACCTTCCTTTTCTGGCTGACATACCTGTAGAAACCCTTCTTACTATTTTTCTTCGCATCCCTTGCCAAGTTTATCTCCTTCTGTGTCTTGGCCTTCCTCACCCTATCCCTACACAACTGGGAATTTTCCCTGTACTCTTCCCAGGATATCTGTCCCTGCTTCCACTGCTTGTGTATTTTCTTTTTGCCCTTTAGTTTAACCATCAGGTCTCAACTCATCCATCCTGGTCTCTTGCCTTCCTTTCCTGCTTTCTTATACCTGGGTATTGAGAGCTCTTGCACTCTATGGAAAGAGTCCTTAATGCTTGGGGATTGGTCTGCAGAGTGAAAAGCTGCATGGATAACATGTTTGAAAATGCCCTGTAGCCAGATCCTGAAAGAATCTAAGTCAAAATGCAAATGAAGCTCCCAGGCATTTCCTACCCAGCTGAAGTCAGAGTCCTAGCTTAAAGCTACACAGATTTAATTTAATGGCAAACCATGATATATCTATTGGGCCAGAGAAAGAACAGGAAAAGGAGAAGTGGTCCAGAACCTTGTGGCTCTTGGGCATGATGGCCCCTAGAGCAGGGAGCTGTGCCAGTGCCTCAGCAGGAGAGGCTGAGGTCAGCCAGTGGGAGTATTTCCGATGCTCTGATGCTCTGCAGTTACTCAGAAAGTTCATGAGTTATACAGGATTAAGGTTCACATTGCACCGTTGAGTCAGATGTAGGCTACGCGAGTGGGACGGCTATTCATCTCTTAACAGCGTCACGTATTACAGAAGCAAGTATGCTAGTGTGCTGTACTGGGTGGTGCTAACACTATAGGGATTTATTTGTCGAGTAGGAGAAATTACAGTTCCTTTAGTCCTGCTGATAAATATTCCCATGTCTTAGCTGGGTGACCTGGCTGCTGGGGTCAAGCAGAAGAAGGGGTGTAGCACCTTCTTATCTCTCTGCTTTGTGTTAGTCACTGTCTGGCAGCGTGCACTCCTAATACCCAGTGCTGTGCTGCTAGACATGGCGGAAAAACTTAGATTATAAATTCTGACAAAATTCAGCCATGAATTCAGTGCCTGGCTTCTCAGCACTGTCAAGAATTAAGCAATTCTGGGTGTGACTGGCAATAGACAGTTTGATATCTGGGGAATTTTACTGGGAGAAGCATCTGAAATTTTAGGCAATTCCAGAATTGGGGAGCTGCTGAGGAACTGGAGTGGGAGGCTGAGGCTCTAAACTTTACACAACTGGGTCTTAACTAATAGGGCTTAGAGGTATTCTTGTGAATTTCCCTCTTCAGAGACTTGAAAAGTCCTGAGGAGCTCATTAGTTCTTTAGTTAGAAAACGTTCCTCTCCTGTCGTCAGATGTGCCCTGCCAAAAGGCCATGAATCTGTCCCAAGGAGGGGCCAGGGAGCGGGAGGCATAGCTAGGGACGGTGGGGGACGAGGTCGTGGTGGGGATCTGCAATGCTGTGGAACCCCACACAAGAAGAAAGGCAAGGGACAACAAGGAGCAAGATGGGGGCAGGAGAGGAAGAGGAGCTGCCCTCTGGGCTGAACCCAGCAATGTGGCTCTTTGGAGAGAGGGCAGAGAACTGCAGACCACTGCTCTGCTTTTTAACAGTTGGTTCAGCAACCGGGTTGACTTCAGCAGTTAGTTTTTCGGGGGACTGAACAACTCCCTCACAAGCTTGTCTTCCTCACGGTTGTTCCAGATATGAAGAAGGCACAGCTGAGGCTCCGACTCCACCAGTTTGTGTCCTTTGTAGGATCTGAACTTTTTTTAAAGCCCATTTTGTAAATGCTGAATGGTTTGGGCACATGTGTTTATATCTTCTTTTTTTTTTCCCTAAATGAACATTTCCAAAAATCAGTTAAAAAAAAAAAAGACAAAAACAATTGACAAAAAAATGCTTTTTCTGGCAGCTTTTCTTTGTGCTGAACAATTGTGCACAAATGATAGCCTCTTGCTACGAAGTGAATAGGTGTTACAGCCAGCATTATACACAGAGTATTTTCCCCAATTAAACTTATATATTTTCCCTGTCAACTTGCTGTACCTGATTCTGTTATTTTTTAAAAAGGAAGTTTGATTAAAGTCCATTTGTTCACCGCAAATCATTTAAAACTGCCAGCCTTAAATAGGTGGTAACTGAGAAATATCACCAAAACAAATTACATCACCTCCTCTGAGTTGCTAACTGAGCTTTGAAATTCCTCCTTTCTCCAAGTGGGGTTCAAGGAAAGTGCATGCCAGTCCACGTTCACTGTGAAGCAAACTCTGTGTGCTGGATATTCCTCCCCAGTCCTGTATGGATACCATTTGTGTGCAGATCTGCACTGAACAAAAAGTTCAGCCTGTTCTAGATCCTTCCGCAGGGTCCCTCCAGAGGGAGCAGTGGCTTGGTGAACCAGTATAGAGAAGGCAGATAGACTGGGAAATCTCTCTAACCTTGCAGAAGCTAAGCATAACGGGTTATACCAGCTTCTCCAATTGACTTTCAACCTGCAGGCCTCAGAAATTCTTTTATCAATGGACTGAACTGGATTTGCAATGCCAGGGAGACAAAGATAGACTTCACCAGTCATGGGTAGAAGAGGCCCCATAGTTAGCTCATGTCATCTGTTCCTTAGAGTGAGAAAAAATGTGTAAATGTATTAATTTCATGAGAACCTCTGGTGCTTTACAACAAGCGGGGGTGGTCTGTGTTGTTACAGCAGTTGCTTTTCTGAGCTTCGCAGTAGGAGAAATTCTGGCCCTAGCTGATCACTGAATTGATGGAACAATATTTTACATACTGTACTTACCTGTGTGTAATTTGGCATTAGATATCCACTGAGCTGTGTTTATACGAAAATACTCTTGGGATAATATAATGCTCCATGTGCATAAATATCATCTGACTGGAACGCTAGGCTATATGGGTAAAGTTATGATCTGCTACATACGAGGAGAATATATCACTTTTGTTTTATCTTCCTGAATGTAAAATTCTTTACTATTTTTTGTTTACACCATTATTCCTGGAGAACAGTTACAATGAAATTAATAGCAAATTACATTCCTAATAGCATAACACCTGTTCATCAATTAATATAACAAAAAGCAGTCAAAAAGAATTAAGCGAAAGAAAAAGGAAAAACAATTATATAAAATAAACAAATGTTGAAACACAAAATTAAATAATAGTTATTATGCAGCAATTTGAGTTGAAAGTCTGTTTTTTAGGCTACTTTTACGTCTCAGTGGTGCTCATTCTCTCTGAATTCCAAGTCTTGCTTGTCTCAAGCAGCATGGCAGCTCTTTCCATTAGTTTTCAGTCTTATGATTACTCAAAAGTTTTAGGAAGTGGGTTAGGACAGACAAATCTAAAGCTAAGTGCAAAAAACTGTAGAATGATCTTACAATTGTGTCTGCAAGCAGAGGGAATATCAAAGCAGAGTAATCCACATTTAGAAAAGTACCACTGACGTTCAAAGATGTCATCACCAAATATTACTCGGCAAAGAAGCTGAAAAGGCACTGTTGATCACTTTCTGAAAACATAAGCAATTGTGAAAGCAAATAGACTTTCAAAAAGCATGTAAGAATGGATGGAAAAAGAACTGAAATTGTTGTGCCATTCTCTAAGTCTATAATAGATAGGGATTTTAGATGCGGTGCATGCAACCAGGAAAGGCATAGAGGTTGAAGATGTTCTGAGAAAGATAGTGAAGATGGGCAGGCATGTGGACTGTTTTCCAACCTAGGAGAATTGAAATAAGCAGCTAAGCTGAAATCTTCAACTTAGAAAAGAGGTGATGGGGGTGGCATTCATAGAATTCTCTAAAAATCCTGAATGCTAGGGAGAAATTGATTAGGGCAAGGTATTCGCTGCTTTTGTAGTGCAATAACTTACTAACTTGGTGTTGAGGTCTTAATTGGTTTCTCATTGAAAACATCACAGTATTTAATTACATGACAAAAAAAAAGAGAAAACCCTGTGCAATTTATTAAAATGGTTTAGAGCTGCAGCTCTTCTCATTATCTGAGAAAAATGATTCCAGGTAAGTAAAAGGAAGATATCACTAAAAATTATATGTAACGTGTATAAGATCAAGTGTGAAAGATGTGTGGAAGACCTTATAGGAGCTTGGAGGAGTCACCCTAGAATCAGGTGTAGGACAGCTAGAGAAGATCAAGTGAGTCTTGACATCGATAGCTTCAGATCTACTGGAGTGCAAACACATAATGAAAAACATGAGTTACCAGAGAACGACCTCTGTCTGGCTGCTGAAAAGTGGGAAGCCAGCACCCAAGCAAGTAGTGATAATTCAACTGATGTAACTGAACAATCACATGTAAAAAGAACAGAATTTGCTGGAGAAAAAAGCCTGAAAAGGTGAGAAGATCACCTAGGTAAAATAGCCTTACAAATCTTCCTTATTACCTTCCTTAAGAGATCTAAAAGACAGATTGTGTTTGTATTTGAGGAGCAAGCAGATTTGCAGAAAGAAAGAGATGCTGCAGAAGATACTCTGCAGATGTGACCAAGTCACACAAGTTGAGAAAATATTTACATTTTGATGTTGGCTTCTGGGGGGGACTCACTTCCTACTGAAACATTTGATGCTTTGTTGTACAAAGTTGAAAACCTCATGCAAATGTTTTAAATATAGATATTAATTTCACTGGTAAATTGTTATCTCAAGTTGTTTGATGTCGGTAGGAATTTCCTTGCTAAGAAAAGATAAGCTTTAAATGAGCACTGTGCACATCTAAATATCCATATCCACTTACTTTTTTTGGAGTGCACTTTTCACTTTTTTGGAGTGCTCTGAAGTCCCTTATCTCCCGAGCACTTGAGGGTTCCTTTGCTTCCTTTTCTGGAACTGACCTTTCAAGGTCCTCGATCAAGATCTCTCCCTCCGCCCGTGTTTACAGCCTTCTGTTGTCTCATCGGTCAAGTGGGATGTCCTTCACTGAAGTGTTCCCAGGAAGGATGTCTCTGCCGGATGCATTCCTTATGCCGCGCAGCAAACAGGAAAGCTCTTGTGTATATATGGAAACATGCTCACAGGCCACAGCATTGGGAAGGGCGACTTAAATTCCACTAATGTCCCTTTTTGGGTCAGAGGCCTGCCTTATGCACTTTTGGGTCAGAGACCCAACTGATGCACATTGACAGTAAAAAACCTCACTGTAGCAAGGTGTTCAACCATATCTGGATGGTCTCAGGTAGCACTCTACCCTGCTGCCTGTCCACTTGCTCTTGCAAGCCTGTCCTGAGATAGGTAAAAAAAGGCTGAAGAGGTGAATTGAATCGAATCGAATCGAATCGAATCGAATCGCTTTGGTTGGAAAAGACCTTTAAGATCATCAAGTCCAACCTTTAACCTAACCCTGCCATCCCACCACTAAGCCATGTCCCTAAGCACCTCATCTATCCTTCTTTTAAATACCTCCAGGGATGGGGACTCGACCACCACGTGACCACCACGTGAGAAACGAAGCAGTCCCACAAAGGTCTGACAGTGCAGCTAAGAGTTTACACGCTCTGCTATGCTGTAGCATCTTTACTAACAGCCCTAGAGCAGAAGTGGTCCCCAGCTAATGTGCCAGCAGGGCTAGCTGACCTGGCTCACTGCTGTGCCCCATGGCTTCTACTTCGGAACTCACGCTTATCCATCTGGGTGCAAAGGCAAATTACCATGTAGATATACCTTAAACCTGCCCAGAGAAACATCACACTACCTTACACAAGAGAGATAATAGGATTAAAAGTAGCGTTATGTCTGCTTTCATGCAGTTATTGCCCTCTGGCAGAGCATGCCTTTGCGGCTCCACCATGTAGCCATGAAGCTGAAACTGCAGACACTGGGCATGGGCAGCTGCTGGAGCTGCTCCCCAGGTTCAGCTGCAGCCTCCACCCTGGCGGTGGAGCAGAGCTGGCATAGCCTGGGGTACGTGGGGAGCGCAGGCAGGGAACGCCCCTGCATCGGCAGCCCTCTGCAGAGGTGCCCAAACTGATTTGGCCCATGCCTAGGGCCTGTCTAAGTGCTGTGCCTTCAAAGTTACCTAGCATGGTTCTGTTTCTGCTCTTTTCACAGCAGGAGGTATAGCTGAGTTTGTGTAACTATCTGTGGCCCATTAACATCTCACCCAGGACATGAAGACTTAATTGCTTGCTGGCAGATTTCCCTCCATTTGGCATCCATCCTGCTGTATCACTCTGGGATGAATGACACAAAAGATATGTTTGTAACAGTTGGGACTGGGAGAGGGTGAGGAGGAAACCAATGATGTTAAAGATAGCAGGTTTGATTCTATTATCTTTGATGAGGAAGGACATTTTATCCCAATTAACTTTTTTTTTTTCCTAAAATAATTTAATATAATTTGGAGGGAATAGGAGTTATAGTCCTATTGTAAACAATGAAAACTCCATTCAAGTCAATCCCAGCTTGCGCTGCATCTAAATGAGCTCTTCTGCCTGGAATTCAGGACAGAAGTTGTTTGCCTAAACACATGAACATTGTATTATTTATCCAAGAAGATTTTGTTTTAATAAATACAAGATCTGAATTCAGAACGGACCACTCCTATGCTCACTGGCACATGTCAGAGTCAAAATTGTATTTCTTTTCAGGCTGGAAACTCTTCTGCTTTGTGTGTGTTCACATGTGGTTTTTTTTTAAATCAGAGAATAATGATACCGCATAATCTTTTCTGATTTAGGCTATTATACTGCATAATCTTTTCTGATTTAGGCTATTACCAAGTCAAATCTCAGTTTCCAGCAGGTTCTTTTAGTGTCTGCTTCAGGAAGAATCATTAAAAAGACAGTCTTAAGCTCCTCTTATTTCAATTTAAAAAAAATGTTAACTTTTATCTGTTTTAACTGCTGTTTATAACAACAGCCCTTGTTTGACAAGCCTTGACTTATCAGCCCTGTCAAATTGCAGGTGCTTTGGAGGGGAGACTGCGCTGGCCTTAAAGATGTTTCCAAGAGAAGCCCTTGAGACTGCCTATGTAGGACGGGACTGCTGTGGTTTTTCTCTTTAATTTTATCCTTTCTTTTGACGATACTCCCATTGACAAACACAGAGAGCTGGAGCTGGGGTGGATCTCTGGGCTGCCACGTCCTGGCTGCTGCGGCACTGTGCCACACAAACGCCGGGAGATGAATGTGCCATGTGTCATGGGTGAGGGGGAAATCTGCAGGAGGAATGGGAAACTTCAGAAAAGGTTTGAAATGGCGCTTTTGACTGGCAGCTGGCCTGGCTCTGACTTGTCCTGGTATAAATCAGTAATAATTTCATGGGGTCAGGTGAAGTTGCCTCAGTATGACACCAGTTTGAGTGAGAAGAGCAAATTTTGAAAGAAGAGTTTGCTTCCCTCTTCCTCCGCTGACTTACACGTTTTAACCATTAAGGATGATGACACAAGAGAGAAAACTCCCTCCATCACGATCAGTGAGCACTCCGCATTGAAACAAACTGCTCAGAGCCAGATATCATGACATAAGGCAGCCGCGAGTTCAGCGGGACGCTTCCGTCGCGCTCCCCCAACCTGCCTCCGGCCGAGGCCCTCCCCACGCTCAGCCACTCCCGGCAGCTTTTGTGGTTATTTGAGCCAGCTGCTTTTTCACTCTTCTCCCAGCGCACGAGGCATCTCTCTCGGGAAGACGCAAACTCCCTAAGCAAACGCTGCCCGGGAGCCTGGGGAGCAGGAGGGGAGCGCTCCTGCTGTTCCCGGTACCCGCCAGAGAATACCCCAAGGCAAAGGATATGATGTCTAGCGACCGCCTTCCACATACGTACTCATCTTTGCTCATCACCCTAATGTCCGTGTATAAATAGTAGCTCTCCCTTTTTATATCCTTCTCCTGCCTGATTCACTCGGTGATGCAGCGTCAGTGACGTTTGACTCGCTGCCATGGTGATTGGAAAACGAGGGTTTCATAAACATTGGATTGTGACATCTGAATGAATCAGGCGGGAGGAGGAGGACGGGCAAGCCCTGCGAGAGAGCTGCACCTGAGCCAGCCTTGGCCCCTGTCTCCAGGCGAAGGAAATGAGCACAGGGACAACATGACGTTGATAAGGAGCAAGAAAAGAGCGACCCATTTGGAATAATAGGAGAGCAGTGTGTGTGGGGGGGAAAGTCTGCTAGGAAAAACTTCTGTATCAGGAGTGTGAGTCAAAGACAGGGTTGGGAGGTCTGCTAATAGACATGGAGAAAACACTCGAAACATGACTTTTACTCTCTGTTGTGGAGAAAAATTAAATGGAAACTGCAGCAGAACCGGGAGCCAGATTAAGCATAAGTAAAAGCTTATTTCAAGACACAGATGGAGGGAACTGGACAGGTCAAAAAGAAAAGGAGAATATGAAAGGCTGACCTCCAGGCTGAAAGCAGTTTTTGTTGCTGTGTTGTGAACATGCTTCTGCTCTGAGTCTGATTACACCAAATTTTAGCCATCTAGTTGCAATGGGAAAATCTGGAGCTGTGTCTGGATGGTATGGGGGTGTGCACTGGGGCAGCTCAGAGTGTGACCCACAAAACATAGTGTAGCCCGTAGAAAGACCTGATGGCTATAGAAAGACCAAGGACACGGACAAGGATTCAATTCCTCTTCCTAGCTAGATTTGGAGCACTCTGGATGGCTCGTGCCTCTCCCTAACTGTACACTCCAGCCCATGGCTTTTCATTCAAAACTTCAGAGAGATGGAGAGGCCTCACTTGTAACAAAAGATGAAAAATGTGTGGTGATAGTGTGCTGACATTCCATGGTTGGGATATTCAGCCTTGAAGTGGGAGACCTTTCTTCAGTGAGGACACACTGACTGCCATTTCTCACCTGCCGGAGAGGCTGAGCCGGAGGGGTGGTACATTATCCTCCCAAACTCCTGCACTTCCATGCACAACTTCACTGGGTATGAGACAACTATTCTGAGAGTCTTCCCACATTTCAAGGATATTTGTATATTTTACATGAGGCAACCTTTGAATAAAAATACAGAGCAGGACTTAAAGCAGGGATTTCCCCATTTTTAGGGGAGGAATGTCCTAAATCACTAGCATAGATTAAATTATTCTTTGTTTTCTTTCTGGCTGGGTAAATCAATTCTTTGCATATACAGTTGAGAGGTTCCCAAGGAAGATTCACACCTGCCAGACCTACCCCAGAAGAGTTTGAGTCCAGTGGCTGGGGCTTTGTGGCCGACTGGGGGACACTGGCTCACCTCCTTTTAGGCAAAGGAGAGAAGTGACTTGGAGGAGGAATGCTCCAGCTTCTGAGCTTTTCCATGACATTTTCAAAGAAACTCATAGACATGGGGTGTTGAGTATCTGGGCTGCTTCTCACCCTAGGTCACAGATGGAGAGAAGAACATTCAGAATAGAGAGGAGTGAGAAAATAGCACGAGTTGCACAGATTTGGTGTTCAGAGGGCTCCTGTTCATTTTGTAATGAGCATGTGGAGTCAGGCTTAGCATAAGCTTCCACAATGAATTTTGTTCTTGTTACACAGTATAGTAAAAAAATAGTCTGAAGCAGGCTCTGCATCATCGTCGTGACCTCTAAGAGTTTGTGATAGCTGGGGAAGGAACCAGAAGGCTGGGAAAAGGCACCTACTTTGTTAAAAAGGAACTCAAAAACAAAAAGAAAAAGAAAGAGGGAACCTATCAGTCTAACTTCATTTCTTGGAGAAAGGATTTCATAAATAGTCAAACAAGCTGAGAACCCGTGAAAGAGCTGAAAAGCTGGTAAATATCAGAGGCCAATGTACGAGTGCTCAGAGAGATGACTATTAGCCAGTGTATCTTTGTCAATAAAGTTTCATGTCAAAACAGTCACATTTTTATGTGATAGGAAACAGACTTTGTGAGCAGTGGAAAAGCAGTAAGTGTTATAAAAGCAGTAAGAGGGATTTGAAACTGATTCAAATGCCACTCTCATGAGTAACTAAAAGGACATGATTTTTATGACACTTCTATGAGACACAGAACTGTTTGAAAAATGCCCTCACAGACCTGTTATCAATGGTTCACTGTTAAAAATAGAAGCAGATATTGAATATTCAGCCTGTTTTTCCCCCTAGGTCTGATTCTGTTCAGTATTTTTCATTCCTATCTCTGTGATTGAATATTGAGTGTGCTCATTAATTTGCAGATGATATGAAGTCTACAGGTACACTGGAGAACAGGGTTGAAATTCAAAATTATCTTAACAAGCCACAGAAACACTCAGGGAAATGAGAGCGCAAAACTCCAAGGAGCAACAACAAGGTATTTCTCTTTGGCAGGACCATTTGCCTATACAAGTAGAGGACAGGAAACAAGGATGAACTAATAAGTTGGGGAAGGTTCTGCATTCTGTATGTGCATCACGAGCTGAGCATTTCATGCTGTTGCAAAAAAAAGTGGCTGAAATATGGAGCTTGAAGTAAAACATTGAACCGATCTTTCCATTTCACTTTGCGATGATGAGATATTGTTGTCCCCAGTTGTGGTACCGTATTTCCAGAATGATACATGCCAGCTGGAAGAAAACACCAACAGTGATCAAAGGACCAGGCAGCATAACCCATGAGGAAGGATGAACAGAACCATGGTTATCAAGTTAAAGAAGACAAGCTTGGGGGTAGGAGGGACAAGGAAGGGACAAGACTTAGAAGCTTGCTTCCAAGAGAGAGGGACTAATCTATTCTTCATGACTGTGCAGGACACAAGAAGATACAAAGGGCTTAAAATGCAGTACACAAGATTCTGGTTACATCTTAGGAGACATTTTCTAATGGTAAGAAAAATCTAACAGTAGAGGCTTGTCTAGGAAGGATGTTGAGCCTTCATCATTAGAGGTTTTAATAACTGGTGAGACAATATATGTTACTAATATAGTTGTTTCTCCCTTGGGGCAGATGACTCCTAGAAGATTTCCATCCTCTATGTTCCTATGTTAATAATGATGCAGAGTTTTCAGCCTGCTTTTCTTCATTACTAAACCACTTCAGAAAAAGAGAAGATAAAGACTGACTGAATGTAAAGCTGGTTTAGGCAAATTTTTATTCATTTCTTTGCTTCCTTCCAGCATGCAAGGGTATGTCCAGCTTTCTAGATAATGCAAAGGCTGGGGGGGGGGGCATTCCAGTATCTAGAGAGGATGGGACTTCCTGACAATCTTAATCTCAATTAAGATCAAGATATAACCCTTGTCAAATTATCTGCATGCGGAGTTAATATACAACCACACTACACAGGTGCAGGAGTGGCTGGAATTGCAGTAGTTAGCGTGAGACAACTGTGTGTGAAAATACATTGAAGTGGGAGGACTGAAGATCAAAACATAGGTTATGCCACCTTGTAAGCTTATTTTGGTGTCTTGTAAGTTAGACATACATTGTTGCCAGAAACATGGAAGTTCTGTTCTTCTGGGACTTCTTCAATGGTTGCTAAAATTGCCATATGTACCCATTTAACTCTTGTTGGGAATATGGATCTCATCCTAAAGCAAAAGAGAGAAGTCCTGCTCTTTTAACCCTCTGAATATGAGAGCAGAGTCGAGCTCTCTGTATGTGATAGCCCCCTGTAAACAAGGGCTGGGCCGTGGCCAAAACCCAAGATTTGTTTTTCTCTGTTATTTATGAATGTTTGAATTTTGCAAATTGTCCCTTGATTCATAGTAAGTAAACTATGAATATACACTCACTTGTCTACCACCCCAGTGATATTCACTATCAATTCATAAAGTACAGTTGGTCAAACCAATAGTCCATGCTAGAACAAGCCCCCAAATGAAATCTAGTAAACACAGCAATTAGTGAGGAGGTGGCCACTGGCTAGAAAGGGCTTTCATTCAGACCCTTAGGATTTTCAATAAAGAAGTCCTATTTCATACATTCCATGTTTCATATATTTCGTCTGTTTCCATCTAAAGGAGGAATTTCTTACGTAAATTAAGTTTCTGAAAATATCTGTGCATAGTTATCTTATTCATGGTTGTTTAGTTAGCATTGTGGAAGAAATTGTTGAACTCTCAATACAGTTGCCATCTACTTTCTCTTCATAGATTTTTGCTAGTACAAAGACAGCAAGAGCACAGTATGGTTTTTCTCCTTTGGAGCTGGTGTTACATGGCCCTTAGTGTACCATGCAGTACACTGACTGTGCTACAGCACACCTGGAGAAATTGGAGCCATACTGTTGTAGGGTGTGGGAAAGCATTTGACATCACATGTCATGCTCTAATAGCAATCACAAAATCCTACGCAAGATACTCACCTACTCTTGCTGGACTATAAGGGGAGTTTTTTCCAGGTCTTCCATTATGTTAGGTCTACTGAGTGTCAGGCTAGCTTCCTAAAAATAGGGCAGTATTTCCTTCAAGACACTGGTTATTCAGTGTGGTCCATAAAAAGTAACTCAGAAACCCACTGCTTTAAGGGATAATGTCTGCGCTTTGTTGCCCAAAAGCTATGGCTTAGTTTTTCTGGACATTAGGAGTCACTACAGCTAGTGCTGGGAATTCCATCAATCTCTTACAGTCACCCATGAAGGCATGTATTAAATTTTTCCTTTAAGTCAAAGAAAAGTTAAGCATTGTGGTCACCATATGCTCTCCTTCAACATTGGACTAAAGGATTTTATGATAGCTAAATTTGCATCAAGGTCCCGACACTTCTTTTTAGTGGAGTAAGGTTGATTTAGTCCATAGACCTTATATACTTGCTCCTCTACAAGGACTGATGAGATTAATTTGTCATTAGTAAGACTATATGGGCAGAAAGTGGGGAAATAAACAAACAGACAAATTGGAAACACAGTCCTTAAGGTGAAGTGCTTCACATTGTAGTGTGTGTCACCATGGCAAATGAGGGCAGAAGAAAACACTCACAGGAATGGACGTAATGAGAGCAAACAAATGCTTTATTAGCCAGACTATTTTCCCTGAAAAAATAGTTATGACCACTGCTTTTCTTGCCTGTTGCTAAATAAGTGAGAAATTAATTTACAGTGAGTTTTGGCGTACATACATAGGCTGACAACTGGTGCCGTTGCTCTTGTGTACAGTGTACCAACAGGGGCTGGACCTCTGCCCCAGACAAGTCATGACATCCAGACGTGGTTCACCTCCTGAAAGGTCCTCTTTCACCTTTGTCCAGTGAGTTTACCCATGGAAAGAGAGCTGTGTCATCTTGCAGCTCCTCAGAGTGTGATGAAGGCAGCAGAAAGTGATCCTCAGACATTGCATAAGAGGAAAAAGCTGATTAAAGCGCTTAAGATAGCCTAGCAGAAGTCACACAGCTTTCTTTGCAAGACTTAGAGCACTCCTTCCTGGAGAAACAGAGATTCAAGAACACTAATAAGCGTCTTGCTTTGCTGCGGTGACCTAGGGATTCAAAGAAGTTTTATACAGAGAGCTAACATCTTTCATCACCACATTGGATATAGCTGGAAAAATAGATAAGATTTTGTATATGCAGGCCCTTCTTCAGATCTAAAATACAAGCCAGATAGAGCATATAAATCTTCTGTATTTGTCTGATCATGCAAAGGGTAATGTGAGCCTTATCAGTTAGAGCTATGAGCTCAGACCTCTTTTTAGTTCATAAAAATTTTACTTTGAAGAAAATATTCTGCTTTCCCGAGAGAAGTAGGCAGTGCTATATATGTGCAGCTAATGTCTGAGATTGGAAGATTCGATTTTTGTATCAAGAGGAGAGATGGGGAAAAAAGCAGCTTTTGAACAAGCAATTTTTGTAAAGGAGAGTATGCAGCAATTTGGTCTGGAAGCATTTCACAAACGTGGTTAAAAATCACTGTACCTTATAGACTGGCTTTTATAATAGTCTTTTTCGATAAATCTGTTATGTGATACAGCCTGATTCCAGTGTTTTCTGAAGACCAACCCTCCTGAGGAGAACTGTGGATGTTAGGTAGTTTTTTTGGATCACCTCTGATTTCTTGTAAGGGAGATGAAGACCAGGCCAAGGATTACAGCACCGCGCTGTTTCGGATCACCCTGCACCTGGGCCTGAGCCCCACCTCTCTGGCTCACCAGCTGAACACCAGCTTAATTAATGAATTCCTGCTAGGCTTGCCACCCCTTTGGGGACTGTCCTTCCCCCAGCTGGAGGCTTGTGCCCTCGTTTGAGCACATCTGGGTTACAGCAACTGGATAATAACCAGGAAGATTCAATCTCCAGATTATTTCTGGGTGCCAGCCAAAACTTCAAAAGACATAGGTATTTGGCCAGATTCTCACTCGCATTCACATCCCTTTATTCTGCTGTCATTTCACTTTATACTGTTGGATGATGTAAATGAGAATCAGGCCCTTGGCCATTATAAATCTACGGTATACATCAAAACATGGAGAATGGTAACCGGAGGCCTTGGCAATTAGTGTTGTGAGTCTGTAATCTGTTCCTTTGTTCATATATCACAGTGTGTGATTCTTCAGATCCTGTCCAACCAACACCTCAGCCAAGCATTTCACTTGACACATGTTTGTATATGGGATCCAAAATCTGTAAGGAAGCTGCTGAGTTTCACTGTGACTCTTTAGCAGACACTCTTTAATCTCAATTCTAGTCTTTCTTCCAAAAATATCTAAACCTGGAGTACGTCCACATAATGGATTTCATTTATATATCTTGTGCTTAACTCCCTACTTCTCTTTCCCAAAGCCCTGAATACACAGGTCTGACTTAACACCTGGCATGATTAAAAATTCTTGCTTTAATTACCCCAACCTTGTGAACATGCAACGTGGCATCTTTCCACTCTTTTTTTAATATGATATCTTTGTCTTTTCAATACTTTAAAAGACACTAGAGTCCATGGGTTAGTACCAGAAATTCTCTTACCACAGTTGGAAAAAAGTAGCATTTTTCATCTTAGAGAAAAATACGTCTTTGGGAAATAATGCCATCAAATCCAAAGGTACTAAAATACAATTTAAATGAAAGCTATCCTGTCCTGTTAACCATACACCAGGAGAACAGCTGATGTGTCTTAGCACTGTATTTCAATCCAGTGTCACCTTGACTTTGTACTTGCTCATATCTTACATACTATTAAGTTATGCTGAAAATTAAAAGCCATAATCTTTCCCATCTTTAGCACCTCTCTGGGGTCAGCAAAGGAGACTACTGCTTGCTTTCCTAGTGATTTTTGTGCTCAAGCCCAATTCAGCGCAGTTGGCAGGCTGTTCCAGATGTTCTCATATGGTCCCTGACACAGCCACGGGTGGTTTGCTGGTGCCTGCCGCGCTCTGGCAGCTCACCCTGCTCACTCTCTTTACCACTGGAATTTTATATTTATTGAATTCTTTTTGCAATGGGGAGTATAAGCCCTGTCTTTCTGTGCATCTTGGAAAGGGGCAGGAGATCTAAATCAGGAAGATTTTGGCCTTTCAGACTTGAGGCCACAAATCCGTAGGTAAGCAGCCATCTGCAGGTCCCTCTGCGACCTGTCCCAGTGCTGCAATGTTCAGATCACCCGGGATGTGCTGGTGTCATTCTTCCTTCTGCAAGTGGCATTTTTTGAGTCCTAAACTGTGGATTCCTCCCTATTCAAATGGGAGGACTGCACAGAGGCGACCATGACTTATACATTGTGTCCTCTGATGCTTAAGCCCCCTAACTCCTTTTAGGACGCTGTCCTGACCAGCTGAGAGCAGTTTCACTTCATGCCCATTACTGCTGTGGATATAATCCCATTCCTGGGCAGGGCAAAGCATAATCCAGATGGCATGGGATAGCATCCATCCTTCTGGATCCCCCTAACCACGTGTTTCCTAGCACACAGCTCTCCCCACATCAGTGGGAGTTTAGGTCTTGGAAAGCTTCAAACCTGGTGCTGGCAAATATCTGATTACAAGCCAAACTGCTATGGCTTCTGAAGGCAGGCGTGTGTACTCCAAGAAGGCAGGAACATGTTACAGGCACGAGAGACTGGTGGAAGAAATTTTTTGGGAGGTCACACCTGCAGCACATGTGAATGAAGCCTTAGCTGGGGTTCGGGTAGGAACACTGAGCCCCAGGTGAGCGGAGTTCAACAGCATTGGGATCCTGGGCTGAACCCCATTGAAATCAATGGTAATCTTTGCTGTATTTTTTTTTTTAAGCATTTGGATCACTTCTTTGTGTTAACACTTATCCAGAAGCAACCATCCCATCTCCTCACAGAAGGAAGGTTTTCTTTTTTGCAGCTCCTCTTTGTTGCCAGATGAAAACAAATTGGATTTATGGCTCTTGCTAAAGGTGGCAGAGAAGCCAAGTGATTTGAAAGAGAAAAGCAGAATAACTTGCACAAAGAAATGCTTTTAATTAAAAAATGTTTTGAAGTATTGCATAAAGAACCATTAATTGTTGCCCGAGCAATTATGCGATGTTATATCCGTATGGAAGTTATTTGCTGTCACTTCAAGTCTATGGTAGGTTATTTGCTCTAGGCTGTTTCTTTTTCTTTTTTTCCTCCCTCTTTTTTTTAGAAAGAGTAAATTAAACTACCTCAAGAAGAGGAATTTTTCTATTTCCTGTTAATTTTCTTCTTTTTTCTCTCCTTTTTTTTTTTCCTTTTAGCACAGAGGTTTCTAATGATCACTTTTGGCTCCATACATCCTCCCACCTGTTCCCCTACAAAGCTCCTGCCAAAAAACCTGTTTTGTATCCCCAGAGCAGAAGTTGCAGTGTCTCTACCTTCCCTGATTAGGACCGAGTTTTCCTAAGTATAACACTTTTTCTCCCAGAGGACGCAGCAGAAGCTCACACTGCTCCGGAGAGAGCGGGCCGCTCCACGCTGCAGCTGCAAGGAAGTGCAAGATGGTGATGCATGGCAAAACCTTCTTGAGTGTTCCTCTCTGTCCAGAAGCTAAAGCAGGTAAACGTCACATCTTCTATAGCCCCTGCTTGTCCCAGGAGCAACATTCCTAAGCTAATTTACGGACTCTGATGCCCTGCGTTGTATGTGCAGGGCTAATCGCATGGGGTTTTTATCCTTACCAGCCAAAAAAGGAACTTTCGAAGGTGGGAATCCCAAGGGCAGTAACACCTTATAGAAGGTACGGGTTTGCTAGTATGTAGATTGACCTTTAAACTTTGAAGTGTCCTCTAAAACACTCACGTTTATTTTTGACCTACAGGTGTATTCACATATGGAGAACACTATAAGGGGACATGGGGAGCAGATACTTAAGGAAAGTGTCCAGTTATGTTTAAACCCTTTTAAAATTGAAAATTGACTGAACGGCCCCAAAGCATTTCAAAAATCAGCCAACTGGATGCTTTTATATTTCTTCATCCACCTGGCTCAACACAAGCAATATGGGTTTTATTTTTCACTGGAAACTTCTAACCCCTGTAAGACGTGTATGTATTCTTTCATTAGAGATGCCTGTACAGGATTGACAAGGGGCATTAACCTGACTGAGGTCTCCAGCTACTTATTTGGGTTTGTGCCTGTCTGAAGGGCTGAATAACTCCCAAGATTTCTGTGTAGCCATTACCTGGGAGTGACGATGACCAATGTGTCCCTGGCAAAGCCCCTTCAATGGCAGCAATCTTGTAAGACCGTTTCCTCCTTTCATCTGGCACAGATCAGCTTCTCCAGAGAAGGAAGATTTAGAATATGAGGGGGGTTTGCTTTGTTGTTGTTGTTGTTAGAAGTGAACCTGAATTTTACCCAGTTCAAATCTTCCTGTACTTCTGCACTGTAGTTCTCTGGGTTCTAATTTTCTGGGAAATTTGTCATCACTTCTATTCATTGGCTAGGTTAAAGTTTTATCTCAAGTGTAAAGGTAAATCCTGTTCCCAACAGCCTCTCTTGCATCAAACAGTTGAGCCATTGTCAAGATGAAGGTGGCCGCAAGGCCCTCATGACGAAACAGCCCCACCAGAACCTAAACCAGAGCGTTTTTAGCACAGGTCAGTAGTGCAAATCTTTCTGAGTACTGTGGACACATCTGATCCAAGCTGACTGTAATAAATAAACATGCTGCTGCTTTGAAAGCAGAAGGGAAGGGTTATTTACTTGCAATATGGATTTGTCAAACTGTCAGAAATGAATTTGGATTGGTTTGATAGCAGGCTTTAAGGAAAAAGCTAAGCAGTGAATACTGAACATCTTGCTTTTTTAATAAAGCTGTCCTGTATTATATAGTACCAAGCAAGCTGGAGAAACTTGGTCTGGGCAAAACCAGAGTATGTCTTTAGATAAAAATACGTACTCAGAAAATGACTGGCAACAGGCTGCTGCCAATGTCCATTCAGTGTGGCCCCAAACTTTTGTCTGTCCTGGATCTGGGACTATTCAGCATTTTCACCGACTATTGTACTCTGTGTGGAAGTCACCTACTGAATTTGTAATTTATTAATAATAACCATATTGTTGCACAGGCAGCTATTAACCAGCAAACAGCTGTGGGGCTGGCTGGGAAGCAAATCTGTTGTGTGGAAGGGTCTGGCCTGCATGTGCTGGCCTAAGCGTGGAGGAGTGCCTGAGGTGCAAACTCTCTCTGAGAGAGAGCTGCAGGCGAGGACTTCATGAAAATGGCTCACAAATTCAGTGATCCTGGAACATTTTCAATCGTGCTCTCTCTTATTGCTCCCATTTTATTTTTTCTCTTTCAAAGATGCTCTGTTGGCAGGAACGATGGTGATTGCCACACAGTCTGGTGCCCTGTAACTTTGCGTCCTGAAACCTTTTGTCCTTCCAAAAAACCTCTCCCTCTGCCCTTTGCTTCCATCATGTATTATTCCCTTCCCTCAGAATATCAGTTTTCTTCCACTTTGTCACTCCCTGTCTTAAGAGGTAATTCCTAAGCAGTGTCTAAATTACATAGTTATTTTGGCTTGATTTTTCTTTTTTTTTTTTTTTCTTTTTCCTTTATGCTATTACGTGTTGCTTTTTGTTCAGACCTCTGAAATAGCTGACAAAAAACTTCTCCCTGTGGGCTTTTCATGCTGGCATAAAGGCAGAAAAATCCAGTTAGAACCAGTCTGCCTTATGAAAGGTGCAGTTCTGTGCTAAATTTCTTTACTACTTGGTAGCAGGAGTTTTAAAGAGATAGGACTAGACTCGGAAGAGGATTTGGGCAATGCAGTTCAATAACATCTAATTTTAGGTACCCCATTACATTTAAGGTGGGTAATATACAGTAAAGGCAGTTCCAGTGATTTCTACATTTGGATGGGGAAATTTCCGAGACCAAAAATGAGAGTACAGAAACCTAATTGATTTTAGAGGGATATTGAGGATATTGTTGGAATGGTTAACATGGAACGTGTTCAGCCAATTGCAAGATTTCATCCTTGCTTGCTCTCCACTGTCTTCTCAATCCAGTACTCAGGCCCCTCACTTACAGGGAATGTGATATGTGCAGCTAAAAACCATTGTCTCGAATTAGGTGCCTAAATCCTTTCTCCCAAGAATCAAAACTTTGATCTCAATTCATAGCTGGAAGTGGACTATTTGACTTAATGACGTCATTTCCATTTCTGTAAGCATGTAAACAACTGGGAGGAGGGTCAAGTTTCCTAAATATTCATTAAATGTAGAAATGTCCTCATTTCAGGAAACTTTCTCGCATCTTCCTGAAATAGTTCATAAATATGAGGTTACAGACACTCAGATAATTCTGGTAAAGTTGTTCCAACTTTGTGTGAGACGCTTAGCTATTTTGTGAACCAGAAACTGAGGTATTGTGATTTTGTATCTGTCCTAACCAATTCAGCTTAATTTTTTTCCCTATTAGTCACCTGGAAGGGGACAGAGGTCCTGTTTATGCACAAACCTTACAATATTAGCTAAGTGGGTCGCTGGAGCGGGGACTAAACCGGATTTCCATAGCACCTGGTAAATGGGCCAAATGCAACACTACACCCTGCATGACCATACTCACTCCCAGCTGTATACTTAGTCCTCAGAAGATGAGTGTCTAAGTGGAATAATAGCCCATGCAGAGGAAAGTCCTACATCAGGCTCCTACAGCCATTCACGTCATGGAAGGTCAATTTTCCTTTTTATTTTTTTTTTTCCCCAGGGAAAGGTTTTTGTATTCCTGACTCCCATATTCTGGATGAGGGCACTAACTGCTGAACGAGGAGGGTTAGAGGCAGCTTGAATGCACTGATCTGATTTGGCTCCACTCTGAGACTGGTGAAAGAATTCTTCCTCTACTGATGTTATTGGGCCTTACATACAAGATAAATGCCAAGGGGGCTGTAGGTGTCAAACAGAAGCATAACCTTAGACATCTCCGATATGTTAGCAAGCACTGAGAGAATAGAGACCTCAACAGGGCTCTGCTGGGACATCTTGAATATTGGTGACCTCCAGGGGCAGACAGCTACTTATGAGCCTTCCCATGTATAATCTATGCTGTATATTAAAAAAAAAAAAAGTATATTAAAAAAAAAAAAGGAAAAAAGAAGAGAAAAAAAGAAAAAAGAGCTGATTCTGGCATCATTAACATTTATTTCCCCCCAGATAATTCCTTTGGGTATATTGAAGTTATGGGAAATGAGGCACTTGGCATACTTAAATGGAAGACAAAAAAAGGAAAGAAGGCTGAAAACAGAGTGTAAAATTTGTCATGGCAGGGGTGGGTGGTGTTACTGGCCCGTAGCATACTTACGGGAAATGCTGGGAGCTCAGTTCTTTGGTCCTCTTACAATCACACAGGCAAAGCAGCTCTAAGCGTTCATTGAAGAACTCTACTGGCTGGGATGGGAGAGGAAGGAGGTGGAAAAAAGGTTTTTTCCGTCATTAGTTTCTACAACGACACTTATTTTATGGTAAAACTTCACAAAGCCAACTATTATAAGTGATTACCTCTCAAAGGGTTGATCTCTCTGTCTTGATTGCTTTAAGTTAGGGTTCAACTGATGTTTCACAGCTATAGGATGAAAGCTGGGCATGCCACCTGGGCATGTGTCCTTCCCGTGCTGGCAAATGAGGTATAAGGCAGGAATGACGACTCTCACACCATCTCCCTGCCTGGACAGCTTCTCCTTCCTCTTCATAACTCATGGAACAAGGGCTGTGCTTCACACTTCTACTTCTGGCTATTTTTAACTCCCCTAAGCACAGATTTGCAGTTTTCCTCCCTGTGTTCAGCTGAAGGAAAAGTGGACTCTAATAGTGGTAAAGCTGATCACAAATTTGATATATCTTTCATAGTTTCTTTCACCACAGTCGTCAGTTCAATCTGAGGGAATTTAGTTACCTTTGAAGCCCCTCCCTTTCCATTAAATCTATTTGAAATTGGCAATGGGTTCAAAACTGAGGAGAGACAGATAGGGAGTGTGATAGTATCAGCCTTTTTCTCTTCGGAAACTGCACTCAGAAAAGTATAGCCTATGGAAATAGGGAGAAGTCATCTAATTTGTTTTTTCCTAGTACTTGTTCTGTTGCAGAGAGCTGGCAATGGCTGCATATTGTTTGAAAAGTCTCTTATTTTATAAAGTACATGTCATTTATATGGTGAACAAAATTATGCGTTAACATACTTGTGTGTCATTTTCTGTTCTCTTTTTAAAAATCACAAAAAATAGCGTGTATTTAAAATTCTTGAATTAAAAAAAACCCGTAAGAGAGCCGATAAAAAACAAAATAAAGGAACTTTAATGAAAAGTTTCTTATAATTTTTATAGGATTTTCTAATAACTAGGAAGGCAGGAAATAACTTCAGACAGAGCTTTCTCCTTCTGTGCCTGACTCCTCCCAGGGTTCGAATCCCTCATAAGATCTTTGGAGCTCACCCATATGAGAAACAGCTGCAGTTCAACTGTGCAAACGCTGCACTCTCTCTAGCTGGGAAGTGGGTTTTGATTAACTGCTGGGGGAAAAGGAAAGAGAAAATTCACCATTTTAACTACTTATTAAAAGCCAATATAGGGAAATGTTATAACAAAATAGCTTTACTCATGGAAATAAGAGGAAGTATCTTAAATTTCATATTTAATTGCTTTCTGTGCTGATTATAAGCATGTTACACGCTAACAGTTTTTTAAATGTTCAGTATACAGAGTATTAATGGGCAAGTATGAGCAGGCTGTGCCTTGGTTAAGACACTTAGGAATGCAGGAGGTGGCAATGAAAATCTAACTCACAAATTCTATGGTTTCTCAGCTCACCTTCTAAGTAACACTTAAATAAAGTAAGAGGCACATTAATAATGCTTGACCAGAGAAGGCTTTATTATCCAGGGAAGGCAGTTCTACAACATTGCTGGGAATAATGCACCACAAGAACGACTACCAAAAAAAGTACATCAAGTCTAAAAATGTTTGTCATCTTAAAAGCAGAGATATAGCTATAGTATTTTTAGTGATACAAAGTGTCTGCTGTCTGCCTGCAAGCTCTGTAAAACGCGCACGTGTTGGGCGTTGTACAACAGCAGTTCTTTGTGGAGATTCAAACAATTTTAGCTACACACAAGTAGGGATTTAGAGGGCTAGATGCTTAGGTTGGATTGAGGCTCCTTCAGCAGTTTTAAAAACATACCCCTATAACAGCTTATCTTGCGGAAGTTGTCTGAAACAAGGTACTATTGAAATGCTGAAAGATTCCTCTAAAATATATCGGTTTGATGGAGTGACCCACGAATGAGTGCTATCAGTGAGCTCACGTGCAATGACTATACCAATGATATTTTTTGTGGGAGAGTCCTGAAACAGGCATCTGAAGACTGTGGGAACTGGTCCACAGTTCAAAAACTGTGGAAACATAGAAAAGAGGGAGGTTGGACATTTTATGTCCTTGGTGCCCTTTCTAGGGACATAAAGGTCCTGTTTTTTTCTTGAATCCAGCTGAAATGTACTGTCAATTCCACTGTTTTTATCATAAATAAGAAAACTTTCAAATTGTCATATTTATTTCTATACTTACAGTTTTAATAAAATTATTTATAGTCAACAGCTAGAAATACACCTACAAATTCATAAGTCCTGTAGGTTTCCTCTTTTATAAATACTGTGTTGATGACTCACAGAATTTGCTAATACAATTTTATATCTGCATCTATTTCATAGAATCATAGAATAATTTAGGTTGGAGAAGACTTTTAACATTGTCAAGTCCAACTATAAACATAACACGGCCAAGTCTACCACTAAAGCTTGTCCTTAAGCACCTCGTCTACCTGTCTTTTAAATACCTCCAGGGATGGGGACTCTACCACTTCCCTGGGCAGCCTGTTGCAATGCTTGACAACCCTTTCAAGTGAAGAATTTTTTTCCTTGTATCCAATCAAAACCTCCCCTGGCACAACTTTAGACTGTTTCCTCTTGTCCTATGGCTTTTGACTTGGAAGAAGAGACCAACACCCACCTCACTACACCCTCCTGTCAGGCGGTTGTAGAGGGCGATCAGGTCTCCCCTCAGCCTCCTCTTCTCGAGGCTAAACAACCCCAGTTCCCTCAGCCACTCCTCATCAGACTTTTGCTCCAGATACCTCACCAGCTTTGTTGCTCTCCACTGGACATGTTCCAGCAAAGCAGCGTCTTTCCTGTAGTGATGGGCCCAAAACTGAACACAGTATTCGAGGTATGGTTCTCACCAGTGCCAAGTACAAGGGGACAATCACTTCCCTACTGCTGGTCCCACTATTTCTGATACAGGACAGGACGCTATTGGTCTTCCTGGCCACCTGGGCACACTGCTGGCTTGTATTCAGCTGACTGTCAACCAGTACCCTCAGCTCCTTTTCTGCTGGGCAGCTTTCCAGCCACTCTTCCCCAAACCTGTAACATTGCATGGGGTTGTTGTGACCCAAGTGCAAGAGCTGGCACTTGACCTTTTTGGATCTCATACAATTGGCCTCAGCCAATTTATCAGCCAGCTCCTTTAGTACCCTTGGGTGGATCCCACCTGGCCTCATAGACATAGACTAAGTGGTGTAGCAGGTCACTAACCATTGCCCCTTGAATGATGGGAGCTTCATTCTGCTCCCCGTCCCTGTCTTCCAGCTCAGGGGTCTGGGTACCCGGAGAACAACTCTTACGATTAAAGACTGAGGCAAAGAAGGCATTAAGTACCTCAGCCTTTTCCTCATCCTTGGTCATTTTGTTTCCCCCCATATCCAATAAAGGATGGAGATTCTCCTTAGCCCTCCTTCTGTTGCTAATGCACTTTTTACTGTCTTTTACTTCAGTAGCCAGATTAAGTTCTCAGTGGGCTTTGGCCCTTCTAATTTCCTCCCTGCATAACCTCATGGCATATTTGTAGCCCTCCTGAGTTGCCTGACCCTTCTTCCAAAGGTCATAAACTCCTTTTTACCCTGAGCTCCAGCCAAAGCTTTCTGTTCAGCCAGGCTGGTCTTATTCCCTGCCAACTCATCTTTTGGCACGTGGGGACAGTCTGCTCCTGTGCCTTTAAGATTTCCTTCTTGAAGAATGTCCAGCCTTCCTGGACTCCTTTGCCCTTCAGGACTGCCTCCCCAGGGACTCTGTCAACCAGGCTCCTAAACAGGCCAAAGTCTGCCTTCCGGAAGCCCATGGTAGCAGTTCTGCTGACCCCCTCCTTACTTCTCCAAGAATTGAAAACTCTATCATTTTGTGATCGCTATGCCCAAGGTGGCCCCCAACCATCACATCACCCGCCAGTCCTTCTCTGTTTGCAAACAACAGGTCTAGTGGGCGCCTTCCCTAGTTGGTTCCCTCACCAGCTGTGTCAGGAAGTTACCTTCCACAAACTCCAGGAACCTCCTAGCATGTTTCCTCTCCACTATATTGTATTTCCAGCAGATATCTGGTAAGTTGAAGTCCCCCATAACAAGGGATAATGATTGTGAGACTTATCCCAGCTGCTTATATAATATTTCCTCTACCTCTTCATCCTGATTGGGTGGTATATCTGCCTTGTTGGTCTTCCTCCTGATTCTTACTCATAAACACTCTACCCTATTGTCACCGTTTTTAAGCTCTAGACAATCAAAACACTCCCTAACACACAGGGCTACCCCACCACCTCTCCTTCCTTGCCTATCCCACCTGAAGAGTTTATAGCCATCCATTGCAGCACTCCAGTTGTGCAAGTCATCCCACTATGTTTCTGTGATGGCGACTGTGTCATAGCTTTCCTGCTGCACAATGGCTTCCAGCTCCTCCTGTTTGTCGCCCATGCTGCATGCATTGGTGTAGATGCACTTCAGTTGGGCTATTGCTCCCGACACCTTTTGGGGAGGAGAAACCCTAACTCCTATGTGACCATTCTCAGGCACTTCCATGGTTTCTAACACATCCATAAACCTTGTGTCTTTGCTGCCGCATGGAACTCCATCCTCTGCCTTCACTGAGATGGCAGATGGAAGGATCTTGCTAGCACACTGTCCCTCAAACTTTGGCATGCCCCCCTGAGGCTTACCTCTAGTTAGCATGGTTTTCTCCCCCTTCCCCCTTCAAATCTAGTTTAAAGCTCTTTCAACAAGCCCTGCTAACTCCTGCGCAAAGATCCTTTTGCCCCTTTGAGACAGATGTACACCATCTGTTGTCAGGAGGCCTGGTGTCATGTAGACTGACCCATGATCAAAAAATCGAAAATTTTGCCAGTGACACCAGGCTCAGAATCGGATATTGATCTGCTGGGTCTTCCTGTTTCATCCCTCATCATTGTCTGCAACTGGAAGGATAAAGGAGAACACTACTTGTGCTCCTGATCCCTTAACCAGTCCTCCCAAGGCCCTGAAGTCTCTCTTGATTGCCTTCAGCCTTCTAGTTGCAACTTCATCGCTGCCTACTGGAAAAAACAATAATAGATAATAATCTGAAGGCCAGATTCATATCAAAACATTTGATATATTTTTCTTTGTACTTCCTAGGTCTTGATCTTGCACTTATTTCTGCACCCATTTCAAGAGTCAGCTTGCCAGAGGAAGACTCCATCTCTACCCTTAAGCGCAGTGGGACAATACCCTATTCCTGAGCAGTTTAGAAGCTCTCTGAGGAAAAGGGTGATTCTGATTTTGTGTTGTTTCAGCCAGCTAATTGCCATGGTTTGGTTCTTCCACTGAGTGTGTCATCCAAAGGTCTGTGGGCTGTGTGCAGCCTGGAAGGCTGTGGGTGACTGCACTTAGCTAGTGCCGCTGGATTATCGGAAACCAAATTATTAGCAAGCCTGTTACAGTGTCCCAGATTTAGATCCTGTAAACATCTAAAAATGTTGTTGAGGTTTGTGCCTGCCTTTGATGGTTTGTAGGGTGTTCCAGGCTAATACCAGATCCCAGCAGCATGCATTTCTGCATCTTGAAATCATTTTTTCAAAGGGAGAAGGGGCACTAGATACTTAACTGCTAGATAAAAAAGAGGTGACTGAAATGTTTTCTCAAGAAATGAAAGGAGTGGTGGGAAAGGGGAAATCAACAGGCTGAAACTTCCCTAATTAAACCTGGCACAAATATATATAGCAAATGATACATTAAAATATAATAATAACTAACTGGATCCACCATAATGAGGGCTCAGGATGAGAGGTTGCATTTATAAGAGAAACTGGGATTAGACAAAGAACATAAATAGATGTGACTAAGAGACTGTTAATTTTTCCTATTATTGGCAGTAATCCCCCAAGTGAAGGATATAAACACAAATCATCCCAAAATGGAGGGAGGTTCGGAAGCATATTATGCGACCAGTTTGGCTAAATCATGAGCTCTTTGTTGACCTCAATTACAAGACAGAAGCACACAAAACCCAGAAACCTGGTCAGGCAAAAAAAAAAGGGGGAGATAGGGACAAACCCAGAAAGGCACAAAACTGAGACGCAGCTAGCAAGGGACATAAGGAATCATTCTGTATGCACATTGGGAGCAGAAGAAAGACAAAGCAAAGGGCAATTCTGCTGTCCTACAGAGGGAAGTATAGAGATGGCTCAGATGAAAGGTCAGCTGCAAGCAGACAGCTGGGAGAACAGCAAATAATAACAAATGTTGGAGCCTATAGCAAAGCAGTAAGAGGAGAGAAAATACTAGGCCTGGAGATGATTTGAAATGGTATCAGAATGGTTAAGAAAACCCAGGAAAAACTCAAACCCAAAACATGTAGCCAGATATGGAGCTTATCTTCAAAACAGAAAAAAAAATAGGACCATGGAACAGTAGAGCAGTCAACTGAAGTTCAACTTCTAGAAAAATTCTGGGAAGAAAATGATCCAAACATTTGTAAAATCTTAGAAATCTTAAGGAAGAAAGATTGAAGACAAAACAGATTTATTAGGAACTAAACATTTCAAGCACAGTATTTTAAGGCCTGGCAATAGGGAGAAGTTGATAATCCCACATATCTTGACTTTAGTAAAGTTTGTATTTTTTTCAAAAGCTAGGTAATAATGTGTTCTTTGTGAAACAGCTATAGGGTGGATGCCAAACTGGTTATAAAATTGCACCATAGAAAAAATTACAAGTTGTTCATTATAAGGGTGTAAGGCTGTTATTAAATAGTACCTGCAGGAGTGTGTCCTGGGTCTATTTCTGTCTGATATTTTCATTAATGACATAGATGACAGAACAGATATTAATCTTAATAAACCTGCAGAGGACATGATGCTACAATGATCCAAGAAAACTGAAAATAAAAAAAAAAAAAAATTGAGGAACAATTTCCAAGTAGTAATGCAGCTGAAATGATCAATTGTATAAAAAGCTGATGGGAACAACTTGTTAGCTGGTGGCTCTTCAGAACAGGTTCTGAGGTTATAGAAGGTCACATGCCTTCTATAATTAAAAAAATTCATGCCATTTCAAAGCCCTTCAAACACTACATTGGGCGACACAAAGAGCATAAACAGCCTGTAGACACATGAAGTAATCCTTCTGCTGAACTCAGCACTGGTAAGGCCATGGCTGGAGCGTTGTGCTCAGTTTGGGGCATCTCACTTTAATAATTTGAGCAGTCCAGAGTCATTAAAGGTCTAAAGAACATAATTTATGACAGAAATGGAAAAAACCCATACTGTTAAGTTTGCAGATGAAAAGATTGTGGGAGACCATCCAAACATTTTCAAGTATGCAAGGAAAGGAAAATTGAGACTTCTCAGATAAAGATAATAAAACACTGAGATAACTTGCTTAAAGAGATAGTGGAGTTCCCATCAAGAAGGGATTTTAAGTATGCTTAGACAGACATGTCAGGAAAGCCAAAGACAAAACTGATGCAATTATTACAGGGGGGGGAGTGGACTGGATGGCCTGTTGGCATCCCTTCCACGATGGAGTTTCAGGTAAACTTGGAAACTTGCTCATGAGGTCCTTTTGTTTTATAGATCTGGAAACTGGCCAAGCATTGAAAACAAGGGTCAAATCTTTGTCACTGAGTTAGTCATAGGGAGAAAGTAACCTGGGTTTTTTTTTGATATGTTGATGGCTCACAATTGTCTGTCATGTCCAAAGAAACTTGTCCAGTAAGCTGGAGAGCCACCATTCTGCAACCAGTCTCTAATCCATCAGTGACTGCCAATGTATCAGAAAGTGAGCTGGTAGAGGAGCTAATGTTAGGATTTGTTACTGTAAATATTTTGTTCTTTATTTACTCCAGTTCTTTAGGATTTGGTAAATTATTATTTTTTTAAATAAAGTGTTTTTTCAAAAATTTTTAGCAACTTTTTCTATCTTGAATGGATAACGTTGGGTTGAAAAAGTTACCCAGCTGATGTAATGGAGCAGTATTTCCGTTATGTTTTTTCATGGACATCAAAATGTGATTTAGTACACGATCACAAAAAGATCACAGTTATGTTGGCCAAGTTTTCCTACTTCTATTCCCTCCCGTACAAAACTTCCTGTCCAGTTCACTCTGATTTGGGAGCCCGCAAGCATGGCACGTGCAAGACTCCAATAGTGAATGGGTCGGTAAAGCTGTCCCCTCGCTCCAATGCCCTTTGCATTTCTGGAAGGATATGTTATGGGGACCACTACAACCTTGTCCAGCCTTTCTGTCTCTTAAACAGAAAATGCAAACACAGGAAATTTGTGATCTTATTTCTAGGCTTCCCAGGTGTACTCTTTTATGAAAAGGCCATCCTTAGGGTGAATCCAGAGGTAGTTACTTCTCAAGTAAATGAAGTGAAATTCTGGCTTTATTGAAGGAAAAGGCAATTTTTGTCTTGACACTTACGGAGTCAGGATAAAATAATTCCTTCTCTTTTAAAATTGAAATACTCTTTGTAATGTTGTTTCTATAGAGGGAACAATCTTTTTTATTAAATTCTGTGGGATTATTCATTTTACATTCCTCTAACATACCCCAGGGTTTTTGGTCAGAAATGGGAAGATGGCTCATGTCCCAAAGACTGTTCAGACATAAATGACAGAAATAAACAAGTGGGGAAAAAAAAGGTGGGCAGAGAAAAAGGAGTCACTCACAAGCGAAAGAACCAGAGCAGAGGTGGGAAAAGATGTAACTAATTGTATCTCTATACTTAATAATAATAATAATAGTAATTAATGTTAATTAATTCTCTAATTGCATTGATAATATTCTTATTTCATTTCACCTAATTTATGCTAGAATGAGATTAATTGAATTTGCTTGTTTAATTGCAAAATCCTAATTTACCCTTATGTTTTATCAGTCCCACCTTGCCATTTCTGTTTGATAAGTTTTGCCCCTTTCTGTTTAATATGTTTTGTCCCTTACCTACTGCCTACAGGGATTTTTCCTGACTAGCTGTGAGGAATTTCCATCATCCCAACTTCCCTCTTACTATAAAATCACTCTTAATCCAGAGCAACTTGCAGTAAAATAAAATAGGAAATGCATTTACAAATTCAAATAGAAACAACTATGTTTCAAAGGTCTTGGGAGGAGTGAAAGTAAATGAGGAGAAAACGATGTACCCTACATGCCCTAACACTTAGATGAGCTTAGAAGTCTCTTTCTGTGGTATCCAGCTGAAAAGTTATTAAGATTTTTTTTGCTTTCTAGCTGCAGAGTTACTTCTCAACAAACTCCTTCATCTTTGCTTTCTTGGAAGATGATGTCACCTTGGATCCCAGGTTTTCTCTTAAGCATCATGTTTGGGGATCTCTTCAGATTCAGAATCTCTTCCCTCCTCCTTGTTCATAATTTCTTTATTCCCAATTCAGCCAGGAAACGCTGAAGCACTGTGTCTCCCACCTCCAGCATTGCAAATGCAATGTCCCTTTGACTAAGGATTACTCCCTTGGCTACAACCTAAAACGCTTGTCAATTTGTTGTGAAGTCAACCTCCCTGTTAGGTGGGGCAATGTTAAAATCCCAAGATAGTATTTTTTTCAGACATTACTTTGGCATATAAAGGCAGCACTTGCTAATCATGCTTTGTGAAATGACATTACCTGTGATGACAGCATGCAGAACTTTACTGCCTCTTGTTTCAGACCAGCCTTCATGTCAAGAAGACCAGTTTAAATCAATGGTTATTTTTGTGTAATTGGCCTTTAGCCCTATCTGTGACAGGTTTGCTCTCTGTTCTACTTCTTCAACTATTACTTTTGATGGCAGAACTTCCTCAAAGCACCCATCTCCCTTCCTTTTCTTTATGGTGCTCCATAAATGAGCGCTCATGGCCCCAAGACACATGGTTTCCTCTGTCCCTGGCAGATCTTTACAGGCTGCCTTCAGTATCACGTATATCTGGAAGTGCTTTAGGCAGATGAGAAAATATATCAAAGATGGAGTGACAGGTAATGGAGCTGTCTGGCTAAAATCCCTCCTCTGACAAGATTGATGAACATCAGTGTACCTCATTGGGAGTTTTTCCAAAGTATTTGCACCAAGCAATGTGAGCACAGTGAAGATGCAGGGAACTCACTGGAATCTCCATAATTCACCCCAAAACTTACTGTCATTACTCCAAAGTCTGTTGAATAATGTTCAATGTCTGTGGCTTTATCAGACTGAGCCTATTCAAACCTAAATCTCCCGTCCTTCAGTGGAGTGCATTTTGTTAAAAAATTGATTAGAAAAGAATCATATTCCTGGCAAAGGATCCAGTCCTTTCTTTGCACAGACACAGCTTCTAGAGAGGGGATGGGACTTGCCTTTCCCCAGGCTTGCCTTTAGCCCAGGGGTTAGCACACTTATTTTGGGAGAGGGAAGCAGTGAATTCTGACCTCCAAAAGAACGTATTGTCGAGGTGTCATGGTGCCTGAGTGAGACTGCTACCTACAAAAGGTGACCAAAATCTGTCTTCATGGCAGGAAGGGTGTGGGGGTTTGTGCTGAATATGATAAATGCCTGTACAATTTTGGAGGCAAAATTTTAGATGCCTCTTGCTTTTGAATTACACAGAATATAAGTGAGGCGTTTGTGGATTATGCTCCTATGTGTCAATGCTGAAATCCTCTTTACATCACACTTTATGTTCTTCAGGAGGTAGATTTCCCTTTGGCTGTGATAATTTGCTGACCTGCCCCTTGATAACTCAGCATGCTGCAACC
Organism: Egretta garzetta; assembly: GCF_000687185.1. Classification (NCBI taxonomy): domain Eukaryota; kingdom Metazoa; phylum Chordata; class Aves; order Pelecaniformes; family Ardeidae; genus Egretta; species Egretta garzetta. Next base: position 1,219,472 of record NW_009259239.1, on the reverse strand, counting down.
ATTTGGTCCTTGTGTTCATTATTTACCTACATGCTCAATTTTCTGGACAAGGTTTATCTTAATAAGGTAGGACCAGAGAATATAATGTGTTCGGTTCAAAGTATTGAGATGAAAATGTTTTAGCTGCTATGGCTAACCATAATTATGATTAGTACTAAATTACGTGTAATGAACTGGCCCTTGACTAGTCACTTCAGAAGGAAAAAGCCTAATAATATTTTCAAGTTACTGTGTGCACATTCATTTCTATTACATTTTATTCTTCCATTATTTGACTGCTGGCCAGTTGGCAAAAGTACATTTTTTTCAGAAAGTGCATAAATTTTTACATTTCCTTCCATATTATGTATATGTTTTATCACACACTTTACATGTTTTCTCTATAGCTTTTTAACACAACAGCTCAGCAATAAGGGTCCTGAGCCAAATTAATCTTAGTAACATGGCTCCAAACCCACCAAAGGTGCTCAGGGGAGCTTCACATTATCAAGTGGGGAAGTGCACTGCAGCAGTTTGCAGTGCTACTGATGAGCTCTATTGCAAAGTAATTAACCTTTCGGAAGAACAGTGATAACAAGGAGGAAGAGAGTCCCTAAACTGGAAAGTATATGCTTGCAAGCACATATATCTATGTTATTTTATTGTTATTTATTAGTCCTGTAAACCATGACACAGACATATCCTATCATGGTACATGGCAAAAGTTCATTTTTTTAACATATAACATTAAAAAAAGGTACCCTACTAATGCTTCCTAAAGATGCATCATAGTATTATGTGTTCTGTAATCACAGAGTTACAGAATCACAGAATGGCAAGGGTTGGAAGGGACCTCAGGAGATCATCTAGTCCCACCCCCCTGTGAAAGCAGGTTTATGTAGAGCAGGTTGCACAGGACGTCATCCAGGTGGGTTTTGAATACGTCCAGAGAAGGAGACTCCACAACCCCCCTGGGCAGCCTGTTCCAGTGCTCTGTCACCCTCAAGGTAAAGAAGTTCTTCCTCATATTCAACTGAAACCTCTTATGTTTCAGTTTGTGCCCATTGCCCCTTGTCCTGTCACTGGGCACCACTGAGAAGAGTCTGGCTCTGTCCTCGTGACATCCACCCTTGAGATACTTGTATGTGTTGTAATAGGGAATTGAAATGAGTAGGGTTGTGGAATCAGGTAGACTGGGCATCAGAAGCAAACATCCATAGATTCTACACAGAATTGATCTGGACAATAACGTACACATTTCCAAGACACCTCCACAGCCAGCAGAATGAACACCCAAGACAAGAGAACTACCAGGATCCATGCATACTCTATTTGCACTCTTTTGAATGTGTTGTATTTTGTCCAGGCCATCCAATGGCCTCATGGAAACCATGTGGCTAGAACTGAGCTACCACAGTGCCCCAGAATGATGTCACCCAGACAATCAGAAAAGGCTAGAAATGCCCATAGAAAAGTGGGGAAACATTTCTTAAAAACACCTATTGTGCCTCTGATACCTGAATCCTTATCTTCACAGGAGATCCTACAAAAACAGACTGAAAGATAAATCTCCAAACTCAATTTCATAACTGTACTAAAAATACTAAAAATGATGGACTTAGCAAGGTACAGGCTCTATTGCATATTATTTTTCCTGACTCTATCAGACTGTAAATTTCTCTGTTGCAGAGAGTGATCTGGTTCTCTATCTCCCTCATGAGAGAAACCCACCTTCTACATCTGTTTGCTAATACTTTCTTCTACTCCACAGATACCAAGTACCCCATCTCTCCTAAGCTCAGACTGATTGATAGAAGCTTAATTATTCTTAGAAAAATTGCTTTCTTCCATTCAGACCTGATGGTCTGTGGATCAAATATATAGATTTTCAGTAGCTATAATGGTTGGTCCCTTTATCCATAGACTCTGCCTCTCTGAGTCTTCCTGATCCCTTATATCACAAAATTTTTTATGATTGTTTTCCTTTGATAATAATGCTGTTCAAGGTTGAATGCACACCAAGGTGGATCGTTGCTGTCCATGCACAACAATTTTCTGATGCCTTTCAAGATCATCTCCTTCATGTGGCGAAACAATATGGTAAGTTAATACGGCTGTGTGTTCCTAACAGCACGAGCTAAGCATAAAACCCTAGAAAATCAGAAGTGAGAATAGAATGTTTTACAAACAGCAGAAAACATCGTTGTTTGGAACTGACAAATATGGTGTGATTTTTTGTATGTGTTGCAAAATAATCTTTTCTTCAGCCTAGGTATGTGTTAATAGCTAATAAATATGTTCTGCTTGGTGGAGAGAACTATATGTTTTGAATGATGAAACATGTCCAAGTTTGTAAGACTGGTTTAAAATTGCTTTATTTATTAACCGACTGACTTATTTGTTTTACTTTACTGGTAGAAGATTAAGCACCAGGAATAAAGAAGTTAACGGCAGCTTTTCCCAAAATTCTCCTCAAGTGTGGGGTTTTTGCAACAATTTTCACTGAAAGAAGAAAAATCAAGGAAAAAGGGGAAAAGTGATCTTAGGTCATGATTAAAGGTTGTGTTCTTGGTGCTCTTCCAGGACTGCTTGGTTGTGACTCAGACATAGAGATTAATGCTCTTAAAGCTACGACACAGAGAGTTGCGGTTCTGTGATTGCACATTCATGATTTATAACGCCTGTTGACTCTTTTGTAAAATTGCCTCTGGGGAAATTGTTTGGGATAAGAAACTCAAGTGACCATTGTTGTTTGCATCCCTTTTTCAGATGAGACTTTATTGTTGTGGGGTTTTTTTAGGAAACCATATGAATGGAGAACTTTTATTTGGGAGCACTGCAGTGGAGCGCAGTTATCACTGGCATGTTTTGTAGCACAGTGCAGTTCACTGCTTCACTTTATGTCAAGACTGGATTCCCCCAAAAAAGTAAAATTCAAAAGAACCTGCAGTTAGACTCCAAACACAGGAAAAATATCCTACAAAGAATTTAACGAGTACTCAATAAATCTTAGCCACCCCCTGCCACAATCTGAGAGAGGTGTCCTTTTAGTATGTTTTCTGGTTTCTAATTTAGCTTTAAGTATGAGTAACAGACTTTATGCCTTTTATTTTAGTAATTATATGGGCTACAGAATCTACAGGAAGTCTTTATTACTGTTAAGGGGCTCTTCCAATGTGATTTCATGCTGATAGAAATAGCCACCCCTGAGCGATATAGCTGAACACCAAGGTTAGGTTATTTCTGCACCAGCACAGTTCTGTTGGGACAGAAACTTTCCCCAGAGGAAATGTAGAGGTCAAACCCAGAAAGTATAAAATCTTTTATGACAAAGGGTGGGGAAAAGGATAGTGATATTCAACACAACCGTAGCTGAAAGTAATACTTGCACCTTTTTAATTTGAAAGCAAAGGCAGGCAGGGGTTGAGGTGAGTCTGGGCCAAGAGAGGGGAGAGAACGAGCTCGGAGGACAGGGAGGCTGAGCAGGTGGTAGGGGAAAGAAATATAAAGAGCAGAGGAAATTCCCATTTTTATACTTGGAGCTTTCTGAAGCTTGATTTGTGCACGTAGCCCAGTTAGGATCTCAGCTGTAGTTGGGGCATCTGAGACCACCTGTGCACAAATGAAACCTGCAGTAATAAACTTCATTATTATGACCCACTAAAACTCTACTTGGAAAATCATGATGAACGCATTCTGATGGCTCTGTTCAAATATTAGCCAAAAATAGCTCTCAGCACAGCTTTCTTCCCTTACTCATAATTTTATTCAAAACTTGACCCTGCATATGATACAATGAACATTAAGAAAAATAAGGGATACAATTAACATTAAGAAAAATAAGGAAAATTATGGAGTTTAAATTACCATTTGTAAAGTACTAGGTGTATACATTCTATTATGTGAATCTTTTCCTATAGTCATGTTTTAGTATTGGATAATAAAATAATTATAAAAATGTGTCCTCTGTGAAAGAGATACTCCCATGTGGTAACTTAGATATATTTGAATTTCTATTATAAATTGATAATTGTAGTTTGAAATGATAAATGGTAACTTCTGAATTGATCTGATGTAGCTAATGACTATTTTTATTTAATTATGACCCACTTACGGTTTTCCTCTTTGGATGGTGAAACATTTTGGTCATTAACACCAGATTGCCTGGAAAAGTTGCCCTTTCTGTGAGGACTAGAGGGTCCTTTGCGTAGTGTAAGTTGAAATCTCAGACTTCTCTCCCTTTTACCGAGGAATGTCCTGGTTTATTGTTTCTGACAAATTTTAGGTACATAAATCCAGATTCATAAAGGGATTTGGACGTAATAACCTTAGTACTGCTAAATCAGCATCGCTTTAGTGATGGAATTTACAATCCCACACTAAAGGCATAAGTTCTCTGGAAAAGTGTTTTTCCAGCTTTTGAAAGCATTGCCCTCTTTTGCCTTGTGTGTCTTCATACAATTTTTCCCACATCCACATGTTTAAATTAAGAACTGTCTCAGGTCAGGCATAATTGCTGGAAGACCTTGATTCATCCAGGGTAGCAGAGGGCAAAACCCAGCTACGATGACTAACTTAATGTAAATTTTGGTGACACCCCCCCCACCCCAGCTGAGCTGCTGCTGCCAGTTAAAGCTAATTAGAAGTTCCCTGGCTAGTATGAACCCTTGCAGCCGGTAATGACTGTTGCTTTTTACACGCTTATGCTGAAAGAACTGCCACTCTGTCAAGAGAATAGAAAAAAAATCTATGTGGCAGCATAGTAAAGCATTGTATACGACTCCCTTGGGTGCAAAGGTAAGCTCCTCGGTGGGCAGGACACAAAGTCTGAAAAATGCAGGGACTTGGGAATCTGATGAATTTGTGTAACCCAAATGTTCCTGGACAGAAGCGATTCACCGAGACGATGGCCTCTCTGGGAATGTGCCAAAAGTAAAATTTTTTGTGCCAGAAAGCTTCCCAGGGAAGGTTTAAGGTCCTAGCTGGCTGGCAGAACTTTTGTGGATTACTCCTTGTGGTTTAGTTGTGCCTCAGCCCCAATCTTGTACAGACTGGTTGAACTGCTGACCTTAGATTACTGAAGAAACTGTTATTCAAATATGAAGTCTCCTGTTGCCCTGAGCAGATGTTTTTTCCCATTGCTTAAAGCACCAACTGTAGCGGAGCAGTGCAGGCTCTGTTTGCAATACACTAGCATGTCCTCAAACATGCACCAGGAAGCACCACTATTCAAGGAAAAATCTGTCTTAGCCCTCTCTCTCATCATTTGCGGTCACTTATCCATCCCAGGAGAGGTTTCTAAGGGAACCACCAGCAGCTCTTCTTGCCAGAGATTCCAGGCGTCAAAGTGATGATTCAGATGACATTTGTGTGATTGCACTGGGGAGAGCCAAATCTGTATGGTTAGTGACAGCTTTCAGTGCTGGAAAGGAGAATCATATAGCAGAATGGGTGAGCCAACCCATGGGGATGTGCTCCATTCAGTGACTCGGGGTTTTTCACTCTGGAAATATTGCATTACCCACATATGTTACATTGCACTAAAAGTAGCCTTGGAAGGATGAAAACATTTATCTTGTCTACACTAAAATGTTTTGTCATTTTAATGATACCACTGAAATTTTTCCACGATAAAAAAATCCCTATACCATGTGAGATCTATTTGGAGCTAACTTGTGATCACTTGTGTGTAGTGCCAGCTGACCCAATTATCAGGATGCTAGTGTATGAATACATCTGATTATTGAAGAAATGGTTCAGTGCTAGACCTGTTAATATGGGAGACCATCAGTCATCTCAGAAATCCTACAGAGCTTGCCCAATTGAACATCAACTTTTGTGAGTATTTATTAAATTCTCTTTGTTGGTGTGGGGTTTGTGTTTATTTTCTAATTAAGAAAAAAAGAAAAAAGAAAAGCAGGTTTTAAAGATGATGCCCTAATGACTGTGGTGTAGCAGCTTTCTGGAAAAGCCAGTCTGAGATTTCAGAATTATACCAGGGTAGTTGGAGGTGTTAGGACTGCCCTGACTGTTAAAAGTGATAACACACAGGTAAGCCATGTGTGTGCACTGATTGCATGGAATTTTTTTCACTCTCTGTCTTTTCTAATAAAATAATGACATTTTAATTTGAAACAACCACATCAGAGGCATACCTAGATAGGTATATCATGATGTGGTATACAGTATCTTGCGCTATGTTTTCTTGAAAATATGCTCAGCAACCTTGAAAAGCCATCTATCTCTGCTTATCACCACCTGGTCCTGCAGACTTTTGAAAATATCATTCACTGCTTTAAATTTATCTTTTTCCCTACCAGAGGTTAGGACTGTAGAAGTCTTCATAGGATCAAATCCAGTGTGCCACCAGGCCTGCCTGTGAGATGTTGGTATCTTCAAGGGAATTTTCTTGATCTTTTATATTTTACAATAATCTCCATGAGCTACATATTTGAGACTAGTCCATGAATTCTCAGTGATGTCCGGTGAAAGTTAACACTGCACATGCTTAAAGTAGGCAATCCTGAAATTTCAGAACCCACAAGGGTTGGAAGCCAGACTGCACAGGAGTGATTTATCAGCAGAGATTTATCATATTGCCTGTCTTCCAGAAAAGAGAAATTGCAGGTACTCTAGAAGCAATTATGCTGGGTGGGACAGATCCTTTATTTACCTGTCTTTAACCTGCATTATCTACTTGTCTCTAGTAAAGATGGCATGTTTGCTAAAGGTTCCACTGATCCCTTCCTCATCTCCTTTCCATCCTGTCCCCTTTAGGGGAAGACTTATTTTCTCTTTAAACGGCAAGTCTAGGCCTTATACCTGCTACATTAGCGAGAGATTAAGTCCTTTACGTGTCCCACATTTTTTCCAAAGTAGTGTGAGGCTGGTTGATTTGACGTTGGTTGCACCAATAAACTGTGAACATTTTTCCAGATTTTACAACTGGAATAAGCTTGCATACAATATTTCTTTTGCTCCAACAGGCTGTGGAAACATGGTATCATGGTTACCATTAAGCTTGTTTTCAGTCCTAAGAACACTGCACTCCAGGGAAATGAGGTGACTTTCCCAAGTCCCAGCCTGCATGGGATGAAGCAAAGGGTCCCTGTGTCATGCCCTACCTACTGATGTGGAGCTGATGATGTTATCTTGTTCTTTTTTCTCTTCTCTAACCTCTTTCTTACTCTAGGGGATAATTAGCTTTTCACTGAGTGAGGCATCTGCTTGCGATTAAAACAAAAAGTTTGAGAACAGCACAGAGGAATAACAGTGCTACATGAAAGCACAACTCTGGTGACAGAAGTGCAACGAAAAGGCAGGAGGAGGATTGAGAGGTTTTCAAGAAATGAGGTTTGGAATGATTGACCAGAAACATTGATTCTGAGACCAAAATCAATTTTTATAAATACAGTAATTCTCCTCATTTTAAAATGTCTGCCTAAAGGGCTGGACTATGCAAGAGGATGCTGAAGACTTCTGACAAATATCTACAAGATTGTTTATGCCATACAGAGCACATGACACCATAGACTAGAATCATAGAAACATTTAGGTTGGAAAAGACCTTTAAGATCACAAAGTCCGAGCACCATGACTTGTGCAAGCTCTCCATCCCTGTTAGAGCTGCAGTCAGACCCTGGAAAGCCTGTTTATTCCTTGAGGCAGGAGAGGAGCAATTGCTCTTCCTCAGTTTTTTTTTCCTCAGAACACCCTTTTTGCCTGGGGTTTCACAATACCCAAAATGTATGATACTTTTGGGAGGTAACGAGGAGTACCTGAATCCAAATAATCTCAGAACTCTTGTAAAACTGTATGCAACTTACTGTATATGTAAAAAAAAGCTCTCTAAGATTACAGTTTTACTTATGTGTTACTCTAGAAAATAGAACTCTGGTTACTGTGAAAAGCAAATCTTAATTAAAATAATTACAACTGCAAACTTTAAGTATAACCATATCACTTTCTGGTAGGATTGAAACTTACGGTCTGCCAAAAGTGTTAACCAGGACATGAGGGTTAAAATATTTTTTGTGATTCAAGTTATTTTACATCAAACATACCTTTAATTTCTGTTTTCAGAGGCTGAAACAAAAAAGATTTATTTTTCAGTGAGCACGATATTCAAACATTAATATAAAAAGTACCATTCAATATGCAGTAATAAGATACTGGTCCTCTGAAGTTAGTGGAGGTCTGCAGCACCAATGATTCTCATTTCATGTGTTATGGAAGGACACATGAAAAGGCCCAAAGTTACTTATTTTAGGAAAGTCTTTGGAGAGGAAACCACAGTCTTGGGAAAGAAGAAATTATTCCTAGGAGAAAAGATGGGGTTTAGAAGTAGGAAAAACCTTTTGCTCCTTTAATGCCTTAGGACCAGAAGCTTTGAAAAAGGCTTCCCTTTCCCTTGTTGGCCCAAAGAAGCTTTATGGAAGAGCTAGTTCACCTGGGACAGATTAAGAGTGTTGAGTGGGTGGGTGATTCTTCAGGAAAAATCTGAGCTTAGTCTGAGAGTTGCTGATGGGAAAAAAGACCTTAGCTAGCATACAGGCCTTAGGGGAAGGACTAAGAAGATCCTTATCTTTGGTGAGGGGGTTAAAAGGTGGAGAGGTCAGGGTTAGAAATGTTCTGCCAAAGTAGGAAGACTATGAAGATCTCAAGGTGGACAACTCAGAAGGGTAATTGTATAGCTTGAGGAAAATGCTATAAAAATCTTGAAAGTCAGCCAATTATAATTTAAGAGTTGCATGGCTTTGAAGATATGATGATAGTGGAACATTTCCTGGAACACAAAAAGAGCTGTGGCAGAAAACTGGAAGATAGTGTAGGGTAGGAACCCCTGGGTTCTCTCCTCTAGTCCCAGCCATCCTCAATTCTGTTTAAAAAATGCAATGAAACCTATCTTAAAAGCAGATAACATATATATTATAATTTTTCATTTTTATTTCTACTATGATCCCTTTACTCACTTGCTAAAAATTCCCTTTTCTGACTGTTGGGAACCACCTTCTAACTTCTAATTCTTCTGATTTCTAACCAATATTTTCTCTCTGCCAGTTCTCTACTAGTCTGTATGGCTTTATTCTGAAACTGCTTTTAATACAAGTAGGCCTTTTCACCCAAAGGGCGGGAAAGCTTTTAGCCCAAGGTGAATTGGACCTTTCATTTACAAGAGCAAACTAGCTAAGCTCTTCAGCTGTTGCTTGCCATGCAAGCTATATGTTCCCTGTATGACTCAAGTTCCTGCTTCTGCCTTTGTTCTTCACTAAATCTTTCTTAAAATAGGAGCCCTATAGTTCCCTCTAGTCTCCTAAATGAGATGTCATCAGCAACTTAACCACTTGTGTTAATACTCCCCTACATGTGCCTAAATTAGTTCCTCCTTTCATCCTAGGGTTGTCCTTCCATCCCATGGCCTTTCCACAGCAGTGCCCCACTGGCTCATTGTCGTCCGGTGATAAAAAACTGTACGTAGCTCCTCATCTTCAACTCTTTTCAAATGATGCACTTGATTTGATGTTGGTCCCTATCTGTGGTTCTTATTCTCAACCAGCTTTTGGTATGACGTTTGTCATGTCTGTGTTGATAAAAAACTTGGAGGTGTCATCAGCAGATTGTATCAAAATTCCTATTTTTCATCTGTGAAAATAACAATTTGTTCTGTGATTAAGCAAACTTTTCCTGAAGTGGCTGAACTCAAACTATGCTCCTTTCAGATTATATTTCCAGGCTTTCAAACCTGTCTCTTGCCTTTCCCCAGCACTTTCCTCTACAATCCTCAGTTACTATTGTCAGTAGTAATTTCTTATAACAAGCAGCTTCTGATACCCGTGTAGATGAGGTATGTCCAGTTTTCGTATCAAAAACCAATTATCAAAAAACCACTTAGTACATTTTTCTTTCTTTCTTCTTTTTGTTTTTTAATCTCCTCATGAAATTGAACACCAAGGATAACATGTTACTAAGAGTATTTGCTGTCAGATTGTATCAGAGAGGTTTAGAGTTTCCCATGATAAATCATGGCTCTATGAAAGTCTGAATCTGGCCTTGGGCTCCATAGCAGGACCCTCAGAAGAACGTGTACTTAGCCATTTTCCTTGTAAACAGATCTTGTTATGTTTTAACTGTTTTCTCCATGTTCTCTCTTTTGTCTAATCTAATAATGACTTTGTTATCCCTAATATAGAGTGACACCCCGCCTCCTTTTATAACGGCTCCCATTTGCCATGATGTGCCTGCTTCTTGATTGAAAAACTGTAAAAGTTATCAATTGTTGCCGAATAGAACTGTTAAGGAAAACTTTCAGTTTTGCCATGCTTCTGAAAACACGCCTAATCATTACAATAGCCTAGGAGCTGCAAACACAACAGGACACTCTCTCTAAGAGAGCTCACAGCTGAGACTGACGTAAAGAGGGAGGATTAGGACTTGCTGTACACACAGAAAAGGTCAATAACGGAGCCAAGAGTTGAACTCCCGAATCCCTCGAGTGCTCTTTCTCCTCAAGTTTGTTGTGTATCAGGGGAAATATTAGTCACACCTGTACAGAGACACTGAGACATCTGGCCCAAACAAGGCATCTCCACTTCCAAGTCCTTTTACCAGTCTACCCCCAGACTGACTTCTTCAATATGACTCTGTCTTTTTTGACATTCGATCCTCCCTCTTCTTCCTTTTGGCATTGCTTCAGTCGCAATCCCTTCTACACTAGTTCAGTGCTGGATTTACCAAGCTTTTAAGTAGTGCAGGGAAACATTCCCTATAGGCTTCTTGTTCTTCAGCTACACTATTCCCTATCATTTTATATCTCTCCTTCCATCAAAATCTGCATGAAAACAATTTTTTCCAAAGGGTCTCTGTTTTGTCTGCTAAATCCCTTCACATAAATTTAACTCTACAATGCAACTAATCCAAAATCAACAGGCGTCTTGTGAAAGTACACAGAGAGAAAACACATCTAACACTGACTGCACTGAGTATTGCCGGGCCAAGAAGCATATGTTTCTTCTCCAATCAATAACATTTTATATCTAAACTTATTTCAAAGTAATTAGAGGAATGAAACATATTAACTTTAACTCGTAAGCAGTCTCCTTTCTTGTCTGTATCTTCAGAAAAAAAGTAGGATACTTTTCTGTTGTTGTTAAAAAATTCTAATAAAAAATAGGAAGGAAAATGTGCATTGAACATCTGGCTTTCAGTGAGGTCTTGCTCTCTCCTATTTTTTCCAGCTGTGTTGGCTATTTTCTTTGATGGATCCTCACTCAAACATCCCTGAAGATCATTTTCCTACTGATTGAATGTCCCTTGGTCATCTTCCCATTTTGAGAAGAGAAAGTAGGAGCGGATACCACACATGAACTTGGCTTAAATGGGACTAAACTGTCCCCTCCATTTTCAGGCACAGCTGGAATGAAGAACTTGAAAATATATTAAAAAAAAAAAAAAAGCCCAACAGCAAACAAAAAGCCCCAGTCAGACAGCTATGTCTACTTACTCTGGAGAAACAGAGCTGTCTGAGGACCTTCACCTGTTTTTCAGAGCTTTGCACTCTCCTGATCGGGGCCAGCCAGGAGGAAATAAAGCCAGGTTAAAGATGCATCAATAAGCAGATTAACAGAAATGTGGTCTGCTGAGCAAGGGTCTGGAAAGGACGGTGATTTGTTTGGTTCTTTTTAACCTGTCAAGTGTTATCTCACTTCCCTGGTTTATGCTTATGTAAATGACATCATGCTGTCCTTCAAATTTTATAACATCATAGAATTGTTTAGGTTGGAAAAGACCTTTAAGATCATCAAGTCCGGCCATAAACCTAACACTGCCGAGTCCACCACTAAACGATGTCCACAAGCCCCACATATCTTTTAAATATGTCCAGGGATGGGGACTCAACCACTTCCCCGGGCAGCCCATTCCAGTGCTTGACAACCCTTTCGGTGAAGAAATTTTTCCTGATATCCAATTGAAACCTCCCCTGGTGCAACTTGAGGCTGTTTTCTCTTATCCTATCACATTTGATTTGGGAAAAGAGACTGACCCCCACATTGCTACAGCCTCCTTTCAGGTAGTTGTAGAAAGCAATAGGTTCTACCCTCTTCTCCAGGCTAAACAACCCCAGTTCCCTCAGCCGCTCTACTCAGTTCATGGAGTATCTCCTTGTATTCCCTTGCCCATGGCTGGCAGCACTTTTTGCAGTCTCAGGAAAGTTTCTCCTTAAAGGGTAGGACTGAATTAAAAAATGTCAATTACCCTAAGGTGGGAATAGCTGTTATGATAAGATTTTCCATAACTTTGGCTGGGATTTCCTAGGCATCCTACAGCATATGTGCATGTGACATATCTGGGAAGGGCTATATAAAAAAGTACTGCTGACCTGGGGTTGCATAGTCAGACTTCAACAGGGTCTTTTGGGTTTATGTGCCATGCACAGTTCATCAACACAGTATGCATGCAGTCCTCTACATGGGTGCAGTAGAGGCTTCTAGAAAAATGGCCAAAATTGTTTAATTCCAAATAGGATTTTACTTAAATTCTAGGTGGAAAATAGCACATATTTGGAAAATTTAGACATATGGTAACCGTACTTACTCTCTTTTAATCTGACTTCTGTAACAAAGGCCAAGAAAAATCACTGTTTCCTGTATGATAATTTCTGTTTGACCTATGGCATATCTTCTAAGAATAGTGGCTTGATTGGAATAGATGGATGATGCACCATCAGTATGTAAGTTGTTCCAATTGTTATTCTTGTTAGAAACACTTATGTACTTCTAAAACTATATCTGCTGCATTAAATCTCATGTTAGTTGTCTTTTGACATCAGTTTCTGCTAGCTGAGCTTATTTTGGAGAGCAGGTAAAAGAAAATGCTTTCTGACTGTGTTAGAGGATGACAGCAGCATTTTCAGCCTTCGTAGTTCACTGGGAAGGGTGTGTGCAATATAATAGACCTCATGAAGTCAGGACTTCTTGTAGGGATGCCCTCATGGTCCACACTTGTAAAATGGCCTGGATAACAATGGCTGTTAAGGCAGGAGGGCATGTATACATGGCAGATGAACAGGACACCCAAAACTGTACAAAATTGATAACTTTCAAGAGGAATCTGATTGTCGGGTGGATTAAATATTAACCAGGAAAATACAGAGATTTTTTTTTTTTTAAACAAAGGAGAAATCAGCTCAAAAAGAGGTAAGGATGAACATTTGTGATGTGGAGAGAGTCCTAGGAGAGGAAACCTCAGCAGTAGTTGGTTTGACACCTGGTTTGACTCTGCCATGGGTTGCCCTACTGGTGTCACAGCGCTGCCCCAGCCAGACCCAGCGTCCACCTATGGGACACTGCAAGGAGTCTACACCCAGCTGGTGGGGTGATGGGATGGGGCAGCATGTGGGGACCTACATACATGACCTCTTGGGGCTCTCCTGCCAGGTTGTGGGATCAGTGTAGGCACAAGCAGAGCAAGAGCACCCACACCTCCAGCTGGAGGGGTGTACATGGCTAGGGGGAGGGTGTGCATGCAACTAAGTGTGCATCTGTGTTGCTATTAATTACTGCTAGTTAGAGAAGTGGTTAGCAATGTATAGATGTTTGCTAACAACTGGTGGTAAGCACATAGTATTGTGATTGCTCTGTTGATTCTGAATGCACAGTTCACTGATTGCTGATTTTTGCCATGAATAAATCAATAGTCTGCTTTGATCTTGAGCTGGTTTTAAACCATGCCGAGCCATTCTTCTCTGCAACACTTCTCTATGCTTACAAGAACAAAAAGTCAAGATGCAAAAGACCTGACATAATTGAAGAAAAGGTGGATACCACACAGATAGCAGACTTTAACTGACCCTAAAATAAATTTGGAGTCTCTGAAGTATGCAGTGGAGTAATGCAGAGATAATAAACCTGACTTTCCCCTCTACTGTCTTCTATTTAATTTGATTATATCATGCAGGGAGGAAAGTGTGCACCCAACATTCTTTCCTTATTTTTCTGCAACTTTTATATTTGAAATAAAATTTCTTGGCCTGTAGCCCTCTTTTAATAACTTGCTTAAATGAATGAATGTGAAGAAAAAAACAGAATGAAGAAAAAAATGTAAAGTAAGCACAACAGTGACCAAGCAAAGACACTTTTCCCTCTGTGGCAGCCTGTACAAATAAAGTGCGTACTCAATGTGAGCAATACTTCACTCTTGTTGCTATCAGCTCCAAAAATCACACGCTCCGTGAATGAATCCGTGGCATTGCTAGAGGGATATGGGATGTGTGTTTATGCATTGCAAGGGTTTTCCTGGGGCTGATGAGAGGCTGAAGTCCCACAGGGGTTGCGGAAGCCAAGGCAGCTCCCCTGGTGGCAGGGACCTCCGAGCACTCTCTTGCCCTTTTCCTATGGGAAAAGACGGAACTAGAAAGGGCAAATCTGAAATAGAGAGTGGAAAAACTCCAAAAGCTGTGCACATCATGCCTAAAGCAGGCCAATGAATGTTGTTTTCTAGTAGAAAGCTTATGGAGGGCTGATAAAATGTTTTCACCCTGTACAGAGAAGGCCTATTTGGTAATTTGCTGTCGCAGAGTTTGTGATGGGTTTTACATATAGCAATATAGCTGAGCAATGAACTCTAACATGCTACCATCCAATTAAAATAATAAAGCAAAAAACCCAAATCAGCTACAATCAGTGTTCAGCTTGGCTATGGACCAGGAACAATGCAGAATTACTTTAAACCCAATGAAACAAAAATGAGGGGGAAAATGTTGTTTTATTCCACATGGATCAGCTGTGTATTTTATCTTACCGTTGCATGATGCAAATTAATGATGGTTAAACTTCATCATATTTGACATTTTCAGCCTCATAATCACCACAAAATTTGGATGCATTTCCATATCCCATTATCTTGGCTTTGCACTGGTTTTACAATCTTGGCTTTAGCTGAGCTGGAAACACTGTACAGAGATACACTTTAAAAAACTGATCAAGGAAGACTGATTCCTTGTTTCTTACATGAAGAGACTGCTTTAAGCCAACATTTCTTCTTCCAAGAGAGCAAATTTATTTGCCATTATTCTAACATTCTTCTAATATTGCCTGTTTGTCTGTAAAAAGCTACCAGTCTGTTAAAGACAGTTGTTCCACATTACTTTTTAAATGTGCAGTTTAAGCTATAGAAAACAGCTCAGCAAACTCAGCTGTATCGTTTACTCCCCAGCCCCCAAAGATCCAAATGAAGCAATTATCAATTTTTCTTGAAACTTATTTAGTTTATTGTTTACCTCACTTGGCTTCATGGATTTATAGGAACTCTGGAAGAGGATGTGCCCTCTGAAAGTGCCAATTGCAAATCAGAGGATTTGGATAGTAGCCTGGGAACTGAAAAACTTGGACATATGAATACACCCATATTACTTGTGTACAAACACTGAAAGATGTCAAGGGCTCCTTTTGGGGATCTGGTCAAGAATCTCCCCTCCACAGTTAAAAGGTGATGAAATAAAAGAACAAGTTGGCACCTACCTCCTTTATAGGCATTTCATGTTTTAGGCACCACCCCATTCTGCTGTTACTGGTTCTGCTTTCCTGTCCATAGATAACATTGTGCATCAAACCATGTCCCGTTCTCCGTACCAGATGGTCAGGTCCCACAGAGGGATTTGGGCTTGTAACCAATGATGACATTTCGGTGCAGCAGCAGCAGTGTGTGTGCTGTTTTGTTAGATGCAGAGTAGTATGGAGGAGTTGTTTATTATAAACTGATGTCCCTGATGCCTTTTTTCAGTGACTGTCCAGGAGGGAAGGTTAAAGATCTCATGTGTTCCCTGTCTACCCTGCACCTCCACAGTGTAAGAAAAGATTCATTTAGTCAGTGCGCCTTTTCTCAAGAGAGCAGCCTTGTTGGCCAGTATTATCTACTCTTCTGTAAAATGACCAGTCTGTTAGGAGGTTTTGTTTGTAATGTACACAATGCAAGTTAACCAGCAAGTACAACTCTTGATTTTTCCCTCCTGAAGATCCAAGTGAAAATTTGCATGAAGTGTGTTTAATGTTCATGCTTTGCATGAAGTGTGTTTAATTATACAGTTTCTTCACTCAGCTTGCAGATTTTTGGGTGAGACTTGGGAGGGCCTGTGCCTTGATGAATCAAATCTGGCCAAAGTGTCAATGGGAAGGGTTTATATACACATATTCTGCTTCAGGAAGCAGTGCCAATGGGGTCAGTGAAAAGGCTTTAGATAAAGCTCTGAGGTCATGCATGCATGGACTGAATATGACCTCAGATGTTTATATGCTACCAGCTGGCGAGCGAGTTGTACACACAACATAGAGCTTGGATGTTTCCTTGCAGAGGGTGTTCCACCCTCTCTCCTGCTCTGCTGGGACAAAAACCTGGTAAGAACATGGGAAAGTATTATGTACAATGAAGGGAAGGAAAAGAGGAGCCAGTGAAAAGAAAAATCACTAATTGATATTTTGGCATGTAGCGAAGATCTTTTGCACAGATTTTACATCTGTACAAAACAATAACCTCCTTAATCCCTCTGAACCGTGTCCTCTATTGTTCTCATCTGTAGCTAGAACCTTTGCCTTTAGGAATTAGTCCAAAAGATCAGAAGATTATTGTTGCATTACGGACTGTGGATTGTGGGCGTAGATTTATATGTTAAAATTGCAAAATTAATTGATGTATTATTATTTTTTTAAATCTTAAATCTGGTGTTTGGCCTATGCCTTGGCATAACATCATGAGGTGCCTAAACACAAAAGAGAGTTCTTTGGAAAGCAAAGTGCCTGAATACTGACGTCAGGTCATTGTCTTTCAGGTTGCAAACCAATATATCTTTTTTGAATCGACCTGCATTTGAAAAAGAGGTGTTCAAAACTTTAATTGGCTTTAAATAAGTTTCTGTAACTGAGAGAAAATGACAATTTCATGACAGAAATTTCACCAAGTCCACCCTGCTGGAACTCAAATGGTAAATATCAGCAAAGATAAACTTTAAAATCTACATAACACAGCAACCCTGGGACATTAAAGCCCTGCAAGCAAACAATTATATAGTTGTTTCTTATCATATCTGGTTAGGGTACATGGGAGAAGGACCTCAATCATTTTGCTCTTCTGCTTGTAAACAGACTGACTGCTTAGATAACAGGCTCTGGTTGTGACATCCCTTAGCAACGCATTGTGAAAACACAAACATGCTGCTTTATTAACCACTCCACCTTAGCTGGGTTTTAAGTGCATTTGGAGGATATATTCTCAGATGGTTATGAAGGGGGAGATGCAAGATGCCACACATGGCCATGAGGTGCATGCTGCAGGAACCTGCCCTATTGGCATCATAATTGCGAAGTTTGGCAGAGTTTGGCAACTATTTGCCCAAGCGAGTGAGCTCTTCAGGTAGCATTTGATATAAACCAGAGAGAAACATACTGGCAGTTTGCTGTGGTGATAAAGGGTCTGGAGAAGTGGGTGCAGAAGGCCGGGTAGCACAGCTTGTGTGCTAGGAAATGGGGACAGGTGAAGGTGTTGTCTTGAAGGGTTTCGAGTAAGTGATCAGGTAGCAGCCCCAGGTCGGTAATGATGGCCATGGGCTGCCTGGAAACCAGAGCCAGAACCAGACCTGCAGAGGATCAGCAGTGTGTAAGAGCATCAGCAACCACACCAAGGGGAGAGCAGTGGCTGTAGGTGCTATTAATACTGTTCGTTAATGTAAAGAATATTAGTTTGTGTTTTCATATACATGGAATTGAGGATGCTGTTATTGCAACTTTCCCTTCCTCCCTGTTACTACATTTTGGTGTGAATGCTGGGCTCCCTTGAAGATAAACATCCCCTTTGCTGAGAAGCATTGGCCCCCATTCCTGAATTTATGCCTTCCAAATTGGGTTTAATGGGGAACTAATAATTTAATATATTTTAAGTGCAATGCAATAAGGAAGTGATATTTTTGACAGAAAGGTGAGAAAAATTCAGTTTTAGTTTTATGAATGACTCCATTTTCACAAGCAGCAGCCCTGATAGTGATGTTGTAAAACGTTGTTTTGTTGTAAATTGATGGGGAATGGCTGCCCTGTGAATGTAAGAAATTAAAATTAAAGGATTAGAGACATGGTACATGTACACTTGATCCATTTATGAAGCAAAAGTCAAGGAATGAAAAGTTTGGTATAAATTGAGAGCCATATTGTTCCAGCTATATTGCTAGCACAACTTGTTGATGTAGCTATAGGCAGACGCACCACTCAGCAATCTACTTTTCTGAATCATACTGATTTCCTTCAGCTTCTGATATTTGTAGTGTATAGTAATAAAAACAGTGAGATGCATTTCTTTGTTTCATTTCTCTTTATTTGAGATGTAGTAATAGGTTATTGTTTTTACTTTGAAGAAGTCAGGTTTTGTTCTCTTTAAAAACTGTTTTCCACTTCTCCAGTGACAGCACTGGTTAGTCTTTGCCATCTTCAAGAATCCTTATTCTTATTACCTCCTTAGGGTCTAAATGATGAATATGCAAAATGATGATCTTTACTAGCAACTAACGCGTGCGGCTGGGAACCAGGACAACATTTCTCTCTCTTATTGACAAATTCATGACTTTGGACTATCAATATTCTTCATGGAAGCCTGAAAGGCATAATTACTGTTTGCAAAGTAATCGAGATCCTTGGATGAAAAGCTCTATATACAATGAGTGTGAAGAGTTTTAATTGAAGAAACATGAGCTGGCAAGTAGAGTGGGACATGATACAACTGTGCAGCAGTCACAAGAATATGTCCTTCCCCCACCAAAATGCACCAGTGAAGTTATGATAGTCTGCTGGTTTTCTAGCTCATTTGTTTAAAATCTGAACTCTGCTGCCATATTTGCTTTTTCTTCTCCTTTCCTCACATCAGAGTGTTGACATATACAACTAAGGAAAAGGTGCATATGTTTCTTCTGTTTATCAGGAGAGAACCCCTTGCAAGTGAAATTTAAGAAACTCCTTTTCAAACTGGCTCTACTTGATGATAATAGCCAGTTTTCAGGGGAAGGAATTAAAAAGTACAATTCAATATTGTTTGATCCCAGTTCAGTAGGCTTGCTAAAATAACATTTCTTAGATGATGATGCTTGTGCAGAGATCTTTAGGAATCTATATAGGGTCAGGGTCAGACGAGCTGGTGCTTTTGGCTAACCACACCAGCAGTCTCTCTTTCCCACAGAATGATGAGCTACCCAGTGCATACAAAAGGCAATACTGATACAACTGCAGAAAAAGAAGCTGGTGAAGGGAGAAGGCACTCTCTTGTTCTGTGGCAATGTATTGGGTCGAGCTGCGTAGTGCTGTGCTTTCTATTGGTGTGTAGAAGGGTGCTGGTAACACACCGATGTTTTGGCTGCTGCTGAGCAGGGCTCACACAGCATCAAGGCTGTGTCTCCAACATTTCCCCACCCACCACCAGTGGGCTGGGAAGAGGCAAGATCTTGGGAGGGGATGACATAGCCAAGACACCTGACCCAAACCAACCAAAGGGATATGCCATACCATATGATGTTGGCTCAGTTATAAAAGCTAAGGAAAAAGGAAGAAGAGGGGGCATTCATCTAAAAAAAAAAAAAAAAAAAAAAAGCAAAAAACCCCATCACCAATTTGGTTTGATGGAAACTGTCATTTCATTTTGCTTTATAACATTTTTAAGTGGAAGGTGGTGGTTGTTTGCATAATCAAAGGCAATGTGGAAAAAAAAGGCCAGACCTAGAAGGGGAGCAGGAGACCCCTCTGCTGCTGGTGTGGCAGAGAGGACTGGGGCAGCAGTGCGACAGCAGTCCCCAAGGAGGGGGCACCTCCAAGAAGTGGCTGTTGCTGTCCTTGCTCTCCCCAGAGGAGCAAGCTGCTTCTCATATGACTTCTCCATGGTCCCTTTCCTGGGGCAGGAGCAGCCATCTCTGGACTCTCTTTCTTGAGAGAACATGATTTAATTTTGCCTGCACTCGGGAGAGTATTTCAGTACCCAAGAGCCAACTTCTGTCTACTGGCACATACAAAAATGGGTAGTAGAGAAGGTAGTTCTGAAAGGTCCTTTTCACTCCTGAGCTTATGGATGGTGCCCCAGGGCCTCTGGCCTTTGGCCTCTCTGCCCCAGGAAAAGGGTGCCATGGCTGTGATATTGCTGATTTTGCTCTTGAATCAGAACTGTAAGCTGCAAGGGCTTATCTACTACTAAGTATGTATGTCAGTACTTCTCTTATTTTACAATTGAAAACATATCCACCCAGTTGCTACTGCCGCCTCAGTCCTGCATGCTGACCTTTACCAACCCATCAGATCTGTGCCATGCCACAATTTTCTGCACGTGGACACTGGTAGGGAACAGTTAACGGCCATACTGCTGTATTTTGAGAGTCACCCTTTGGATCGCTTCCTGAAGAGAGCTGGTACAGAAAACAGAGCCAGGTTTGACAAGGCTGGAGTAGAATTTTTTTTTTTTTTTTTCTATTAGAAAAAGCCAAACATTGGAAAGATTTGGTTTGATCTTTCAATAATTGTTTTTGGACTGAAATCACAAAGGGTATTGTATGGTTTCTGAGTACAAGAGATTAAGTTCTCATTGTGATGTTTATAGAAGGAATTAGTTATAAAAAACACGTGATATGTTAAAGATTATCTAATAGTACTGGCTGTATTTCTCAGGAAGACACAGACCAGGATTTCCTAGAAGCTATAATACTTGTCCAAAATTTTAACTTTATGATCATGTTCATGTAAATCTTGAACTGAGACGCACCATTTTACTTTCAATAGTATGGGATTAATCTCATTTTATTTTGGCTACCTACAAAGTACCTTTCCACACCTGGCTTGTCTCTGGTGGGACCTGTGCAGTCCATGTAGTGACCATACCCTGTTAGGGAACATTTCGTCTGACTTACTGCGGTGTCTGCTTTAGGATGAGATATTCTTGCTATTGATTGAAATGACTTTGATGGAGTACTGCAAATGTAGCCATCAATTTTTGATCAAACAGCGCTATTAATGTTTTGTGACTGTCCTTTTCTTATTTAAAGTTTAAAGCAAACATCATTGGACCCCATCACTGACTACCCCTTCAGTAGACTTTGAAACACAGCCCCCCTCTCGTGTGTGCTTCTTTGATGACATTTCTAAAATATTTCAGACTTCTGTCTCTCTTGTGTTTTCAATCTGTCTGTACTGGTGTTCCTTTAGACAACATTGTTGTCAGGCACATAGCGCACTCAGCTTCATGTCTACCTGTGAGAGCAGAGAAGCTTTTGGCAGTTCAGGAGCTGTTGATTGCCTTTACCAGTGCAGACGACTTTTCAAGGATATTCTCAGAGATGGGGTAAACTTTGATACTGGCCTCCAAAGAGTGGGAAGGAAAAGATAGCTGGAAAAATAAATACAGCAAATGTCTTTGTTTATTCATTTGTATCCATGTAGTTGAAAATGAAAGTAATTCGTGACAACTTGTGGTTTTCTCACTACTGTCAAGTACTCTGAAAAAACAATTAATAAAAGCAAGCAGAATCAGATTAAATAAATGCACTCTTTCATTCTAAGAATCTATGCATATGGCGTAGTCACTGGAGGACTGTCAGGAAAGAGGAGTTATGTTCACAGATGATGATCTCAGGCATTTTTACCTCTTCATTACCTTTTTTGGTAATTAATTCTCTGCAATTGCTAATATTGGAGGGAAAGTTGCATAGTATGGAAATGCACTCATCTATTCAGCATCTATAAATGCACATTTTATGAGTTTTGTCTGCACACACATAAGATAATAAATGTCAAAGAGAACATGATCATGTTGGAGGACTAATAAGAAAATTAATTGCTGTATACATATATTCAGATAAAGGAGGTGAAATTCATCTCACCCAAGATCTGCAGAGTGGTTTAGCTGCTTATATTGCTTGGTAGTGTTTCATCTAACTCTTTTCCCCTCAACACAACAAACATAGGCACATATACATGCATGCACTCCAGACACCCAAGGGTGACCCCATTTCGATGCCCTGCTGTGCCTCCGTGGCCTGCTTTGCTGAAGGGCCTCATCCATAGCGATGGTGGTATAAACATAGTAACTGGCTTACAGATGTCAAATTTACTTGTTTGCTGAATTGAGTCCATTATTTTCACTCATATCAGGACCATTTTTATCACACCTGTGCACCCCTAAAATGATAACAAAGCTTCAATACCTGAATAAAGTACTGACTCCCCTTTTGCTCTTAGGTTGGTTCTCTATCTAGGAGAAGCATGACCTGAAAGGGAGGGTAAGAACAGGCTTTTTGTGGGAATATTAAGTTACATTAGAACAGAGCTGTGATGGGAGAAGCTGTTAGATTCAGGGTAGGTGTATCTGTGACCACCTAGCAAGCACCTTTGACCAGCAGAGAGAGTGAGGAACTGAAATAATTACTGTACAGTCTTTCCTTGAACAGATGTTTTCCTCTGGGGAGAGCTTGCAATGCATTTCCTTGACCCTGAACTTCCACTCTGGTGCCACTCGATGTGGTGATGCTGAACCTGATGGACAAATGGGCCTGCACCCCCCATAAAGCCAGGTAGAAGCTGTGGATGATCTGAGCCAAATCATGCCAATACCAACTCAAAAATTAATCACTGGGTCAGTCTTGGAGTCTTCTGCACTGCCTGTGCCCAGTGTCCTGACCAATGTGACTGAGTCCATTATTCATAGTCTAAAACTGAAAAAAAAAATTGTCTTAAGAAGTTCTGTGAAGTTATTTTTGCAGGGCAAGCCCTTGATTTTATTTTATAGAATCACACAGAATCACAAGGGTTGGAAGGGACCTCGGGAGATCATCTAGTCCAACCCCCCTGCTAAAGCAGGTTCTCCTAGAGGAGGTTACACCCGACTTCATCCAGGCAGGCTTTGAATATCTCCAGAGAAGGAGACTCCACAACCCCCCTGGGCAGCCTGTTCCAGTGCTCCGTCACCCTCAGAGTAAAGAAGTTTTTCCTCATATTCAAC
>NW_009259239.1:1174994-1195996 GCF_000687185.1 Egretta garzetta | reverse complement strand
TCCAGCGTATCAGCCACTCCTCCCAGTTTTGTGTCATCAGTGAACTTGCTGAGGGTACACTCTGTCCCCTCGTCCAGGTCATTGATGAACAAGTTGAACAAGACTGGGCCAAGATCTTTTTTTTTTTTTCAGTACAAAGGTAACTAGAGCTTGTCCCTACTTGTAAGGCATGATTAAAGAATAAGCTGAACATAACACATCTCCTAGACTGAGTTTCTTGACACTGTGTTTTTAACCCATTATATAACTCCTCTTTCTACAGCTATGATGTAGTATGTAACAGTGCTGCGAGGGAACTATAGACTTAATCAGATATTTATTTCACACTTGTTCCAAATTTAACTGTTGCAGATATTGACAGCCTCTATTTGAGATATTTTAAATTTTTTTTTGTCTTTTTTTCCCCTAAAAAATACCTCCAAACTCCTGAGATCTATCTCATAACCCACCTAGATATGATTTCAACTTCACACCCGCCAATTTGCAAGCGGACAACAGACTACTTGGAATGTGAAAAACCAGTTCTGTTCCTTATGATCAAGAAACTGTCTTTTCTCTAATCTAGGGAGATTTCTTTATATTGACTTCAAACATATTCATATAGTAGGGCCTCCTAAGGGGAGAAATAGCTGATGTGCACAAATTATCTGCAATGTGTTAAGTAATAAATATAAAAATAAGTAAATTCTAGAAGATGTGCCAAGAAAACAAACCACAGAGAGCATTCACATCTATAGCCTTAGTTATCTGTCCACATTTCTGAGGCCTCTCTACCTGTGGTGTTATTCACAGTACAAATGTGTTTGTATCTGCGTATATTGTATTATTCCAATACCCTTTTGAATGCAGTCATTATTGCATGGCCTGTGAAGGCTTTGGGACTGACTTTATGGTATCTTTAACTATTTTATATTTCTTTCTGAACACATTTCAGATAATGTGTTGGCAAATGCCATGGCTGCCATTTTTGGCCAAGGTCACCTGGCTTGCCTCAAGGACACTGCCCCACCTTGGTCAAAAAAAGCCATAATGTTTCAGCAAGCTCTATAGTTTTCGCTATGTAGCAGTCACAGAACTGGAAGAGACTTTCCAGGGTGATGGTTTACCTGAAAACCTGTTTCTGTAGCCTGACCAAAGTTCTGGCCATGGTCTCCATAGATCCACTCATGATGGTCAGGATCTGAAGGATTGTCTGTGTGGAGAAATTGACTGGCAAATGCAGAGTGGAATAAGTTTCATCACTTGTATAATAGATACATCAAAGCACTCCCTGCATTCTCCATACTTACAAAAACCTTGGAATGGAAGTTACGCGCTGTGTTTTGTACTTCCCTTGACAAAGGTAGGAGCCTTGTTTCTTCCCACAACAATTACAGAACAGGTATTTCATCACATAAATGCTGCTTTTCTGCCTTTATTATCCTATTTGATCCTTCACTTTTCATAAAGAGGAAAGCGGAATTAGCAACAAAGTAGTTGTAAACTGCTTTGGGAGAAATGTCTCCAAAGAACTATTGCTTCAGAAACTACAGGAAAATCACTTCTTTCCAGTCACTGAGGATCTATGTGTATCTGTAAATATGCAATGTTGTTTGGGGTTAATTAGTGACTGCATATTTATAAGATCTCTGCAACAACTTCCATCTGAACTTCAACAGCCTCTAACCATTTTAAGTGTTACCTGCAGACATTTTAGCAAATCCTTCAATAATTGGTGAAACCAGTGATTATATAATGTATACACGTGTATTCCTGTGTTTAACTCCATGTTTATACTCAGCAAAGAATCATCAAAACAATTCCTGAAACTCCTCAGTATCAGCTCATTAGAAGCGTGGGGAAACGGAGCAGTGTCAGTGCTTCAGCTGGCATCCCTGATCTAACCTCAGAAGAGGATTACAGTGAATTACTGATATATTTAATCATCTCTAATGGTTTAACTCATGTAAATAATTGTTTTGACCATCAATTTCACAAAAACCTGGGGAAGAACAGGGACTTTTTTTCCTTTCTTTTTTTGCCATGGCTTTTGATAACTTTACTCTGGGTTTGGACAGCTTGTCAAAATAGACCTTGAGCCAAAGCATAACAGTTTCAAAGCCTAAGGAGTATGGAATGAATACAGCAAAATCAACCCAACTACCTTATTGTAAGTAAGATTTTTTGAGAGTGTTCAGTATTTTCAGTTCCCAATAAAAATAAATGTTACGTCTAATTTTGTATCTGTGACTATAAATGATAATATTGTGAACAAAATGTCCTAAGCCTCATAAACTGAGCTAAGAACCTTCCTTTTCAGCAAACATGGTAAAAAAAGGTAATGTTTCCCTTCTCTCAAAATTTCTTCTCCCAAAGTTATATGTTGTAATTTATGTTTGGCTTATCTTCATACACATGGAGAGTATGATCTGGGAAAGAATTTAAATACCAAGAAGGACATTTATGTGCAGCAGATGGATTTCCTCTTGTATCTTTGCTCCACTGATCAGAGAAGCCAATCTGAATGGGGAAAGGGGGGCTGATAGATACATAACATATGTGGTTTGTGTCAACGTAAAAGTGATCAACAAGGAGAGGTAGGTCTGAGCTCAAATGTTCAGATCTGAGTCCAGAATGGCCACGTAGTTTGGAGCATGTTAGATCCTGTAGTGTTTCCCATAAGGAAATGGAGAATTCATGTGAGCTTAACGTTTTGATGACTGTATCTTTGTGCTTTGACTGAATGCTCTTTTAAAAAAGTTCATGGCTCCTATACAACCAGGTGGTTGAAAGATATCTCAGATATGTCATGGATTGAAGACATCACAGTAAGCTGACTATGGGTGAGTAGAGGGGTTTCCTCACATATGTTTCCCTGACAGTTTTGGGGGAAAGCTGAGATTATGTTCTGGGGCAATAACGGAGTTTTTTGCTGCTTGGGCTTGCCAGCTGGTTAAGAAGAGGCCTGCCTTTTCATATTGAATGTTATGTGTTTACTGGGTTTACTGGCTAACAATGAGAGTATTGTGCAAGTTCAGCTGACTCAGCACCTTTAGAGAGTTGGTTTTTTTTACAGACACTCTTAGTTTTTCAATACCAATATTTGTGGAGATAAAACAAAACTTGTTGTGTTCTGCTATTTTATTCTGTCCATTGCCCTCTCTCTGGAGAAGGCAACTAGCTTCTCTGCATTTCCCAAAATCATGCTGGGTTTAGGGCACCTGGTCTGGGGTTTTATTTTAACATGGCTCAAAATTAAGATTTTTGCTTCTTCTATGAACTGAGAACCTTTTGTGGTTTGTTTTAATATGGCTCAGAGTTCAGACATTTGTTACTTCTATGAACTGAGGACCACAGGAGAGGATAAAACATTAGACTGCTCCATAGGAAGCAGATTAAAACGCTTTATGTCTGATGTAGTTCACTAGATGACCCTGTGGGAAAAAAAAGGAAACGATTTCAGGAGGAATAGCGGCTAAGATGATAAAAGCTTGAGGCACCGGAGAACAGAAGTAACATCTTGCTTGAAGAAGAAAATGTGCAGCGGTAGCTATTATAGGAGTGCTCAAAACTGTAGCCAAGCAATGGTAACGGTTTCTGTGAACCACACGGCAAGTCCCATAGTGCAGGTAGGGTCAATAGTGCAAATCCATGGCATATGTTCTCTTCTGTGGTTCTGGATCCCAAAGGCTCATCACCATCTTGCTCCAGACAGTCCTGCATGTGTAAGATCTCTGAAGATACTGCTTGTCTGAGAGCTCTCAAAGGTGGGAAAGCATTGGGGTTTGTAAGGCCTCCATCAGTTACAACTGCAGCTAAAAAGAGCAATGGCCAGTGCTTACAGAGCAGCCTACTAGTGCTTAAAGTTAAGCAGTGTGAACTTCCTCGTGTCCAGCACCTATTTTGCACAAATCCATGCAGAAGGTTTACAGCGAATCATGGAATTAAGTCTTACCTTTTCTTTGGTCCTGGTCCAACATCCCGCTTCAGGCCTTTTGTGGCTTTGTCTACATAGCGCCATGCAATTTGTGTATGCAGAGACACCCGAGCTTGGGCTGAACTAACTGGGCTGCATTAGCTATGCCTGCCAGAGAAAAATGTTGTTCTAAAGCAGCTAAAGCTAAGAAAGCTTTTAATACTTGTATTTGGTATTTCTGAATGTCCCCTGCACTGTACTTCCTCCCCACACCCTGTTTGGATTTTCAAGCTTTCCTCTTCAGTGACCTGAAGAGCTCCCCTCTGCTTCCAGATTGTCATCTCCATCATCTCCATTTCTTTGCAGTGGTGTTCCCAGGTCTTTTTAGTACCTAAAACAGCTAAGAAGAAATCCTAGTGGCTAAGAGGAATGAAAACACACTTTAATTATTCCAAACTATGGAGTTAAAATAGGCAACCTGGAGGGAGGAAGGAAACATTGTCTATAGTAAGAAAATATTATAGAAATATTTCAGACATATGAGTAGCTTATCTAGTTATTTTAGGGTGATAGAGAGAGTCTATTAAATCAAATAAATTTCACTTCTATCTGGTCCAACAAAATATGTCATTTTCTTTCCCCATGACACCAACCACCAATTGCACCACTGCTTGGAAACTGAAATAGCATATATATAAAAACAAGGGTTTCTCTCCAAAGATGCTGAGGATGGGACCCTTAGAATATGTGCACTTTGTATGGTTAGATCACGTGGGTACTAAAGTAGCTCCTACCCTTGAATATGTTTGCTGTTGCTCAGTGCAGGTCCTTCAGGAAACATAACTTTTTTGCATGGGCGATCCTCTGTGTACACTGTTAGTTCTGTAAAAACCCTAAACCACTGGGTTTTCTGTTGGTACAGAAGGCTGGCGAGGGTTTATACCATGGCACAAAATTGAAACAAACACAAGAAGTGCGACAGAAACAGAACAGCACAAAATGTCTCCCTCCTGCAAACTATTACCAGGTGAACCATTTGTTTTACAAAAATATGTTCGTAGACTCTAGCCAGGTTGACTTCACAGGGGATCAATAAGGAAAAAACCCAGTTCATATAATTGTTCTGCTGTGGTGCAGTTTATTGCCTCTTTGAGAACAGGGACATGGGGTACTTCCTTGGCTCTGTCTTCTCTGACCGTAAAATCAGATATTAGAGAGCATAGACTATAAATGTGTTTGTATTTGCACCCCGCAAAGATTTGAGGGTGATTTGTACTTGTTATTAAATGACTGTTTTTCCAAGTGGTAAACTGACAGTAACCAGACTAACTGTGAGTCTGTTAAATTGGCTGTTACTGTGCCTGTGGCATGCTATTTTTTATTAAGGGATTTCTAAAACCTATACTAATTTTGCAAAGTACTAGAGAAGTAGGGCTGAAAACCAATAATGTCCTTAGCTTTTTGTTGAAACTATCATTAAAATGCAGAGGATAAATAAACCCCTGCCTTCGGGCTAAAAGGTCTGGATTGCTGTCTGCCTGCATTCTCTTTAAATCTGAAAGTAATTCTTCTACTTGAACTTCTATTTGATTTGATTAGTCATAGGATTGGGGTTTCTTTTGGTTGATTTTGTTTTAGTAAACTGCTGTAGAAATTTTTTAAGCGTGCTTGAGAGAGTCTTGGGACCAAATTCAGACTTTGTGTAAGTGGACGCTTTGCTCTGGGTCTGACCCTGGCCCAGGCAGCAGCACCATGAATCTCTGTCAGGCACTGAAAGATGTTCATGTCGCGCGTAACTATTTGGAGAGGTTTCTCCTCAAACTGTCTAGAGCACCCAAATGCTGAGATCAATGTCCCCAGTGCATTGGCATCATTTACCAGAATTGCAATTTAGATATTAAAGGATTTACTATAAAATATTCTTAATACTTAAGAGATCAGAAAATGTTATAACATTTGTATTCTTAATGATATTTATATTCTTAATATGTAGGATATCGGAATTTGTTGTAAATACCCACTTGGGCGGAGAGAGAAGAAACCATTCTGGTGGGAGAGGAGTCTGTATTTGTAAAGGTTACTCATGACAGCACTTTCTGAGAACATGCATGGTTCCCGTTAATCCTGTTCAGGAGTGAGCTTCTTAAGATATAAATGCTGATAGAAATCTTACTCATTTTAGCTAGAAATACAGTAATCTAGAATCATAAACATGACGGGCAATTTTATCATTTGCAAATGTCATGTTGAATCAGCAACTCAATGTAATAGAGTTAAGAAATGTTAATATTATATGATTTAGATCCACCTCACAGATACAATTTCTAGGGTAAGGATCAAGAGTGGAAATATATGTATTGCACTGGTACAGTTCCTGGACCAGGTCACACATACTATATTTTTGGAAGCGTTCAGGTGACTGCCCTAAAGTTTTGTACGTTTAAAAAGGGGATATCAGCTTGGTGACACTCAGCAAGTGGCTCTTTCTCTTTGTCCTGCAATTTCCCATCTAAGGAATAGAAGATTGCATTGTTCCACCTCTTTTTAAAACTACTTCAGGAGGCGCTCACATACTGTTGTGGTAGAAGCTGTGGAATTTCATAGATTGTAATTTCAGAAGATCCCCTGGTTTTTCAATAGCATAAACCAAGATTCACTCAGATGGATTATTCTGGCTTCTGACATGCCTGCGAATACTGCCATGATAAAACCTTACGGTCTTTCGCTATTCTGTCTTAAATTATGGAGAAAAATGTTTTTTAAATATAGCTTGCTTCTTATAATGTATGCTACTCATTTAATTTTGCATTCTACTTAAAATAATCCAGAAAAAAACAATTGGTCAACCATCCATGGCTAAAACTACTCTGTCAGGAGGGCTTTAGATATTGCAGATCTGCTTAGGACAGAAGGGTGACCTCTGATGACAGCTCTGTGTCTCCTCCAGCAGTATTCTCTGTTGTTCTATGGATACTGTAACATGATGATGAACTTATTTTTACTGGACAGTTGAACATGTATGTTAATTCTGCAGCTTTCATTTTCTGCTTTTTTCTTTTTTTTAAGTAACATACTGGGGGTCTATGTGAAATTAAACGTCTCTTTAAGCTGATCAAGAATTCAGATTCTAATGCGGCAAAGACGATGACTTGTTGTCCTGAATATAGAGTAAAAACCAGGCAAACATCCCTTGTTAATGTCTTTCTGCTGCTGCTTGCTTTTGCTGTAACGGGGCTATGTGGAAACTGATAACAAACATGAGCTGCCTGGGGCTGGTGGCCTGGGTCCTGCCTCCCACGCCCGGGTAAGGGCTGATCTTCTGATATGGAGCACAGAAGCAGGGTGGACACTGTGAGGTTACAGAAGAAATGAAAGCATAGAGTCTTCCAAGAATGCAGTGTTAGCGTCTGGATTATCTCTGTTTCAAGCTAATTTTAAGATTTCTGTGACTGCAACACGTTAATAATCCAAGCATTTGTCCCCACGTCAAACCCTGTGTTCACTACATGGAACTTACCAACATGGTCCACCCCCATTAAGGGAGCTCAGAGTCCAGTTTGATAAAATACAAAGAATACTAATGAACTGATTTGATCTCATTTGATCAGTAAGCGCTACTTTTTGTTACTCCTATTATATTGTCCAACTACTGTGAAAAACTACAGTTGATTTTTTACACAAGGTTAACGTTTCCAAAGTATCCTAGAGATTAATCAGAGCCCAGAAATTATTGTAGTGTCTTGATTACTCGTCATTACTTCTTAATATATGAGGAATCAATATTTTATCAACAAAGCTAACACATGAAGTAGAAAATAGCATTAGTTAATGACACATTTTTCTAGTTTACTTTAGACAAAATCTTTTCATTCTTAGTTAGAAAAAATGTTCTATTGAATAAAGGCATTGTTTCAGCTGGCTCAAAACCTGTCTTCAACAATGACAAATACCAGGTGATCAGCAGTGGTAACTGAAGGTAAATGAAGGAACATTATCTTCTAGCAAAGTTCCTCTCCAGACAAGCAATAATGTAGGCTGGGGAAGAGAAAGATTTTACCAGGCTGGGACCTTAAACAGCTCCGCCTGAAGCCACTGGAAATATTCTCAATGAATTAAAAGATGGTTTTACTGAGCCACCTAATTTATGCCCTAAAGTAGAGGGTTTTTTTAAGCCTTATAATAATTATTATGGCTATCAAAACTGCAGGTACTGGCCTCAAATGTATAAACATTTTATCTTTGCCTGGATCTCAACAAATAACCTCTCATACTAAAAAAGTGCCAGAACATTTGTAGATTTTCATTAGCCTGGAGAAAAAAATGAAACCTTCTCAAGGAAGAGTACAAGGAAGTTCATGTGTGGATATTCCACTGGTTCTTCTAAAGCAAGTATAAAATTTTAAGAAATGAACACATGCCTTCTACTTGCTATGGTCCCAGGGCTCATACGTATAACCCAATTACTCTCTGAAAAGAGCTATTAAAAACAATTAAACTCATCTAAGAGGACCCTTATGGTCCTTAGAAGTGGCTGGGTAAAGAGAAACACTTTTTAAATATTAACTGTTACACGACAGCACAACTGCTTCAGTTAACATTTTGCTTACTTTTTCATGCATAAGGACCACTGAATCTTCCGAATCTGTGATAGCAGGGGTTGTGTTGGCACTTCTCTGATAACAGGCTCTGGATGGAAGCTGCAGCTGGAAAAGGAAGTTGCACAATGCGGCTGTTTAGTCAAAGCAAGTAAATGTGTCCAAGAATGGTTCAATTTCTAATGAAAAGCTTTCTAGGTACAATGGCCTGGCTTGGCTGCCCCTTTGTCTGCAGCTCCCAGCGTATACAGGTGTCTCCAATTCAATTGCTCAGCTCAGGACTTATTAATAATGGTTGGAAATTGTTGTATTTGGAAGATTAATAATAACTCAAAAGCAGAGTGCCAGCACTGATGAGCACCAGAACTTTCTTGGCCAAATGTAGAGGACTGTCTTTATTTCAGAAATAAGTATTTACCTTTTTTTTTTGCCTCTCTGCAGTCTTCACCAGGAGATACACTAAAGAAATATGATGGCTAGTTTGGAGGAACCTGATTTTTAGAAGCTAAAGTAAAACCCATGCTGCTGTCTCAGGTATCAATTCCTTTAAACATTTGGTTACATCGTGTCTGCCCCTAAAGAAATCTGATTTGTACTCTGGTGTTTTTCACTCTGCCACAACCATTAGAAGTAAAAGGCAGCCTAAGCCTCAGAATTTAATCTGGAACCTTTTAGAAAAGGAAATTTGGATTTATTCCACTGGAATTAGGACAAAAGCAGGTATTGAGATCAGTTGGACGGCAAAGCCAGCCAAAGTCAGGGTGTGTTGAGAACAGTAGTTTGGGCTTAGACAATTTTCTTATCATGAATTATTCATGGGACTGGACTATTGAGAAGATTCTGATTCTTTTCTTTAAAATGTGTAACTTCAAGAATGAAATTACAGAAACTTTCAGTGCTTAGAAGCTCTCAGACAAGATTTTTTCTTTTCTTTTAAAGCTTAAGTTAATTAAGTCTTTTGAGAATTTGGTGGGGTGTAATGGTGCTTAAATGGAAGCTGAAGCTTTTGTAAAAGGTCTTTTACAGTGAGGCAAAATACACAGGATATGGAGCAAGAAATGGATAGATTCTGGTTTTAACCATGTCCTAAAACATATGAATTCTCTGGGCTGGGCTAAAATGAAACTCAAAATCTAGAATGGGATTTGGCGCTAAGGTACCTGATTTTAGGCACCTAAGTTCAGCAGATGGCCACCCTCTGGAGGCTGGCAGACCTTTCCTCCTCTGCTGCCTAAGAAGGTCACATAGGCACTCACTTCACACCTAACTTTCAGAGAGATGAGAGAAACATATTTTTGGCTAATTTTCAGCAACAGCCCTTGAAACCTTCCAGATACTGACTTTATGTCTTCCCAATTTTTTTTTTTTATCTGCCAGCAAAACAATGCATATAGAAATACGTATGGAAGAAAACGTGTTCTACCCAAAGGCATGTTTCCTTTGTCAGAGACAATGCCAGCTCTACAAAAGAGCATTTTCAGGTTAATGTGTCCATGGTATAAACTTTAAATGGAGATTTGCATTCCTGACCTCTTAGGTAGGAAGTCTTATGTCACTGGTGACCAGGCTGTGGAAACTTCATTCTGAAGTGGGGGCATAAGAAACACTGGGGGGTGGGGGGTATGTTACAAAAAAAAAAAAGAAGGAAAAAGATAACTGAACAAGCATAAAAGATTTCTTCTGCAAGGTCTTATACTGACTCTGAGTAGTTACAAACTTCTGTCCTGTATTTGAAAGAGCCCTGTGCTGAAGGAAGTACCAGATCCTCGTGCATGCAAACTCTATTTACAGGCTTCTCCTAAGCAAGTAGTCTGCTTTGTGAAAAGTGGTTGGTCCATGGTTAACTTTCTCATTATCTTTGAAAGGGAGCAGATCTGCTGAATTAAACTCAGACCTGCTGAGATAATCATGTTGAACTGGAAGAGGACTGTACCCTTAAAAACCCTCCTGCAGCTAAAGGAACAGCTCTTGCGTGAGGCGGTGGCTGGCAACAAAAGTGGGGGGTGCCCTTAGGAGACCAGGAGGGCCATTAATTGTGGAGCAATTGCATTATGCTTAGATGGCCTGTAACTTATTCCTGCAGCATGCAACAGATGTGTACAATATTCCCCTGGAATAACACACTGTGTTGTGGGCCACTCACACATGCAAACTATCAAGACATACTGTGGATATCTGCAGTCTGTGAGTGGATCATATCACTAATTTTGAGACTGCTATCCACTGTTTTTTTTATCAAACATCGTTTCTGGACTTGCCTCTTGGGGGACGGTGGTTGTCTTTACTTTCTGGTTTGGACCTCCAGCTCTAGTAGCTTCATTTAAGGATCATGTCACCAGACGAAGAAGTATTAGGTTTCTGTGTAAGCTATTAGGAATTGGCTCTAGCTGAAGCTGTGAGAGGAATATGGAAAGTATGGACTGTGGAAGCTGACTGAAATTATTCCCTTGTGGCGGTGAAAAGGTGATAACAACAGATAAAAAGTGGTCCAGAAACAATGAGCAATGGACTGGGAGGCGCCTTTGGAACTGGAGAGCAAACAGCTGTTTGTTTAATTCACTGCACTCATGTTTTTCTATCTTTTTCCTGTGCAGAAACCCTGAAATTATTAGAGTAGGTCTCCTGCAAACTACCAGGAAGGTCTGGAATATACCTTTCCATGTGTGCCAGGTGAATTCCTCTTCTGCAGGGAACACAATGGGAATAAAATAGCCTCTTCTTCTCCTCCTCTGGTTGTGAAGGGCCAAGAAGGAATTGTGATATCTGAAATGTGTCCCCTCAGTCAACAGCAATACAGGCATGAGATGTGAAAACAAGAGACATCTTACTGAACTCAAAACTGACTTGAACATGTCTTTAATGGTCTGAAGTTGTGCCAGGGCAGGTTTAGTTTAGACATTAGGAAAAAATTTTTCACTGAAAGGGTCGTCAAGCATTGGAACGGGCTGCCCAGGGAAGTGGTAGAGTCCCCATCCCTGGAGGTATTTAAAAGACATCTAGATGTGGTGCTTAGGGTCATGGTTTAGTAGTGGGATGGCAGTGCTAGGTTAACAGTTGGACTTGATGATCTTAAAGGTCTTTTCCAACCTAAATAATTCTATGATTCTATGTGTGCATTTGTGTTTGGTTCTTCAGATGTCCCTCTGGAAAAATTTTGCAAGAGTCTTGCAAAACAAACAGTACTGTTAGTTTAAATCAATATTTTCTCATTTCTTGATGCTTCATGAATACCCAAGGGAGGAGGTGAACTGTCCTGGCC
Organism: Egretta garzetta; assembly: GCF_000687185.1. Classification (NCBI taxonomy): domain Eukaryota; kingdom Metazoa; phylum Chordata; class Aves; order Pelecaniformes; family Ardeidae; genus Egretta; species Egretta garzetta. The sequence goes on along the minus strand of NW_009259239.1, from coordinate 1,184,247 downwards.
ACCTCTCTAGCACAGTCACGGACTGCCTTGGGCAGAAGTTCCCCTGTCAATGCAGACAGTGGAGGACAGCCTGTCCCACCTCGCCTTCTGAGGGCTTTCCTCCTGGATTCCCCTCAGGGGATCCCCATGGCAGCTGCTGCACGGAAGCCACCAGCGCACTCCATTTTTATCGCTACCAAGGGCAAATTCTCTTGAAGGTTTGTGCTTGGCAGGGCCCTGCTCCTTGACCTAACACCACTGTTTCAACGCACAGTTCTGCTGCTGTTCCTTTACAGCACATGCGTAGACAGTGTATGTATTTGGATCCTTTCTGTCTTTCTGTTCCTTCACTTTTGATCACATAAATCATTATTTTGTAGTTGTTGAGATTTTCAGCTTCCATCGGTAACTGCAGTGGTATAATGACATACTCAATATCCAGGTCTCTTTTGTTTTAACTCAAATTTATGGCCAGTTATCCACAGCTTCTCTCAGTTCCTTTTCAGTACAAATCCCTTTGCTTAGACTTGGGCCAAAAGTTCTTTTTTCTGGAAAGCATTAAAAGAAATGGGGCTGGCTGCCTCCTTTTGACAAAAGATAATTGGAAGATATAAGGTTTCTCACTTTGCTAAACGGTATCCAACTTTTCGAGAATTCTTTTCTATTTTGATAAACTTTGAAAGGATAATCTTTATTCACCTTCATTCATATCCAGCCATTGCTCTTGTTTGTACCCCGTATGAGATACCCGCTTGCTTGGTCAGCTCCAAAAGTGGTTATTGCGAGGAAATGCTTTTGTGGAACATATTTACACATTAACTTATTTCTTTTAGTTACAAATGAATGCTTAAAAAATACTGGAGTTTTCTTGATTTTTTTTTCCTTTTCTACCCTCCCAGTTTTTCTTTTTGGAAAAAAAAAAGTATTTTTAATTTTTTCAATTTTTCTACGCTAGAGGAAAACCTTGGGGGGGCAGGAATTTCCATTTCATGCAGAAAGATATTTCTTTACAAATCTTCTAATTTGGCTTCAGCCCCTGCAGAAACCTTGACCAAATTCCCATATGAAATGTTTGGATCAGATTTTAAAATTGCTGCTAAGAATATAGCTTTTACACATCAATACTCAGGTTTCAAGAAACATCACTTTGTCTACCTCATTTCAAAACAGAAAGTTGTATGCAGACACCTGGAAAATATTATTTCCAGAATGACACGGAACTGGAAGAACTTATCATTCTGCCTCAGAGAACTTCTTTTTGCCTTAAGTGGACAACAAATTTTGTTCCCATTGCCATTAAATTATACCTGTGTGATGAGCAAACCTAATTGTTGCAAAATAAATCAGCAGAATGAAAGGGGATAGTAGAACAATAACAAACCAGACAGCTGAAACCTTACAAAACAAATCTGGGTTTAGTCTCCCATAATGCTTCTCTCTCCCATTCCGGCTGTACACCGTTGTCTGCTGTCATCACTTACCACCTTGCGTCTTTTTTGGACCGTGACATACGTAGGACTGGGACCTGTCTTTAAAATTTTTCAGGCTGCCATAGATATCAGTGGTTCTGTATAAATATGGCAATACATTTGTGGCTGCTTGTACCTTCACAATTGTTAATATGGTACACTCAGCATCTAACAACAGTAACAGTCGAGGAAAATAATCCCTATTCACTCACCTGTCGGGGCTGAACTTGACAGCTGAATAAATCCAGTCCATCCAGTAGAGTTATCTGTACACCCATAGCAGCTATTAAAATATTATACAAGTTTAAAAGTATCCTTATAAATTGTAATTCGTATGTACGTATAGTAGCCATTCCTTTGAGTGAAAATACAAAATGTTCAATTTCAGGTCATGAACAAAAAAGCCAGTAGTGCTAAATAGACAAAGCTGAACTACAAGGCCTGGGAATATAACCTAATAAATGAATAATAAAACAGCCAGACAGATAAGAAGGGCTTTTTCTCAGAGCTCTGCGACTCACACAACTTAATCTTTGTAAAGAAGGGAAGTGTTGCAAATGCTGCCTAATATTTTTCTGAAGCTCATGTCCTCTGCAAAAACCTAGCAACCATGCTGAAGTGATTAGAGTGATTGTACCATGAAATGGCTTGGATTTGCTCATCTGGCTTCAAGTTCAGAGGAATGACCAACAAGCTGACTTATGTTCTTAACAGTGTAGACCCAGAAGGGTTTGAGCAGATGTTGCAGGCTTACTCCAGGCAAATACATGAAGTTTTGTGGTTTCTCTTAAGTGTTTGCTAATATCTACCACATTGCAAAGTCAAATGTCCTTTCTCAACAGAGCTGACTATTCATAATACAATACAGATGATTTAATCTGTGGTTAGGACTTTCCATTTCTACTAGAGCTGTGTAAAGTCTGAACTGCTCAAACCTATGTTATATTGACATACAAAACAAAAAAAGGCCAAAAATCCCCATCAGCTCCAAACCCTCAAACTCGAACAGATCACACCTCTATGGATGGGTTAGGTTGTGATGCTGTCTATGATCCTGTGCGTGTCTGTGTGCTGCTATGACATTGCTCCTTCAAGTCCATAACTGAGTGAAGTGGGAGGGTTTTCAGAAATGTTTTTGAAGCAATTAGAGATGAGTATATTTTCAGAACTAGAGACACCAGGACCTTGACTGTAATTGGTTCCGTCACTTGCATGAAAATGTTCGTTCACAGTCCTCTCTTATTTGTGACTCGTTTACACAAAAAATAAATGCTAATTTTTCATGTTGAAAGTATTATTTGAAATTCACTACCAGGTAAAGTAGTTTTAATATGATCATTATTTCTTTCAAAGCCAACATAAATTCTCTTTGCAGTCCTGACCACACTGAAATCCTGAAGAGATTTAAGTTGTTTGGTTTCAGGGTTTTTTTCCCCAGAAAGGGTTTTATTCCAAAAACATGAAGTTCCTGAAGAACTCAGACGAGTCACTTTTGAGTCTGGTGAGTGCCTTTGGACAAAAGCATTGGGTGACAGAAGATTTAGAAAACTAAACAATTTGGTTTGACATCTTTAAACAAAGACATTTAATTGGTTTTGCTTGAAAAACTGTTTTCATTAATAAATGAAGACAGAAGCTTGAGAGATTTGAGACTCACAAACAATACACTTTGTTTCAGAAGAAATACCTCTGCTGACAAAAAATGTATTCTGAGTTTTTGTTGGTTTAGCAAAACAAACAATGGGTTTTGGTTGACTGGAGATTATTTTATTTTTTATTTTTTCTCAGTTTGGACAGAGAACCAAAAAAAAATTGATTTTATACATAGCACTACTCCTGAGTAACTCCCAGATCAAACCAGAGTGAAACAAAGTTTATAACTTGATTGAAACGCTGGCTTCTTTGAAATCAATGGCAGAATTCCCATTAATTTCACTGGGGTCAGGCTTTCACCTTCATCTTTAACTTACAGCTCAGTTTTCCTTCATTATACATTGCAGAAGTGAAGGAGGCTTCTTTCTGGTCAAATCACTGCTAGTGAATCTGTCCCAAGAGAAAAATGCAATATACACTTCTCCTTTCTGTCCTAAAAGTGCACTGGAAAAAGCACATTTCTCCAGCTTTTATAATGTACATGGGCGTTTTCAAGTGTATCTTAATATCTTTGTCTGTAGTAAACCCTGTTTAAGATGTTAATAATTTTTGACAAGCACTTCCCTCGTGTCTGGATTTTGAAAGGGAAACCTAGAGCATAAAATGGCCTTGTTCTAGTCATGCAGTGGATTGAAACCAGCAGAAGCTGATAGCAAACAGCTTTTCTCAAAATCGAAGTTCAGTTTTCCTTCCCATGGATTTCTACTTTGCCTTTTGCTGCAAGCTGGCAACACTATTTAAAAAGACAGAACAAAAATCAAACTCAGAAATCTCCCTTCAATACTAATGCATTGTCCAATTATTATTTTTTTCATCAGCTGTACTTTCTCCCTAACATCCAAACAGCAAGGAAAGAAAATTTATCTTGTAAAAAAGTCTTCAGAGAGCTTTGTTTAGAGCATGGTGCAAAACAGGACTCCCAAAGGGGGAGTCTGCACCCTGGAGGGTCAGAGCAGCTATTTCCCATTCCAGGGCAGCCCAGCATCACTCACCTCCAGTTCTTTCTGTTTATTGAGTCAATGGCAAGTCATAGGAAATATGCATTTTTCACCCATATATGAGAATAAAGCAACATTAATTGGATCACAGTTTTATTTATACGCAGTTGCAAGGCTGTGGCCTGTCTGAACGCTTTTGAAAATTCAGATATTTTCATGACAGAGTTGGGGATGCAATGAATTACCTAGGGCTAACAAGTCGTCATATATTGGCAAACCAAAGTCATCATATATCAGCAAACCATGGAGCTGAGCTGACCTTCTCTGGTAGCTGACCAGTAACCTTGTTACTGGAACTTGACTGCATATCTGAGTCCTTGGATGCCTAAAAATAAGTGTTAGTGTTGTGTGTCTTCCTATCTTATAAAACATATTGTTGTGGGAAAGCAAAACACTTCAGATTCACCTGATTAAGAGAGGGCATCTCCAGCATGGCAGGTACATTTGAGAGAGTCGCTCCAGTCTTTTGTAAGCAGTGGAGAGTTAGTCAGTGTGGTCAATGGGGGCAGAGTGGGATTCATCTCATCCTAACCTAAACACCTCAAATGGCACAGTATCCTGTCCTAGGCTGCAGTGATAGTGTTGATGAGACCTTCATTGATGGTCACTAAATCTGCACTCCTTGCACTTATCTGGACACCTAAGTCTGGGTACCCTCCCAACCTGGGGAAGATTTCCTCACTTTCATTTTGTCTGCTGGTGTTCTCCAAGGCAAAACTTAAATTAGGTCTAGACATTTATTTTGTTATCCATATAGTCATGGATACTGCCGTTATATGTAAATTGTTCAGGTCTTACCTATACTGAATTTGTTTTCATTTACTCATGGTAATATGTGTTTATGTTTTTAAGTAAAATCTCTTGCTGCTTGTGATTGGAGACTCCCCAGGGAGGCAAAGCTGATAACAGCTCTCACCTTAAACCAAATTAGGAACATAAGTTTCTAACACATTGTTAAAAAAAACCAAGGAAGCAAATAAGCAAAAACTTGTGAAGAGGAAGTGAAATTCTAACTTCACATCGAATGACGAAGATCATGAATTTATTGATGAAAACAGAAGGATCATGTTCAGGTACTGTGCTACAAATGCTAAGAGGGCACAAGATATCCTGCAATGAGAGAGAAAACAGTTACGGGACTGAGCAAAGCATTTCTTTAATATGGTATAGTAAAAGAACAATCTTAGTTTTGCTAGAAGTTCCAAATTTAAAAGTATACATGTATATCCTTGACCACATATTTTCTCCTCCCTCCTTGCTGGACCAGCCTATCCCTTCATCCCATTTTCTGCTGCAGCAGCGGCCAGGCTTTTCCTTTTCACTCGCTTTGGCAGCTGCAGTCCCACCCTCATCTCAGCACTGAGCACACACAGTGATTACATATGTCTATTGCAAATGATCATTTTCCCTTCTGCCTCCCAGCTACAAATTCCCATCACAGTATACCCCTCTTTAAATCTCTTCTTTATTGAGTTTCATCAGCATAAGGCCATTGTTAATACATCTGTTTGAAATAAAAAATAATTTCCCTGTGTCTGCCACCTCCTCTCCACTACAGAGTCTCACCCGATCCCAGGTTCCAGCCGTGATTAACTGGCACACATGTGTTTCAAATAAAAGCTATCTTCTCTTCACACACGCCCCCTCCCTCTTCCAGCTGTAGACTTCCCTACTGCGTTATCCTCATTTGTAACTCTTTTGCCTTGTTTCCAGCCATGCTCTCTCATCGGTGCCTTCCCTGTTCTTAATATTTGCTTATGGATGTGTTTAGCATCTTTATTTAAAAGAAGAAGCTCTAAAAAAAGATAAGTATCACAGTCTTCATTTTAGATGGGGAAACTAAATTTGCCGAGTTGGAGAAATTAGCTGTGTGTGCCAGAGGGGGCACAGCAAGCTTGGGAATGGCACCTGGGACCAGATTCTCAGCTGGTGTAAACTGGAGCTAGAAATCAAGGTCTTTGGGCTAATGGGCGTGTGCCCTTGTGCTGGATTGTTCTTCCTCCCTTTTCAAAGATTTTACTCTTTTTGGAGATAGGTGTCTTCTGGAAGCATTACTTACCTGTGGTTTATATATTTAGACTTATGGTAGGTTAGGGAAGCAGTCGGTTTCAGACCCACAGGAACATCCTTTCAGCTGTGCCTGTTTTTCAATGGCCAGAGGTAGTCTTAAATTTGTGGCAGATTAGGGCATGGGCCCATCCTTGCTCCCATCTGCACAGCAGATGCCTTGTGCATGTCCCTCGCTCAGCCCAGTGGGGCTCTGGGTAATTACCCTGGCTGCTCATGCCTGTTACTGCAGTTATTCACACCCAAACTATGTTTCAGTCTACTATGCAAAAGTTCTCAACACTGAACTACTTTCCCTTCCTTTGGCTGTGCTGCTATGAACATAACCAGAACATGACAGTGCATACAGTTCTTACGCTTCCTCGTGTTTATATTGTATCCCACAGCTGGTATTGCCAACCCCGGCTACTTAAGAATGATGCGTTGTCCTCCAAAGCATTATCAACACAAAATAATTAATTAGCAAGCAGTTGTGCTTGTTTGTCTGTCTTGTTGCCTCTGGAGTCAAGATTTTTAGCTTTCCTCTGTGGCTGTAGTGTGTAGAAATGTATTTTTTTATTATTATTTTTGTAAATGAAAGATAGAATCTCTTGTTTTGGCATGGTGGCACTTTAGGAAGGAAGAACAGCCATTGTCATGGGTCTCACTAAATACTTAGAAGAGTTGGAAATACGTTGCAAGACTTAACTCCAAAGGAAAATTTGTATATATACCAGATAACGTTCCACCAAAGGTAAAAGTTGCTCGTCATTTGTATCACTTGCTAAATGTCATTTCCTAAATGACAGCAAAAACAATGAAGAAAAACAGTCAGAGCTTGGCAATATTTTCTTTCTAAAACATTATTTTTGAATAAAAATATCAATATCTACAGTATTGACAAGTGGTTTATGTCTTAAATAATTATTGTTAAATAAGTGCATTTAATTTTAAAATAATTTCCCACAACAGAAAAAGGACTGCGGGGAGGGCAGTTAACATGAAGTAGATAGGCAGCTAGAAGCTGACAGTATCAGAAAAGGATCTTTCTGCCTATATTGGTAGAAATGTATGTGGGTTTCCTGATTTTTCTTTTATTTTGTTTCTGACCTTTGTTCTTGACAGACTCACAAGAATTAAAATATTTAAATATTAAAGAGTTGAATTTAGAGATGATTTATCTGACCTTGCAAAAAACTGGAGCAACTCAGAAAACCTGTCCAAAAATTGCAACAATACTGCTGCAAATATTGTCTTCATGCTCTGCAAACAACCAGTAGCACAGAGATTTTACAATGGTGAAACCATAGACCAGAATTGTGGGAATGTTTGAAAGAAGTTACGTCATTTTCCGGTTAAGACTCCAAACCAAAAGGACACTGAATGAGTTACATTAAATGTTGAAGCCTGTATATGTTTCCATAGACAGCTTCTGTATCTAACATTTGATTTCTCTAAACATGATAAAATATAAATGGGGGTTGGACTAGATGACCTCTAGTAGGTCCCTTCCAACCCAAACATTCTATGATTCTATGATAAATTGAAAGAATATGGAAGGACATTTTGGATTCAACAAAATCCCATACTTGAAGAAGTCAAAATGAGACAATTAGCCCAGCTTTTGCATAAAGCTGCAATCTCCAGCCTCTGACATACTGCCTATTTGTTTCCTGCAAGACCATCTTGTCATTGCTTGTTTGCCAAGAAGGAGAAAAGTTAAAGCAAGTCTGGCAGGGAGAGTAAGGTGAGATGCATCTGCTCAGCCCAGACCTCTCAAACCCATTTTAATGAGAGCTGGAGACAATCCCAGGTAGCAGTGACAAACACCTGGCACCGTTAACACACGCAAACCGGTGTAGACCGTAGGTCTAGAGAAATGGAAACAGCCATTGTCCTTATGGCACCGACTTGGAGAACAAAAAAAAGGAACAGTCAGCTCCCTCCCTCTTTAAAGAAAAAGAGAAGGTGCTGTTGGGAAAGTGGAACTTTACTTCCACAAATGATTATTATAAAAAAGGAGTATCTTAAATGTGGGACCCAATTTGAACACTCCTTTAGGCTGGATCTGTCCCTGTGGCCTGGACCAAACTGGATACTGATAAACTGTGTTTGTCTGAAGCAGCAGAACTTGACTTACCTCTCTCACTCCTCCACACTCTCCTGCTTAATTGCCCTGAAGTGCCAAAGGTGTCACCGAGGGCACATTATGATGGAAGAGAGACCCAGTTGAGACCTGAGATTTGTTGTTGTTGTTGTTGTTATTTCTATTAAAAGGTGTTAGACAAGAACAAATGATAGGGGATCTCTACACTACTTATGAGTTTACAACAGATAATCCACTCCTGGATAACTTGTGTTTTTCCAGGTGTTGGCTAAGGTGGACAGTTTAGTCTTAGGTGTAAACTGAGAAATAAGGGGCAAGTTAATACTCACTTTTCCCTTTGCTGCTATAAAATAGAGGAAAGTGTCGTTTTCCTTTTCTACCTTATCTTCTGCAGATTCTTGAAGTTCTCTGCAGGCACAAGGAAGGTTGTGAGGGTGTCTTCCACAAACAAGCATCTTTTTTGGATCTTGCTCCGATGCAGCATTTTCTCAGACTATTAGGAAAAGCATTCAGCCCCAGTCCTGGCTCTTGGCTCACTGTCTATCCATCCTTCCAGGGGCAGAGATGTAAGCAGAAGGCTGTGCAGTCAGCAGCACAGGTCCCTACCTTCCTGGCCCTGAAAAGTTCGAAGTAACACAGATGCAAACACATGAGCTTGCTGGACTGCAGCTTTAGAGGAAAATCTGACTGGAAATGTTATACTTCCATGCCAAACGCGTATTACACTGCTTATGAAACCAGCACTCGCGAGTGAGGTCCTCAGAGCTCTCTTTATGACACTATAGAAAAGAAAATTGTGGGTTTGGCTCATTTGTTGTTCAAAGAATTTTTAACTGAGTTGCAGCTGCAAGGCTGAATACTTTTCTGACTTGTACCTCTGCAAGGACAGAAGGCTTCTTGGGATCCGATCAAAAGGCAAGAAAGCAAAGCAAGACTTGCAGAAGTTAGAATTTGCCTCCAACCATCTTTTATTTTTTTACTGCTGGAAGTGACACATCAGC
>NW_009259239.1:1165702-1174869 GCF_000687185.1 Egretta garzetta | reverse complement strand
CAAAAATAAAATAACCATGGAGTTTGACTTTCAAACCCCAGCAGAATTTACAGGCCTGGTGGTAGAAGTGCTTTATCTCAAATCACTACTCATAGCATTCTCTCGTTGGTTCTGCAGTCAAATTATGAGATGTAAGTATGCGCACACACGTACATGTGTGCACCACGTAGGATGTGCGCTATAGGCTTTGCATGACCAGCAAACGTTTGGCAGCTATCAACCATAACAGCGTCTGCTTCACACGTCTAATGATGGCCTTGTCTTCTGTATTCCAACCATCATTATTAATGTATTAAAGACCTATGCCTTTAAGCTCAAAGGCATGAATATTTTCAGTCCTGTCTTTGATTCCTCTCCATTTAATCTACATACGTGTAGCTGGTTTCAGGGCTGGATTCTCTGCTTTCCAGTGAAGTGGAAATATTTTACAGAATTCTTCTCATAGTTCAGCTATTCATGTGTGTCCTTCAAAATGTGTGCTCTGTCTGGATCCACTTGATAACTAATGAGGGTTGCTGAAGCCTTTCTGCAACTGGAATTCCTCTGCCAATGTGTCTATATTCTTTGAACAAGTACTTTGCTGCCATTTTTTCTTAAAATTGACCAGTGATTCAAAATTTAGCTGTGAGGATAGACATACACAGGGTATGATCAGGTAAATCCTGTTCCTTTGGGAGGCTGGGCAAAAATGACGTGGTATCTTAGTATGCTACATGCACCTACATGTTACATGCACATCCTTCTTCCTGCACGGGAGCAGCTATCTCATCTGCACCAGGATCATTCAAGGTACATGCATAAAGCTATTAACAACACAACCATGTGGAGGGAACGTTTTATGCAATACAGTGTGGGGTTTCCCCAGACTGACGGGTCTTGCTGCTGTTTATCTGTGCAATAGACCCATTTAACCAGTTTCAAGTCTTCTGTGGCCAAAAGCTAGGCAATTCTCACTCATACTTGCTATAAGATGTCTTTGGGCCATTTCACACACAGGAGATTTAATGAGTCCTAGAAATTACTTCACCTTTCTCAATCTGTTTAAAAGTTAGATTTCTAATCCAAGGTAATCATCAAGGTTTACTCTATAGCCAGTAAATAAATACCTCCAGGAGAGTCACTCATCCTAAGAGAAACGAGTAGTGCTATGAACATACAATGGTACGTCTTCAGACCGGTTAGTCCTGTCTCTCTCTTTCCACTGGCTGGAGGGAAACTTAGACAGGCAGAATTAGTTGAGATGAAATCTGGGCCTTGCTGACTTCACTGGGGATTGTTCACATCCTGTCCCCAGGAAGCCAGAGAGTCCACGATGCTGCACTGCCTGGTGCTTGGGTCATGGAGATGCATATCCACCAGAGGCTATGATATGACCACAGCAAATTCCTTTCTGTTAGTGAGACAAGTGGGGTTTTAAAATAGATAGAAACCAAATAATCTTTTCATGTGGTCTAGTCATTTGTCTTCCAGTCAGAAAATTAAGAGATTTACGGCGTTGCTTCTTTGCTGCAATCACAGAGGCTTCCTTCGGCCTTCACTGTTGCTCTCCAAACCACTGCCAGAGGTGGGCCGATCTTGCTTTATTTCTCTGTGAGTTACTACACACTGACGGGTGGCAAACTGCACAGAAAACATGGCCTCAGCGTTCCCTGAAAAGGACTGCTGAAATATTTGACAAGCTTCAGTCAAACCAAGCTGTTTTCTTCACTTTGAAGCCAACTTGCCAAGAAATGTTTCAACACTTTGTGGTATTTTATGTAGGATTCTTCAGTGTAAGAAAGTGTAAAGTTCAGTGTTAAGTTGTACCAGTCCTCTCTGCCGTGTTGCTGTAACAACACGCAATGCTGAAGTTCTCAGCTTTCCAGTCACTTATCAGAGAAGCTTCTCTACCATAGCTTTGTCGTGTAGATACAGATATGGCAGATACAAGGCAGTGCCAGCGGAGCAGACTTCGCTTCTATTTATCATGCACCTTTTAATACCTGGCCTGTGCTCCAGTGGTTCATTTTTTCCAAGTGCTTTAAAACCACTGTAATGCTTTAGGTTTTGTTCTTATTTTTCTGAACAATCTGCTTCTTTTCCCCAAGGTTCGATTGGCTCAGTCGTATGCAGTTTTGTCATCTGATCTCTGTTGCGTCTTGAAACACTGTGAGAAATTTCCAAACACTCCTAAGAGCACAAACAAAAGGTCCCAGCTCCAGTGAGTAGGATGAGCTACTGCTGTGTTCAGTTTATCAAAGCTAGGGTTCATGTCTCTCCCACATTTTACTGCAGAAGTCGCAGGCTTCCAGGGCCTCTGCAGGCAGTCTCCAAATCCCCTGTGTGTGTCCCCCTCCCTCCTTTCCTCTCCCTTCACTGCGTTTCTGTCCTCTTTTGTCCCATGTGATACCCCAGCAGCCCCTTCCCACTGCAGTCCCAGAGGTGGCCCAATGCCACTTGCCTACCTTTTCTGAAGGTTGCCATCCTTTTCCAGAGGATACAATAATAACATTTTATGTGGGACAGCTGTTTCTAGAGAATAAACCCACTGTCTAGCTCCCAGCCTTCTCCTTAGGAAAACCACACAGATTTAAAAATTGACTCTAAGGGAAACAGGGTTACACCAATAGTTTGTACCTTTGCAAAAAACTTTTGTACCCCCCAGGACTAGACAAAAGAGACCCTGGGCTTTCTAGCGCATCACTGTACCACTCCTCTGGGCATGACAGGACCTTTTAGCTTCTATCCAAAAATTCTGTTTCATAAGGGAAAATAAACACCTTTCACTGCCCACCTCTAGGGTTATAATTTTCTCTGTCTCACATTTTTTTGCTGTGATGTTGCCATCAATTCTTTTATTCTCCAAAATTAGTTGAAACCACTTTTTACCAGCAAAGCTGTCAAAATCTAAGATTTCTGAAATTGCTTCTTAACATTACTCATGCTTCCAAAACATACCCATGCTATGTTTTACTAGCTTGAATTTAGAAATAGCAGATGGCTTGCTCTCAGTCTCATCCCTTGCAAATCAGGCAATCCTCCAGCACCCAAAACAGCAAGCTCCCTAAACCCTGACCGTAGTTGCACAGATGGGATAGCATGGCTGTGTCACGCTGAGCAGAGCAGTGTGACATGCTTCTTGGGCTTTACAATTTGCCTGTACCCAGATGTTGTTTCTTGCCCTTTATTCAGTCTTACTTTGGGGGTGGGGAGTGGGGGTCGGTGGTGGTGTTAAGGATCGTCCTTTTTTATTCATTTGTACAGCATCTGTCATCGCATGGCCTAGAGCTGCAACCAAGGGGCAACTCCATTGTGTGGCTCCACTGGGTTAGAAAACCAGAAATCCAAGTCTCTTTGATCTGCACTTTTCTGTGCAGTATGTTCTCACCAAATGCTTATAGGCTATGTTCTTTTTGGACATGAGTTCAAGTGGGGCAGGATGAAGGAATGGATGGTGTTGAGATAAAGCCCGTGACACTCAGCAACAGAAATAAGAAGGACCTTCTCTTTGTGATCCTGGTTGTTACAGCCACTCTCTGCTCCTGAGAGCTCAATGGAGACTTTTTTTTTTTTTAATCACAAAAGTTGGATTGGCTTTCACTGGTGTCATAGGAGGTGTCCTTCAAAGTGTCCCAGAGATCACCCTGCTACAGAAACAGGAACCTCACTTTTGTCCGGCCTTGGCCCGACTGCTGCCATGGTCTATGAACACCTTACCTCTGCTCTGCCAGCCTTTCCAACAAACCCAAGGTGAATTTTCACTCCAGGCAGCATTTCCTGTTTTAACTGTAGACAAGATCTGCCTCCTGTAGTTTCTGAGGGATCTGAAGGGCTTCTCTGAGCCGGCTGTGTCTGTGTGGCCTGGATGCTAGCTAAAGTCAGTATACTCTGAGGTTTCAAATGGTAATTAGTCCTTGGTATAATCCTTTATTGCAGCATCTACTCCTGTGCCATCTGCTCCCATGCTCTTGGATGCTTGCCTACCACAGATTTTGTCCGTGCACACTCAGAGCCTCTCGCCTTCTCCTACTCCTCCAGTGCACAGAACTAAGAGGAGCAAAACTGAAGCATGCAGAGAATTGTTTACCTACTGCATGATACAACAGTCACACATCAGTGTACTGCAGAAATATGTTTGTTCGTTCACACTGGAATTAGAGAGAAGGTACAAGCACAGGAGATATTCCTTACTTACATTACCACTAATGTGAACGCTCTTTCCATCCCCATTCATGATTCTTTTTTGGCAATTCTTAAGTGATTTTGATCTGTGACAAAAATACTCCACCACACTTGAGGAAGGCCTAATGCTTCTATATTTTCACAATATCTGACTGCATTGCTCTGCTGTCAGAAGTTAGTCTGCTACCACTAAGCAATCCAGAGATCTTACAGAACAAAGGCTACTTCTTAACTTCTGGCATTCAGTCCTGAGGTCTTAAATGCTACGTATTTTTCTGACATGCAGAATGACATCTATTAGCTGCCATGAAAATTCTAACCTGGAGCCATGGTGATCAAGAGTGCAGAAGGGCTTGTGATTTGTCAACAGGTAACATGGAAGGTGAAATGGACTTGTAAGAAAGGAGATTTAGATTTTTTTTTCCCTATAGCACAGTCCTAAAAGGTTTTTAAAGTCATGTCCAATGCTAAGAAAAAAAAGCCAAAAGCACAAGTCCTGAACTTCTAGCTTGGTACTACTTTAGGTACCTCTGAACATGTGCTAATTACTCTTATATTTTTTCTGCTGCTAAAGGGATGAATTTTGCAGTCCTTGCTCAGGAATAACAGCCATTAAGTGCACATGGGTCCAATGGCCTCCAAAAACACATTTAGAAATGATGAAGAATAAACCCTTGAAGAGAAGTTATTTCTATCTATGGAGTACCCTGGAAATAGAAGATGTTTTTCTTTATATGAAGCCATGATGTATGTAAAAGTGAGGGACTGACTAATGTACAAACAGGATGCAAAGCCTATTAAAAGTGGAGGTTGTAGAAGGCAGAAAACGGCCACGTGGTACAGTGGGGAAGAGGACAAGCCATTATATTCAAAGAACACAAAAATGACCCATTCATATCTACTTGCCACAGCAGGGAGAATTTGCTTTCCAGTGGAGCCTAGAAATAACAGTCTTCAAACCACTGAAGCACCAGCATGAATCCTTACAGACCAGTGAAATGCCTCCAAAGACAAGGAGGAACCATTAGTGTGTTTAATATATCAATGAGCTGGATTGAGAGCAGAGATGGAGCACTGTAGATCTGTTTTCCAAACAAAAATATTTTAACATATATTTTACCAAGGTGTCTTCTGGAAGTTAGCTCATGTTTGGGCCAAAAATAAGAAGGTTGCCTTTCTCTCCGCTTCTTCCTTTTGGAGTATAGAGCTGTAGGGTTAGCCTGAAGCTATTTGAAAGGACTGTGTTCTAGGTAAGAGGCAGCTGTGAGACATGATGCTCAGCAGTCGTGTCTGATATTGAAGTTCACTGTCCTGGTTTCGGCTGGGATGGAGTTAATTTTCTTCCTAGTAGCTGGTATAATGCTGTGTTTTGGATTTAGTATGAGAAGAGCGTTGATAACTCATTGCTGTCTTAGTTGTTGCTAAGTAGAGCTTACACCAGTCAAGGACTTTTCAGCTCTCAGCTCTGCCAGGGGCACAAGAAGCTGGGAGGGGACACGGCTGGGACAGATGACCCCAACTGACCAAAGGGCTATTCCGTACCATATGATGTCATGCTCGGCATATAAAGCTGGGGGAATAAGAAGGAAGTGGGGGATGTTTGGAGTGATGGCATTTGTCTTCCCAAGTCACCATTACGCGTGATGGAGCCCTGCTTTCCTGGGGATGGCTGAGCACCCCCCTGCCCATGGGAAGCAGTGAATGAATTCCTTGCTTTGCTTTGCTTGTGTGCATGGCTTTTGCTTTCCCTATTAAACTGTCTTTATCTCAACCCATGAGTTTTCTCACTTTTACCCTTCCGAGCAGCTGTGTGGGGCTGAGTTCCCAGCCAGGGTTAAACCACGACAGTTGCTCACGGGTAAACAGGAGCCTAGATCAGAAATAATACTAATTTGTGTATAGACTGTTCTTCATCTACTGTGTTTTGCCATGCAGAGTGAACACTAGCTTCACAGAGGAAGCTGAAAGGCAGAGGCACTGCCTGGGCTGCAGCCCGTGCCCCTGCTGCACCCACACAGGTGCCCGGGAGTCTTTGAGCAGAATTACTGAGCCTGGAGCATCAGCGTGGTGCCGACAGGCTGTACCTTGCACACACGGAAGGTGGTGACAAACGCCAGGACATTGTCTTCTTTCTCTTTACCCTTCAGAGACAGCAGATATTTTTAGGGTTGTGTGAGGGAGGTGGCTGACTGTGCCTGCACTACACTACTGTTGTACCTGCACAGCTGAGAGGATGATGAGCCACAGTGTGGGTGTTTGTAAAAGAGTTGTTTGTGAAGCCAAAATCTTTTTGTCAGCTTCACCAGCTGTCTCATCTATTGAAACTGCACTCAGATGCCACTTGTCTTTTTAGGGCCTCATCCTGCAAGGCACAGAGCACCCTTCATGCCAGCTGGCATCCTTGAAGACATGACTTGGAAGGCTATTAGTGTCCAAATGAGAAAATGTAGGTTGAGTATGAGATGAGTGTGCTACAGCTAAGTCACTCGTTGACTTACCATATGTCCTTGTTGTGCCTTGGTTTCTCCTGCTTTGTCCAGGGAAGAAGACTCTTTCTTGCTATGTCTCTGTGGTCCTTGGTTATGGTCCTTGGTTACAAGTAAAAATATTGATCAAAAAGGATTGATGCTGTAAATTGGGGTGAAAAATGCTAGAGATGCTAAATAATTTGCACGGCAGCATCTAGAGAGCCTGGTGTACATGCTCATCCTAAGCTTATCTGGACATATAACTACAAGAGGCTACTAAAAACCCCCCAAGATTTCCCAGGTAGAAAGCATAAAGGGTTAGGGGAAAAAAAAACCCACCACCACCAACAAAACCAAAAAACCCCAACCAAACCCCCTAAAAAATCAACAATAAGAGAAGAAGAATAAAATACTTCAGAGTCTTCAGCAGTTTTGTATCCTGGAAAAATGCAGATGTTTGCTGAACTGGATGATAAGCAGAAAATTTGTGTAGCTGGACTGGGGGCTGAGAGGGAGTAAGAGAGATACAGAACGAGTTCCTCCTCACCTCAGTTTATCTCCTCAGCCCCAGAAGACTGTTTTTGATGTATTTTCTCATCTATTATTTTATCTGAAATAAATCAATGGGGAATGAGACAGACATGTGGGCCTAAAAGTCTGTTCATTTAATCATCCCCTGGACACAGTCCCAGGTTGTGAAACAAGGGGGATAAATACAAGGAAGATGAAAGCTGCTGAGCATATCTGTTCAAAAATTAAGTCTTTGTCTGTGGGTTGCTAATGTAAACAGAGTGGACTCAAGGAGAAAGAACTAATCACCGCTTGCAAAGGGTTCAGAGAAGGTCTGTTGTGCACAACCCTCCCAAAGATTAACCGCGTTGGAGTAGCTGGTGTCTGTCTGAGCTCTGGGAGTGAATGAGCAGCCTTGTTTGGACACGTATTTCCTTTTATTTATAGGTAGCTAGATCTTCTTGTCTGATTCATGGCTGTAATTCTGTCAAGTTAAAAAGCGAGGAAGTAAAGATATTTTTAGATTGTGGATATTTTTCCCCCCAGCATGAAGTGACTCTCACTAATAGATCTTTTTTGTGTATTTTAAATGGCACCGTGCACCCTTTTGAGTTAAGTCTTCTCTACCAAATGCATGTGCCCTGGAGCGTGATGGCATAAACCAGAGGTGGTGTGAAGTCTGAAGTGCGGCAAGAGGAGCGTAATGAGGGTGCCAAGTTGTCTCAGAGAGTACTGGAAGTGCTGTCAACTACTGCATGGAGACAGGGAAGACAAACTTGATGCAAACTCGTCTACACTGTCTTCTGTGCATGCATATTACTCACTTACATGAAATACCATCCAGAAATGCATCTAGGGTTTTTCGACAGAGGCCATGTCTGCATTAGCAGTCAGTCTCCATCAGTAAAACAGGTCTATACAATGAAGCAGTTGGTCCTGCAGACCCAATCGCCACCCTGTTCACCTTTCAGGGGGTTTCCTTGATATTAGTTCTGGACTGAACATTCATTTGCAGCTGTGGTCTGACACACACGCTTCCTGTCCAGCTTCACCCAAAAGAAGAATGCTTGTGCATTGGGAGACTGCTCAACAATGTGAACCAAAGCACAGTAAGTGGGAACAACTTGCTTCAGAAGTGCAGTTCTGATCTAAACTAAAATAACAATGTAGACGAATTGGAAAATTGATTGGTTCATTCCTAAAGTGAGCGTGGGACACACATCAGCCATACAGCACAGATGACTGGGGGATCCCAACCCTGGAGTGAGCTGGAAAGCTACAGTTTCTGGCTGTACGAACCATAAATACATATCTGTGGAGGCTGAAATGCGGTATTGTTAGCATCATGGGTGGTGGTGTCATGGTTTGTAAGTGGAGTAAGACATAAGTACTGTATATGAAATACGGGAAGTCATTGTAATTTTAATTTTCAGCATCTGGAGGTTTAATACTAGGAATAATAGAAGATAGAGTCATAGAATCATAGAATGTTTTGGGTTGGAAGGGACCCCTAGAGGGCATCTAGTCCAACCCCCCCGCAGGAGCAGGGACACCGCTAACTAGATCAGGTTGCTCAGAGCCCCATCCAACCTGGCCTTGAATGTTTCCAGGGATGGGGCCTCCACCACCTCTCTGGGCAACCCGTTCCAGTGTTTCACTACCCTCATTGTAAAGAATTTCTTCCTTATATCCAGTCTAAACCTACCCTGTTTTAGTTTAAAACCATTACCCCTTGTCTTGTCACTGCTGGCCCTACTAAAAAGATTTTCCCCATCTTTCCTATAGGCCCCCTTTAAGTACTGAAAGGCCGCAATCAGGTCTCCCCGCAGCCTTCTCTTCTCCAGGCTGAACAACCCCAACTACCTCAGCCTGTCCTCATAGGAGAGGTGCTCCAGCCCTCGGATCATTTTTGTAGCCCTCCTCTGGACCTGCTCCAACACTTCCATGTCCTTCTGTGCTTGAGGGCTCCAGAGCTGGACGCAGTACTCTAGGTGAGGTCTCACCAGAGCAGAGTAGAGGGGCAGAATC
>NW_009259239.1:1163122-1164778 GCF_000687185.1 Egretta garzetta | reverse complement strand
AACAGTCCACCCATCAAATCCATAGCTCTCCAATTTAGAGAGAAGGATGTTGTGGGGGACCGTGTCAAAGGCTTTGCAGAAGTCCAGATAGATGACGTCTGTTGGTTTTCCCTTGTCCACTGATGCTGTCACTCTATCATAGAAAGTCACTAGGTTTGTCAGGCAGGACTTGCCCTTGGTGAAGCCATGCTGGCTATCTCGAATTACCTCCTTGGCCTCCATGTGCCTTAACATAGCTTCTAAGAGGATCTGTTCCATGATCTTCCCAGGCACAGAGGTGAGGCTGACAGGTCGGTAGTTCCCAGGGTCTTCCTTTCTACCCTTTTTGAAAATGGGCACAATGTTTCCCTTTTCCCAATCACCAGGGACTTCACCTGACTGCCATGACTTTTCAAATATCATGGAGAGGGGCTTGGCGACTACATCGGCCAATTCCCTCAGGACTCTGGGATGCATCTCATCAGGGCCCATGGACTTATGTGCATTCAGGTTCCACAAGAGGTCACAAACCCGGTCTTCTCCTACAGCAGGAGGGGTTTTGCCCTCCCGGTCCCCCTCATGATCATAGATGATCTATATGTCAACCTCATGAAGTCCCAGAAGGCCAAGTGCAAGGTCCTGCCCCCAATATCAGTGCAGACTGGGTGATAAGTTGACTGAGGGCAGCCCTGTGGAGAAGGTCTTGAGGATACTGGTGGATGAAAAGCTGGATGTGAGCCAGCAATGTACACTTGAAGCCCAGAAAGCCAACTGTATCCTGGGCTGCATCAAAAGAGTGGCCAGCCAGCTGAGGGAGGTGGTTCTCCCTCTGTATTCTGCTCCCATAAGACCCCACCTGGAGTACTGCATCCAGCTCTGAGGTCCCTGGTGCAAGACATGGAACTGTTGGAGTGGGTCCAAAGGAGGGCCACAAAAATGATCAGAAGGATGGAATGCCTCTCTTATGAAGAAATAGAAAGCCAACTGTATCCTGGGCTGCATCAAAAGAGTGGCCAGCCAGCTGAGGGAGGTGGTTCTCCCTCTGTATTCTGCTCCCATAAGACCCCACCTGGAGTACTGCATCCAGCTCTGAGGTCCCTGGTGCAAGACATGGAACTGTTGGAGTGGGTCCAAAGGAGGGCCACAAAAATGATCAGAAGGATGGAATGCCTCTCTTATGAAGAAATGCTGAAAGAGTTGGGGTTGTTCAGCCTGGAGAAGGCTCTGGGGAGACCTTATTGCAAACTTTCAATTTATAAGAAATTCTTTTGGTTTATAAGAAAGAGAGAGAGAGACTTCTTAACAGGGCCTGTAGTGACAGAACAAGGGGTGATAGTTTTAAACTGAAAGAAGCAGGGTTTAGATTGGACGTAAGGAAGATTTTTTTACTGTGAGGGTGGCGAAATACTCAAACAGGTTGCCCAGAGGAGTGGATGCCTCATCATTGGAAGTGTTCATGATCGAGTGTGACAAGGCTTTGAGCAACCTGATCCAGTGCAAGATGTCCCTGCCATGGCAGGGGGGTTGGACTAGATGATCTTTGAAGGTCTCTTCCAACTCAAACCATTCTATGGTTCTATGTCTCCTTTTATCAGGAAACCTTGACCATGATCTAATAAGTTGAGCATTTACTTAACTTGAAGCATATGGTGCAGCTACCAGTGAAGCGATCCACAT